>NW_004567112.1:13608739-13638352 GCF_000260355.1 Condylura cristata | reverse complement strand
GGTCACCTCGGGGGCAGGCGGGGATCGAACTCATGCGGAAGTGGCTTTAGCTTCTCAGTGCTGTGCTTTAAGCCGCTGCGCCACCAAGGAGAGCCCTCATTCTGATGTTTTTATAGAAATGTATGGAGGTGACAACAGGGCAAAGCACTGAAGGAGACCTGACGATCTGTGGAGTCAGCTTTCACGAGGATTGAGTTAGATTCAATATAAGGGGGGTGTTTACTAACAGTAATATTTGTTGTTATTTTCTTTGCACTCTACTTTTGGGGAAAAAAAAGTAAACTCAAATCAGTGATTTTCCTAAAATATTTGCACATTCCACACCATCCCTCTGGCTGAGTAAGCAACTGCATAACTGTCTTCAAACTAAAGAAAGTTTCACATTCTTTCGAGGAGCCAACAAGTCTTTAAGAATCTGACCTCAGAATAATTAGGAGCATCAAGCAATGCACATGACTTTTAATAAGATCACTGATCTCCTGAATCCAAGAATAAGAACCTTCTCTAGGTCCCAGAAAATGAGTTTTGTTCACAGATCTAAAAATCAGCTCTTAACATTTTAGATCTAACATTTGACACATTCAATCAACATTTATTAAGTATCTGTATGAGGTAAGAATAAAAAAATGGACGATAAAGACAAAATTGGAAAATGAGACTCAATACCAATCCCTGGAGGCTCATAATCTAGAGGAAAATAAAGTAGTATAGCAATTCTTACAAAATAGACAAAAAAAAAAAAAAAAGCTAAGATGCAGGAGAAAAGTGTGCATTCCTCTGAAAGAACAAGAAAATAATGTAGTGTTTCTTACAAAAGGTGCTATTCAAGACAAACCCAGAGTATGAGGACAATATTCTAGAGAAGGAAGCCTGAGGATGGAGGTTCAGAGGGCTGGGTGTCCCTAAAGCAGTAAGAAAAGATCAAGTCCTCAGATTTAGCTAAACTATGGGAAGGGGTATACAGAAACCAGAATACAGGACTATCTGGCTTTTCTGTGAAGGACCCTAAGTTTCAGGATGGCAGTAAGTCTGGAAAGAACCAGTAGACCAGATTGAGTCAGCACATCTGTTAGAATGTTTTTAGCAGCAAAAAACCCAAAATACTAAAAGTGTGTCCAACAGTAGGTGGTGTATCAGCTCATATAACAGGAGTTCCAGGTTTATGAAGCTCCAGGACTCACTTAGCCTAACAATGGCATCAAGGCCCCACGCTCACTACATCTCTCTTCTCACAGTCTCATTAGTGTCAATGGCCTCTTATTGGAGAACACAACATGTCTTTGAGGTACACAAATAGTTACACAAAGCAAAAAAATAGAAAAGGAAAGAAAAAGAATGTCCTCTCATCTACTTATGCTTAAAGAAAACTCTCAAAACCCTGCCAGAACAACTCTGTGGTCTCAGTGACCAGGATTCAGCCACATAGGCCCACTGAGTTTGTCAATGACGGCTGGGCAAATTAGGAGCTGGTATTTTCTTTCTTTTTTTTTTTTAATTTATTTATTTGTGCTTACAGAACTGGGGTATAGGCCAGAGGCTCAGGGGCGGCGAGAGGCTTCACCAGAGACAGAGTCGGGCGCAGAACAGACAGATTGACGAAGTATACTGCTGAGGGGAGCAGCAGGCGGGTCAGGAGAGGTCTGCCATGCCATGTGGTCACCTCCGGGGCAGGCGGGAATCGAACTCATGCGGAAGTGTCTTTAGCTTCTCAGTGCAGTGCTTTAACCCGCTGCGCCACCAGGGAGGGCCAGGAGCTGATATTTTCACATGGAGTTTTTCATGCTAACAGGGGGCTCTGCCAGTATAGAATAGGTGGGACGTGGCTCTTGAGTAACAGCTAATACTTGTCGTGTGTGAGCTAGACAGATCTGACAGAATACTCTTATATAAACTACAAATAAACAAAAACAGTGGGTAATGTTATTTTTGTCCTTTATTTTGATGATGAATTGTGGGCCATAAGGACAATAGGAGGTGGAAATATGCCTTGTAAATATTTAAGTTTGATGTATTAAAGGTATGCAGATGCAAAAGTATTATATATCAAGCATTTACTAGGGACCTTCATTTTGTGTAAGGTGGATTTCATGATTATGTGCATTTCATGTCATTATCTCATTTTTCTTATAAATAAAAGATGTATGTTTATATATACATGCATACAGGACCTGGGATACAGGCCAGAGATGCAGGGTATGAGGGGATTCACCAAAGACAGAGTGGGGAGAACAGGCAGATCAACCAAAATACACTGTTGAGGGGAGCAGCAGGTAAGACAGGAGAGGTCTGCTGAGCCATGTGGGTCACCTCACTGGCTGGGGATTGAACTTGGTGCTGCAGTAGCTTGATAGCACTGAGACTTAACCCCTTGCACCACAAGGGAGACCCATTAACTTTTTTTTTCTTTCTTTCTGATGAGGTTGAGATACACATAAGCTAAACAAATTATGCAATTTTTAAGTGATGGGCAAGTTTAACTCACATTATATACAGACTTTGGTCACTGTGCCAAACTCCCCATGGCATACTAGTGAAAGAGTATAACTATAACTAGGAGAGCCATGAAGGATTCTGATTTTCTGTTCAACTCAAAAGCTGAAGGCTTGTTATCTAGAAAATTTTGTTCTGGCCACAGCCTCCTTTTCTCTTGTTCTTCCTTCTTGTTCATTCCTGGAATGTTTTTTCTTAAAATAAATGAACAAGTTTTAACTACTAACTGACCTCAGATCAAAGACATTTTAATTAGCATTTTCATTTAATTTTTAAGATTCTAGGCCATGGTGAAATCCTTTTGGGGGGAGCTATTCATTTGCCCAGTGGTACCTGAGCAACAATGTACACACACTAACTATAGATTCAGCAGCATGGTGTATAGGATTGTGATGGTCAGAAAATGTAAGTGAATTTATAATTGCGCTAATTTTGAGTCATCAAAGGAATGTTGGACTGGATCAAGGCACCCCAACATGGAGATAAAGGGCTGACATGATGCATGTGCACACAGATGAAACCCCACATGTGTACCTGAAGTCATTACACACAGGTAATCCAGCACTGCCAAACACAATTGGAAATAGAAATACAAATAGAAAGAGGGGGGTGAATTTGGAGTCCAGGGAAAGCTAGGAAGTAGTAGACTGAGTTTTCCTTCTGGAAAGTTCTTAACCCCATATACCTTCAAATTTTATAAAAGCCCATGTAATAACCTAATGTCAAGTTTATTTATGTACTATCCTTTGCAAGACATTGAAATGGTGTGAGTAAACAGCCCCTACTCCTCCAGAGGGCAAGTTAAAAGACAAACGGTACCAGCTAATGGTGATACCGAGATAAACAAGGGCCTGGAGATAACCAAATGAACATGAGCATGGAGCAAATCGTAGCACATGAAAAAGTCCTTTAGAAGGGCCAACAATTTTCAGCAAAATGTCTACGTACTCACTCTGAACCTACTTCTGCAAAGGGATCCTGTATTCAGCACCAGGACAGTGGAGCACTGTCCCAAAGAAAAACTGGTGTTCTCACTCCAGACAACTCCTAATCTTTCCCGTGCCTGCTCAAGTCATCGTCTTCCTACTTGCATCAATCAAAGAAATGTTTATAATAAGATTCTATGTATTACCCTAGCCCTAGATCCAGATATTTTACTTAACAAGCTGATTCAAGTTGATGAAATCCACACAAATCTTGAAAACACAACTTTTGAGTTTTCATCTTGCCCTTCTATTTCCCAAGGTAAGGAAGTGTACCAAATTAAAAAAAAAAAAAAAAGGGTTTTTTTGCAAATTTTTTGCTTCCCCCATTGCCAAGGCGGCTTGTTGCCCTTTCGTTCTTTTTTTTTCTTCTTCCTTCTTTTTTTATTTTGATTTAAAAAAAAGGATTTTCATAAACATATATCCATACCTAGTAGAAAATAATGACCATTTCATATTATTTTTACTCAAATTATTCTGCCCTAAAATGTACACTATTTCAAATCTCTGCATAAACCAAATGGTGTAGAAAAGTCTTAAATTAAATGATGCTGTCCTTTTCTAGAATAGCTCCAGATATCTGCATCACTGCCACTCCAAAGAATACCAAGATAAAATAATTGAGGGAAATTTGAGAAAAAAAGGTATACTCAAGTCAAAACCTCCCTGTAAGAGATAATGATATAAGAAAAGTACTCAGACCTGGACTAGGGAGCAGATGAGGAAAGCAGACAACCTGATGGGCTGTGTGGGGTGCAATGGACAAGGAAACGATGCATAGTATTTTGCCCAAACCCATTATCTTACAGTTTCAGAACTATGTACTGTGGTTACCTCCTTCCCCTCCAGAGTGTTTTTAAGGGAGTGGAGATTCTATCCCAACTAACCTTTGATTCTTTCCTATTAAGTCAATTCACACTTTGTTATAGAAACATATAAAACACAAAGAATTGAGAAAGAAAAGGAAAATGCATCTTTTATTGTCTCCTCTCTGCTAATCAAGAAGACAAAGAGATGAAGCCTGTCATAGTCAAGCGACGGTTACAACTTGAGGTTGGTAGAAGAGAGGTAATGTGAAAAATGGAGAAATTCCCTTTCAATGTCCCTGATGCACTTATCTGAGAAAGACAGATCTGCATGCTTTCAAATCACTTTCGGCCTGAATTATAGACACTAACTAAATATTAAGACTCTTTCTATGTGAGAACCCACACACCATTAAGCAGCAAACTATGTGGTAACGATGAGGGGTCCTTCTGTTCAAATGTCTCCTTATATTAAGCTTTGGTACAAAGAAATGAAGAAAGTCTTCCCTTTCCACTTACCCATCTTAGCTTACAGGCTATTATGCATGGGTCTGAAATATTCTTTAAGAATATGTATTCGTCAAGGTTAACACAGCATATTTACAGGAAGTCAACAAATAAGATGTGCTTTACCATCACTAAGTCAAAACGTGAAGCTCAATAAGACACTGGAAAGAATGTCAGCTTTGAATTTCACTTTTACCATCTCACTTACCATACAGTACAGCCCACAAAAGCAACAAAAATAAAACACCAGAGCAGGTCAGCAAGCCATGTTAAAATACTTTCCTTCCTTGTGGGAAAGTCTTAAGGTGGATCAGGGAAAAGGGGAAATATTTTACTTATAAATTAAATAAATAAACAAACTAACTTATTTATTCATAAATCTTTTGTTGGCCTTAACTGGTTACTGGGTGTGATGGACACAAATTTACCTAAAAAGAAAGTCAAAGCTTAAAAACATAGGTTTGAAAGTGAAACTGAAGCAAGTTTGAAATCCCATGTGAAATGTTTTCATACATAATGTAGAGTTCTCTAGGAGATAAGAATCCTATATAAGTTAAGTGATTCTTACTATTCCCTGCCATATGACAGATATGTCATATGACAGAGAACCAAAACCTCCTCAGTGGTTCTACATCTGCTAGAAGGGTGGTGGGTGGTTACCTACCCTTCCCCCCCAAAAAAAAAATAGCATTTTGCCAAGCTTTTAAAAGACACACAATACAAAACTGGAAGAGACTAAAACGATATCTCACTCCATGCACCTCCTTAGACAAATGTAATTGTAGATGAAACTTTTAAAAGAATCAGTTCTGCGATAGGGAGCTTCTATGAGGAAAGACAAATATTAACTTGCATTGCACTGAATTGGTGCATGAAGCACTTGACCTTCTACAGAAGGGAGCTCTACAGAGGACAGACAGATCTGGGAGAGCTGAAATGGACAGACTGAGAGACAGAACCTGTAGAAACAGGCCTGATCCTGGTTTTATGACGGTGAAAGACATACAATGTGGGCTACTTTGTAAAAATAATAATAATAAAATAACACAATTCAGAATAAAATGAAGTTCAAGTATGAGCTTTTATTTGAATGAGAAAATAGATGACAACTAACCAGTGCCTTAAAGATTTGCATACTCCCCTTCCTTGAGGCAGTTTAGCACAAATAGAAATGCTTTCTGATTACAACATGTTTTTCCCTCTGCTTGAAATAATCTACAAACTCCAAGCCCTCTGCAATTACAGCAGCCCCTTTCTGTGAAGGTTCTACACATG
This sequence comes from Condylura cristata, assembly GCF_000260355.1. Classification (NCBI taxonomy): domain Eukaryota; kingdom Metazoa; phylum Chordata; class Mammalia; order Eulipotyphla; family Talpidae; genus Condylura; species Condylura cristata. The sequence continues at coordinate 13,632,291 of NW_004567112.1, read as the reverse complement.
AAACTTCACTAGCTTCACATAAGCCCATCTTGGACTGGGCATCCACAATAGCTCTCTAGACCTATCCAAGGGTACTCTCCACTCCAGCAGCCCTGGGCTAGGAACCAAGAGGGCTGAGTTTGAGCCTGGCTCTCTCTGCTGTTAACACACTGACACCAAGGAAGCCAATGAGCCTCCTTGGATGCCAGTTTCCTCTATGGTTACACCATACCTACTTCTAGTCAGTAGGGCTTTGCCTATTCTACTATTGATGAGGGCCTCGAAACAGAAAAGGGGACTGGCAGCAAGTTCATAAAGCAACAAATGGGAGCTGCAAGAGGAGACAGCTAGAACCAACAGCTAGAACAACTGACTGCACAAACACTGAAACACAAGAAGAGGGTGTATAAAGCCAATGCCAGGCAGGGCAGGGCAACTCTTGCCCTAAAGACTGCCCATTAGTGTCTATGCAAATGCCCTTTTGTTAATAAACCTGCTGTGTATCACTAAAAGCACACTGTTGAATTCTTTTTCAGAGGGTTCCAAGGATTCCCATCCCTCCACCCCCAATAAGACCATCCAATACTGAATACCTCAATCTTCAATCTTACTGTCTCCAGACTTAGTGAATGCATTTACCATGGCGCAAAATAGGGCTCTGATTCTTTCTTGACTCAATCCTCTGCTTCTCTCCCTGCACCTAACCAGTTTCTGTGTCCCCAAAGCTCTCCCATCAAATTTTACTGCAGCCTGGTCTGGCCTATTTTAATACCCCCAACAGCATCACATCATCTTTCCCTCATGTCTCCCTCAGCACTGCTACCACTGCAATATTTTTTTTAAATAACAATCTTGTCACATTTTCACACTCTCCAAGACATGTCTGTGGCCTTCTGCTGATTTTAAAGTTTAAATTTCATAATAGGACCCCCTAGGTCAAATTTGACACAGCTGCTACAGTCACATGCAAATCAATGCCCCTGTCCGCTCCCAATTCCACATGAACCTCAGTGCAAGGTTCTCCTGTGGACCTACAGAACATCACTATTTGCTGATGTTCTGATAATAGTGGTACTGGTGATAGCTTTTCCCAGGCAATAACAACACGTTCCATTTACATGAGCAATTATTGTAACAACTCTCGAAAGCAGAGTGAAATCACAAAATCCTGAGTAATTATAATACAAAAGTACCAACATTTCATCAAATTTAAAATTTAGGAATGATATTCCAGACACTTTGTATTTCCTCTTGAAAGTTAGGCTGATTAAAGGATTGAATACTACAGATAATTCAATGCTGTAGATCTCTTTTGGGAGAGTTGAGTAGTTGTAAAACATGTCTATGATGCGATCCAAAGGTTTATTGATTTTTCTGTCCTTTTATTTAGAAATGTTAGCTTTCACGCACAGATCTGTGAGATATCTGAAGGTTGGCCAGGACACTGCAGAGCTCCACGCTCCATCTGCAAGTTTCTTCTGTCTAGGAATGGGCAGGACTGAGTAAATTATGCAAGTACATCAGTGGGATATTCCAGTAATGAAAGTCTGAAGTCTAGGTCTTTCATCTGTTTCCTAAAAGATTCTTAAAATTGCTTCCTCTGTACAATAGGACAACACGTGTCTATAAAGCTAGGAGTCAAGGGCACTGGACTCTGCTTACAGTGTCCATTTAAATTCCTTATCTGACCTTAATCAATTTAACTTGTTTTCCCTCTCCTTGTAAATTTGATCAATAAAATTAGAATTCCGTTTTCCGCTGATAATCACATACATTTTATTGGGTACTTAAAAAAAAAAAAAACCTGGTAGTGCAGTGGGTTAAAGCACAGCATTAAGAAGCTAAAGCCACTTCAGCATGAGTTCGATTCCCACCCCAGCAGTGATCCATATGGCAGAACTCTTCTGACCCACCTGCTGCTCCCCTCAGCAGTGTATTTTTCAGTAGGCCTTTTCTGCTCCCCACTCTGTCTCTGATGAATCCTCTCACCGCCCCTGCACCTCTGGCCTGTGCCCCAGTTCTGTATGCATAAACAAATAAACCCTAAAAAAAATCTGAGACTCTCCTAAAGACTTTGAATAGTAATGTATTTGCATCCCTTATTGCTCTGTGAAGTTCAATATTTTTCTTTTTTTTTTTTTTCCTTTTTGGCCACTTTCAGATGGTGCATGAAAGTCTTCAAGGAATTTTCCCAAGATCAGCTATTATTTTCTAATCAGTGCTGATTAGAAAAAAAGATGGGAGTTAAACCCAGATAAATTTAACTCAGATCTCAGGTGATTAACCATTTCAGTGGCAGTGGCCTCAGTGAAGAAGGCAAGACAGAGCTTTAAGGCATTTCCCAGATGATTATTCTTTCTTTTAATTAATCTGAAGATTTCTTGTCTTTTCCCAATCATATACTAGCCTACCATCATCTACTCAACTGCTTTCCTAAGCACTTATTTGGTGTCCATTTGTTCTTCTAAGTGCTGTGGGAAGATGTTAAAATGAGGAAATAAATAAGTGCCTTTATTACACATTATAGGTGGGGAGAGATTCAAAGATCTGACATAGAGGTTAGAATCAAATGCATTAGAAACTGAATTCTGTGGGAATAAAGAGAAAGGAGCCATCCCTAGGGAGATATAAAGCAGGACCTTTTCAAGCTCTTACAAGCCAGGTGCTTTACACACAGTATGGGATTCAATTCACTTCAGGATCCTAGGGAGATAGTTTTGATATTCTCACATAGGAGATGGAAAGGGTTGGGGCTCTGGTTACACATATTTAAACCTAATCTTCCTGGCTTCTGATCTGGAGTGGGGGGGGCTTGAAGGGTGGGTTGAATTAGCTCTTCCACCATTCAGTGAGACTGGATTCATGGGTCAGCGAGCCCCATCGCTCCTTGCCCACTGAATAAGGAAGCATCCCACTGAGAAAAGAGGAGAAATACTTCCCAATAATCTATGAAACCATCTGTCTACTCCCTTACTAATGAAGGATTTCATAAATTGAAAGTCACTCAAATGTCCCTAACTCAAACACAGGAAATGAGGCTTCCAATAGAGAAGGAGAAGAAAGGCTAGAAACAAATGATACTTCTACTCCACATGGGAAATCAGTTGAAAAAAATGGATAAGTATGTCACTGCTGCTTCTCTTGCTTTAGAATCTTTTAATCCTAAATCAAGACACCAGTGAAATTTGAAAAGTGACACCTTGACATCCCCAGGAAATGCAAATCTCCTAGGAAGGTGCCTGATTTCTGGTCTTGGAACAGGGATTCAGCCACCACAAATCAGTGTCTGCTGAGAAAAGGAACGATACTGTGCACATGTATTAGGGGTCACTGAGCGCACTCAGGGGTTCAGTAAATGGCTCACAGTGACCAAGGGGAAGGAAGAGCAGGTGCCAGGACTCTGCCTGGCTGCTGTAGGAGGTTGTAGGAAAATAAAATAAAATAAAGAAAGAAATCTGTTTTTAAATGGAACCTCTTCTTTAGATTCTGTCTACTTTTTTTTTTCTTTTAAACTGTCCAAGATTAATGCAGCAAAAATAAAATGCCCCACAGGCTGCTTATTTTGACGCTTACTATGGTGCATAAAAGTGAAGAATTAGCATGGAATGAATAATTTATTTAGCGCTTTACTGTTGTTTTAAACAAATCACTTCCATGAAAGCAATGTGTATTCAAGCAATAAATCACTGTTTAGCACTGTGTCGCTGAGAAAAAGATACTACTTGGCAGAATTATTGAATGGCAGAGCCTGGCAGGGAGGCAGGTGCAATAAAGATGAAGAGGATGTCCTTGCCTGGCATGAATCTGTTTGCACCTGGAAGAAGCAAAGTTGGAGTAAAAGTCAGTAAATAAACCTTCATGAGATTTAAATGAGCATCTATATTTGCGCTTCTGTAACTTATATCATGACTAGCACAGCATCATACTATTAATATATTTTTATTATTATTGCAATGATGGTGGGTCAAAACAGACTATAAGTGCTAGGGAAATGTTACTGAAACAAACAAAAAATCAGCATCACAAATTTGCATTGTGTGACTTGAGTCAATCACTATAATTGGGGGCTTCGTGCCATGTTACAAAGTGCAATGACTGTTATGAGTGGAACAAGTGAGTACTTGGATACTTGGGAGTGGACCTATGAGGACTTGTTCAGCAGAAAATGGAGATCTGGAATGATTTCATAGAGAGGGCATCACTGCATCCAGACACTGGGTTAGCCAGGAGGCTAGTTAGATAAAAAAGAAGAATGCTCACTACAGAAGTCTGCAAGCATAAATTAACATGAAGCTTGCGTGGAAAGAGTGTATGTTGATGTTGAACAACTCTGAGAGGGTGGAAAGGGAACTGAAAGGAGGGAGACAAGAGAAGAGGTTTGAAGGTTACCAGAGGGACACAAGATGATGGCCTTTGTGGCCCTTCATGTCTCCAGACTCTGTACCTCCTGGAGAAGTCAGCCCTAGAGATCAGAGAAACCAAAACTAGTTTCAGTCTGCAAAGTAAGGCTGTTTATATTGTCATTGACCAGTTTTACCATTACCAAACCTATCTGTGCCAGGACCACGGACAGGGAAACGGCACTGCAACAAGCCTGGTACTATCTTTGCAGTCAAACCAGAGGTGGACCTGCTCTATTGCCATCTGATGATGTTCTTAGGATAAAATCATCATCTTGGTTTTTGTAGAGGAAAGACACAAAACAGATTCCACTAAGCACGAAAGTCTTAGATTACAAGTCTCAAATGTCTTTTCTTCTCTCTTCAAAGTTAATGCTACAGGCATAACCTGAGGTCTGAAACCAAAACAGCAGTGTCTACAGTCTTGCATTCTTCTTGGCATCTTGTGGCAAAGGACTGGCTGCTAAGTCCTGTCAGAGCACTGACCGTGAGACAGCTTTGGTGTTTACATATCTGGAAGAAGAGCTCTTCCACTATTCTGTCAACTACATCAAAGTAGTTATCATCATCATCATCATCATCATCACTGTCTCATGTTTGGATTAAGTAATGATAATTATTAATTGCATGCCATCCTCAAGGAGTTTAGGGAATCACTATTTCCCAAATCTACTTTAAATGGCCTAAGAGATAGTGGACTTTCAGTCTCTAGACAGTTTCACCTTTGCCAAAACCTGCTGAAAGCTAGGGAAAAGCACTTTTCACTACCAGAGGAAGTGGCAAACACTGAGAAATGTCGTGAATTTGATGTTTCTCATCACCTTAATATTATTTGCTGCTTAAAATAACTATCGTGGTGTCAGCTTTTTTGTCAAGCTCAGAAAAAAACTCAAAATGTTTTGGCTACTAGCCAGCCAGTAATGCTTCACCCTTAGGAAGAAATCAATCAATGAATGTTCTCTATTGAATGTTTACTACATTGAAGACAGAACTGGTAGATCAGTAGGAGACCCCCCCAAAAAATGCAAAATGCAATTTTGCCACTCAGGAATTTATAGTCTAGGTAGAATTTTATATTTTCTGATTTAGAAACATTGAAGTTTCCCTTGATTACATGGAATCAATTCCCTGTTCATCAACAAATATCGGAGGTCTATCATAAACAGCACATACATCCTTTCTAGTTTTATCTACTGTGGCTACTAGCAATCCTGCATTCTCTTTACTATTGCTTGGAGAACTGTGCATGTTCAGGCCTTGTGGACCTTTCTCTCAATTTTTAATACCTAGCTCAAATGGCATTTCTTCTATCAAGCCAAACTCTGGGCAAAGTGTTTTTTTTTTTTTTATCTGTGCTTTACTATTTTTACTATGGCTAATTACATTGTTTTTTTAATGATTTTTTTAAATTTAGTTATGCACACAATAACTGGGTGTAGACCAGAGGTACAAAAGTGAGAGGATTCACCAGAAACAGAGTGGGAGCAGAACAGGCAGATCTAAGTACTTCATGTTTTATTACCTGTTACCAATCTCTTTCATTAGATTGGGAGCTAAGTGTTCAATATTTTAAACATAATGCCTTGTGCTAAGAAAGAGACTAACATTAAAGAAGCCCTAGTATATTGACAATGACTGATTAGATGATATACAAAAAATGAATATTTAAAAATACGGAACATGGGCAAATAAATGTATGTATATATACGTGAAGGTCTACTGCTTTCCTTGACATGCAGTAACTTCTCAATAATCACTAGCTCAATGATAATCAAATATGTCCAGTGAATACCATGGCTCAAAGAATGATGACCTACAAACTATACTGCAAATAACAGCATATTCTCAATGGTCAATATGTGGAATTATTTTCACATGTTATGCCCAAAAGTGGTTCATTGGAACAAACATGTAATTATGTGTCTGTAATAAAACTTTTCCACTAGCACCTCAGAAGGAATTATAAACATATATTCTACCATTTGTGACATAGCAAAATCCAAGCCACATCTCAAATCAAATTTGGTGATTTTTACCTGCATTCTATCTTGGATAACAACTGTAAGTAGAAAAATTGACAAAAATACCCTGGAGCTACTTTGTCCTGTTTATAATTCTAAGTCCTTGTCTGTTTCAAATATGGAGGAGAAAAAATGCTAAGTCAACCAACTTCAGCTAATTAGTTCTTTCTATTTGGTGACTGTAAATCAATGACAAGCAAACTTCTAATAATTTCACCTGGGCTGAAAAGTCTTCTGCCACTCACCATCCATCATTTCTTCCCATAAGTGGTCTTGCTGAGCTCTGTCTAAATAGCATCCAGTTCTCCAGTTATATCCATGCCTTCCTTTCCGCAGCTTACAAGAAAATATGCTGGTGGCAGCTGTTTGTAATAAGCTGAAGGCTTTGTGAGACCAATTGTAATGCAAAGGTCATATTTTCTAAGCTGTTTATAGATTGCAATTTGTAAGGTTATAATGTCACATGCTGTCGATAATTCAAGGTGGAGAATTACAACTATTAATAGGTCATCATTTCTTCCTTCTATTCCTCTAACACTCATTCTCCTAAGAACTTTAATTTATTTCATTTAATCAGGATTCCTAGGATTTTGAACTACAGGTTTCATTTGTTTATTAGGGAACAAAAGGAAAAACCACAGGGTGGTGCACTGAAAGTAATTTCTTAACAAATTTCAAGGGATTTGAAATAATCGAATGATCACAGTTCAGATAGGAGGATTCATAAAGTCTATTTTCCAGGAATCCAGTGATCCTGAAAAATGTGTTTATCTTCAGTATACAGGAAGACTAATACTCAATCCTTCCCAACACACACACACACACACACACACACAAAATAAATAAATAATAAATAAAATAGGAGCAAATGTTACTGAAATGCACCAAATATTGGCAGCTAAAGTAGTTTCAATCAGTTTGTAAGAAAGTTATTTGCTATAATTGTGCTCTTCCCACATGCTTTGTGTGTCTGTCCATATGTCCATGTGTCTGTCCACATGTTTTATTTGGGAGATAAGTTAAGTATGATTTCTAGTGAAACTCTGAGTGCTCATTCTGTTAAACTAGGATTTGGGTTTCATATGACATCTAAACATACTACTCATCACTTCTAATGAACAAAGGCTATACCCAAAATCCTGTGGCAACCTCATTTGAACTGTAGGCAAAAAGAACTTTGCATATAGGGACCTCTAGAGACGATCTTTCTCATACAACCAATGTGCTTTGAAATAGAGAGAACATCATCACTTTTCCTGTATATTCACAATCTCAGAAGAATCAAAAGAATAACTGATATTTCATTTTTGAGAATGTTTCTTCTTTCTTCAATTTCAAACTGAAGCATATAAATAAAGGGCATGTGCAAGGAAAAGGAGTCAGTGATCCAAATAGAAGCCATATAGCACATACTTGGAGCATTTAATAGACTGTTCGTTTTTCTCTCTGTGTTCTTCCGGTCACTTCATTCCTTACCAGTGTACACTTACCTACTTTATCCTTTTGTGTCTAGAGTACAAAAGTCATGGATCTACTGTGAGAAAGTCGGTAAACACTATCAAATATTCACTGAGTTTCTTAGCTTCAAACCTATTGGTTGTTACCATTGTTATAACTTTCAAATCCCAGGTCACTAAGAATCAGAATCAATACATTAGCCAAAGTTAGGTAATTATTTATGTAAGTGCCTGGGTACCTATAAGTAGTTAAATAGAATTTTAAAAAATGAAACGTAGTCTTGCATAAAAATACTTTTATAACAAGAGGTTGAACTGGATTCTTCAGCCACAACAAAGGCCACTGCTATAGGAAGTGATCAAGAAAAAAATACAACCATAACTTAGTGCCAGTGATTTAACTGTGCTGACTTAAATGAATAACATTGCCAGTAATACATATTAATATGTAATACTAAGGGTATCTGTCTATATCTAAAACTAAATAAATATTGATACAGAGGATTGCTAACAAAAGGTGGGTCTGCCTTTCAAGGTAAGGGACAAGTTTTTTCAGCATGCTGCTATATTTATTAGGCAGGTCAGCTGAACTTGAAATTTCACAGAATGTTAGTCCATGGAATGTGGAAATATAAATCGAAAACTGTGCCAGTTTCAAGAATGAACAAACCGTTTTAAATGTTAAGGGGAGGGGAACATTACTCTTTCATCAAACTATCACCATTTTCAGAAATCTATCCAAACTCGACATTTAAGAAAAAATATTTATTTAAGGAACTTAACTGTTAAGACAAGCTATTGTTGCCAACTCTTTGTTAGGTTTGATTCTGCTCTCAATTTCTCAAAGGGATCCATGTGATGGGAAAAAAGTAAAATTACGACGATTAAATAGTCTAGAAAAGATTAAACTGACTTGTGGCATACAGCCTATTAGAATTGTACAAGGAAAGTACTGGAATATTACCAGAGTTTGATTACAATTCAACCATTAATAAGTTATTTTCTATAGTGCCAAGTTTTTAAAGGATAGGAACTAACCAAATAAAGAACATTTGATCAGCCTGAAGGCAGACATCAGAAAGCTCTTTGATATCAGAGACCGTATTATATTCATCTTATATCAGAGGCACCTAGCTTCCTAGCACAAGCATATTAAAACTGTTGGTCAAATAAACGAAGGTACCAAAGGTGCTAAAACAGGGCTTTTAAACTGGTGCTTATATTTGATTACTTATTTTGGCAATAATAAATTGTTTATTGACTCAGCATAATTACATGGACACTTACATAGTATATTATCTTGTAAGTTTTACAAAATACTATATATAGAATTTTGAAAATCAGACACGGGATTCTTCTCTTTCCATGAAACAAGAAAACCTGCCCCCCACCAAAAACATCATTTGATACATTAATTGCATCCTTTCAACCATTCAGAGAAAGAGCACTTTCCACCTTCCAGGGATGTGGTTGCTTCTTTGTTACTACTGGCAACATTTCTCATGATTTTGAAGCCAAATTTTGCTCATATCATGTTAGTAGCCTTTTTTTTTTTTAAGGATTTATTTATTTACACATGTAAGAACTGTTTACAGGACAAAGGTGTGAGTGGTGAGGGCATTCACCAGAGACAGAGTGAGGAGCAGAATAGGCAGATTGAAATACACCGCTGAAGGAAGCAGCAGTCGGGTCAGGAGAGGTCTGTCACGCCATGTGGGTCACCTGCCTGGTTGTTGATCGAACTCATGATGCAGTGGCTGCACATAGCTTTCTAGTGCTGTGCTTTAACCCACTGTACCACCAGGGAAGGTCCATGAGTGGCCATTCTTAGGAGCAGTATCCCCTGATAAACCTCTAAGCTCGTACAATGCACTGTCACCTGTGTCTGACATTAGCACACAATTCTGAATTGAAAAACTGGCAAAAGAGAAGCCTATATCACCCAAACAGTAGTAATTGTGAAGAATATTCTCATAAGGATGTGAAATGGTCACATTCTTGTTATCTCTAAGTTTGTCAAGAGTCCTAATGGCAACTTGTAAAGGTCATAGCTAACTTAGTGTTGATAAGTAGGCTAATAATTAAAAAGAGAAATGACAACATTTTTTTTAAAAGCCAGGTACTAAGAATTGTTAATGCAGGAGCTCGTGACTTTTACAGATTCCTAGGTTAGTGGCCGACGTGTGTTGTGTAACACAGGGATTGAGACAGTAAGGGACAGCATATTTAAATTGGCTGATATATTTCAATGATGTCCCAATGTCGAGTTATTTCAGCAATCAAAAAATGTGATTTTATAGATAGTTTATAGGTGAGAGTGATTATCTTTTCAATATTCTAGGACATCAGCTTATTTACAAACATACAAATTCTCTACAATGTCTCAGGTACTTTTCCGATTTCCCTGAAAATTTTTAGAAATAGCTACACCAATTTAATTTTCCAGAAATAAAATAGTGATCACAACCACTCTTAGTCATAAGATTTATTATTCCTATCATCACTACTTATGTAGTACTAAAAGATATGGAAAGGAATTTTACTTTTGTAGGCACAAACTTATAAACATATTTCCAAGGTGTTCTCAATCCTGGACACTTATGTACATACAAATGCAATTAAAACATCAATATACACAACTACCTTCTCATTAAGATTAAATTATGGATAAGCAAGTATTCAGAGTTGTATATTTGCCAAGTATAGTCTCCAAAGTCTTCCAAATTGAAACAGGCTTTGCAAGTAGAAAATTGCAAAGTCGAAAATCAAGTTGAAATTACTAAAGGCCTTTGTCTTAAAATTAGAAAGCAGATTTTTCTCTCTGAAATTATAAGCCTTATGCTATATGTTACAAAGAATAACCAGAATTATTTATAGCCAAAGACACTCTAAATGCTTGGAAAGGAGGAATGAAGGATGCATTTACAGAGAGCCTCCCACATGACACTATGTTAAATCTGTGCATGTACTATTATCTCACTCAATTATCTCATACCTTATGGGAGGTTACTGGCAATCTCAGAAATGATGAACTGTCACAAGGTGTCCCTTTCTCCAAGGGTTCTGATTAAGCATCAGCACCAGAATTCAAACCCTAGCCTATTTAATCACAGACCTAGCATGTCCCTTCCATATCCTGGTGGTCAACTGGCGATCATGACATAGCCATTTCTTAATAGCAGTGTATAAACCAAATTTTGAAACACTGAACATTGCTTTTTTTTTTCCCTTTTTAGTGGCTTGACCATGACATAAGTGTTCCTTTGTATCTATGCTACTTATGATTTCTGAGTTTCTTAGATATTTAAAATTTTTTCAAAGAAAATTTTGTAATTTTTAGCATATACGCATATATATTTTTCTTACCCCAATTTCTTCCCTCACCTTCTGTTTTACTAAATGCACACATTTTAAGTGGCATTATATTTTAATCACAGGTCAGTAGAGTTCTGTTCATTTACTTACTTTTTGATTTGATAAGGTTTATTTTCTCTATATTCTTAAGATCAGATAATGACTTATCTTCAAATCTATTCATCTTTCCTTACGTACTGTCCAATCTGCCAAATCTTTTTATTATTATTTTATAATTTTTTTCACTTCTAGAATTTCCACCTTTTACAGTCTTTGCTATTTCTCTTGTGAGATTCCTATCTATTCTCACAGTGTAACCTTTTCCTTTATGTCTTTGAACATAAAGTCTTTATATTTTTTAATTTATTTTATTTATGCATGCATGCAAGAAATGACATGTAGGCCAGAAGTGCAGGAGGTGAGAATATTCACCAGAGATAGAGTGGGGAACTGAACAGACAGAGCTACTGACCTACCAGAGGAAGGTCTATATCCATAGCTCAATAGACAAGAGCCATGGGTGAAAACTCACTCCTGCTCCTTACTACAGGTCAAGCCTGGTTGCTTAGTATTACTTAGAAGTAGAGTAGAGAATTATGCTAGTCCCTCAGCTCATTCCTTTCTCAGCATCCAAGAAAGTCTGTCAACTTTCAGAATGAAAACCCATTTCTAAAAATGCACTGGGTTGACAAATGGGTAAATACTCGTTTTATGTTTAGGGTTTGTTTGTTTCTTTGTTTTTGTAATCTCTGCAAGAGGGCAGTTTTTTAAGGGGAAAGTAGGGCAGCTCCTAGGATGTTTCTGATTTTTTTTTCCAGAATTATACACTAGCATGATGCCTGGTATCAGTATCTTAGAGGAAAAAAAAATGCATTAATATTTAACATTCATATAACAGTATAAATGCTTGCAATGGTCTACAATAAATAAAATCAGGTTTCAAAATGTGCCTTTTTAACACAATTTTAACACAGAAATATCTCTAGACTTTGTAATAGCCTCCCAGGGGGAAGCAGCCAGAGAAATTCTATCACTTAAAACTATAGTATACTGAGAAAAGTAGAAACGATTATTCTATAAAACACAATCTTGCACTGATGAGACAAGGATCAAATGTTCCTAGGTGGGGCTTCTTTCCCTTAATTCAAATTATGTTCTACTGTCCAAATGCTTTCCTTAAAACCCTCCTTCAGCTTATTTATCTTGCTTGGCAGTATCCTCATTCTGTCAAGTTCACTAATAGTAAACAGTAAACCTGATATATGGAGAGCTAACTTTCACTCATCTTCAAGCATGGACTATTCTCATCTCATTTAACAGGGCATCGCTGATGCTTCAAAGTACACTTTAATGCAGTTTTCCCAACAACATGTCTTCCCATTGACCATCACCACCATCTTCTCTCCGTTATTGCAAAAGACTTTCACGTTGAAGCCATGGTGTGGTGCATGCTCGTTGGCTATAATCTACTCTAGGGCAGACTTTCTCTTTATGTACATTTACATCCTTAATCTAGCCTCAGGTACATTGTTGTGAATATTGAGTCATTTTTGAACAGGTACACAAAAGATCACCTTGGTTAAAAAATTATCTTTGGGCCCTCCCTGGTGGTGTAATAGGTTAAAGTGCAGCACTATGAAGCTATCCTCAGCCACTGCAAGCATGAGTCTGATCCCCGGGGAGAAGGGGAGAAGGGTGGTGACACACATGACTCAGCAGACCTCCCCTGTCACAACTGCTGTTCCTCTCAGCAGTGTATTTCAATCAGTCTGTTCTGCTGCCCACTTGTATCTGGTGAATCCTCTCACCCCACACACCTCTGGCCTGTGCCCCAGTTCTTATATTCATAAATAAATAAATTTTTGTTTAAATTAACTTAAAATAAAGATACCTCTAAAATAATATGTAACTTCATTTGTAAGACTGCCTGCCCAGGACTAAGAAGGAGGAGTGCTAGCCCCTTTAAGCTTCTTTTAAACCTATTGCACCTGATCCAAGTCAGTCTGACTGAAGTAAACATTTATCCTACTCTGAAAATTCAAATCCTTCTCACAACCTACACAACTTTGGAAATCTGCTGCATGTTTCAAACTGTACGTTCTCTTGAATAAATGCTACCAGTGATGTGATGATCAAATCCCAAGATCAAACAGGGACCAACTGTTTGCAATTTAGGATGATACGATTTAAAGAGAATGGAAAAGACCTGAGCCTTTGTTTGCTATTTGCCATTTCCACCAACCTATATCCGATTCATTTTGCATGCACACATATTGTTAATACAAGTAGTCTACTTTGAAGGATAATAAGTAAATTGATTCCTAGACTAAAATAACAAAACAACCAATTAAAGTACAAAAATGATTATCATTCCATGAAAAGAGTTTATAATTTAGAGATTTATAGACACTGCTCTTAATTGAGGCGAAGTACCCTTTTGCAAAAAGAATGACCTTTTATTATATGCTTTTCATAGTTACAACTGTTGACAAAATAGGGGTACTGAAAGAAATCTCTTCCACAGCCACTGATTAGAGCGGCTCAGTTATTCTACATCATTTTGAAAAGAAATCTGTCACTTTTTCACCTATTCGGTATTCCATGAGCCTAACTAATCTGACTTATGCTTATGTATAGCCATTTGTCAAATACCAGGTACAGCATGGAACTTTATGTTCCATTGCCTTTGACTTATGTTTTATATTGATGTGTAAGGCCCTCGGGATACAAGCTTTCTACCCAAACCAACCCCTACTCAGCACATGTTCTAGAAGCAGGAGTGTTATTTCAGCTTTCATGTCTCCTGGTTGGAGAAGTCAAATGGCCTAATAATTCTCCCCACAGTGGTATGTCTGACAAGCTGGGTGGGAGATGACATCCTCATCCTGGCCTTTCAATTCCTCAAATATATGAAACGAAAACCTAGAGAACACATAGTTAGCTGGATTTCACCAGCAAGCTGGGCAGAAATGTTTGAAAGTACATAGATCTTAATTGTAGTGGGCAATTCTAACCTGAAAATTGATTTTCTCTGAACATATCTTCTCTGTGTGAGTCCTCAACTTATGCCTGCCAGCTTTACTGACAAAAGGAGTTATGCTTTTTGGAACAAAGTCAACAGAAGCAGAGGAAGGTGGATCCATGATTTTCAGCCTTGAACATCACTAATAATTATATGTCTTTGATTAAAAAATCATTATCCCTGGAGAAGAGCTGGATTTTAACTCTCAAGTATGTTACAGAAAGCAGGGGAAAGAATACACAGGGAGAAAGAGAATAAAGTAAGTAGAAGAAAACAGAGAGAGGAAGAGGAAGAGAGTGCATGAAGTTGAGGCTTTGCAAAGTCACTTTTTGCATTTTCCTTTTGTGGGTTCATTTTAAAACTCTGCAAACGTCTCATTAATTTCTACATTTAGAATCTGATTCTGATAGTAAAAGTAAATTACTCTTTTGGGTATTTTTAATCTCTCCTTCTACCAGTGACAGATCTGAAAGAGATGAACTATCTTATGCAATTAAATATTGTATGTTATGACTCATACGTGGGTACAGGCTCTATAACTTAGAGTGAACAGGACTCTTGGAAATACAGAGGTGAGAACTAACCAATAAACACAGGACTTCAATGGATAGCATGTCAGATGCTGCTCTGCAGTATGCTTCTTGGTACATTTCTCTAGAACTGGAGTCTGCATGGGATTGAAAGTATAGGAATTGACAAAGAATCCCCTGGCTTCTCTATAATCTTTCCCAGCATTCACAGTGCTGGCTTTCTCTCCTTGCTATGATAATGAGCAACTGGATGGATCTTCTCTAAAGGTTCAAGCCAGGAAAATAGAAGCCAATTCTGGACTCAATAGCAAGGAACTATAACAGAATGAATGTATTTACCATGGTGTTTTGTAAGATGGAAAAACTGTATAGTAGTTTAAAGTGGCATGCATTGCCAACCCCTTCATACTAGGTATTCTTTCCAACTCTAAAATCTAATTTTTTATAGTTTTCTGTTATCTAGATACTATTTCATGGGCCTAGGTTCTAAGCATCTCTCCTATTGCTCAGAAGGGTCATGAAATTAACCCCAAGCATCTCCTTTCAAAGGACACCGACTTCATATGAAATACCACTGATCGGTTTGAGCACATTTTCATGTACTCAATGCACTCCTGTTTCTTTCTATTATTTTAAATTTACAGATGAGGAAACTGAGTCTCAAAGAAATAAAAGATTTAAAGGAGAATGATGAAGGCTGAACTTTGAATTAGTTTTGAATGATGAAGGCTGAACTTTGAATTCATTTTGACTTTTAAGAAGAAACACAGGGATACTTCAACAATTTTCTTATGCTAGTCACTGGACCATATTTTTGCCTTTTCTATAATAAACTATCTCAGATATGGTACCGTACAAGGACTTTAGTTGGAATCATCAGGACTTTATTGGAAAGTATATATTACTCCACAAAATGTTCTTTTAAAGTTAATAATCAACCAAGTAAATTCTATTGATCCAAGCATGTGAGATGAGGAAGGGAAAGTTGTTGATGCATTATCCTGTTAAAGAATAAAAAAAAGAAAACCACCACTATTCGGGGCTCTCCCTGGTGGCACAATGGGTTAAAGCACCACATTATGAAGCTCTCCAGTCACTGAAGCACCAGTTCGGTCCAGGCCAGCAAGGTGACCCACAGGGTGCAAGAGACTTCTGCCCTGCCTGCTGTTCCCCTCCACAGTGTATATCAGTGGATCTGCCTGTTCTTCTCTCCACTCTGTCTCTGGTGAGCCCTCTCACCCACCACACCTCTGGCCTGTACCCCAGTTCTGTAAGCATAACTAAATAAATCTTTAAAAAAAATCACTACACTATTGATATAAGTCCATTAAAGTCAATGCCAAATAATTTCAGAGAATCTATGTGATACTGAAATTGCCCTACCTACCTACACAAATGACATAAAGTAAATTATTTCTGTTAAATGACCCAAGCATGACGAAACTCCTTAGGGAATATGCTGACTGTCTTAAAAAACAGAAGTCAGGGAAGAATTATGTATCTAGGTATCTGTTTCTCTACTAGTACTTACTATTCTGTATATAATTCAGTTATCAGTAATCAGGGAATAAAAATAGAATTATGCCATATAGTAAGCAAAGAAAGATTACAGCGATGTAATCATAGCAATTGACCCACATTTATGCCAGCAGACACTTTAGGAAAAGATTTTGAAACCATTTTTCTTGAACATGCTTTCAATATAAATGGTGATTTTGATTTTAACAGCTGATTAAAACTGTTTTGGACAGAAGTATATGCTACTGAGCTGTTTTTGCCCTAAAGTAAAAGTAATAGTTCAGATTCAATTTAAATTTTGCTGGCAAATGTGCTATTTAGCATTACTTGAATGTGAAACTACTGGTGAAGGTTTAACAACTCAGTATATAACATTCTGAAATTGTGATGAATTTTTTTAGGAGAAGGGTAGACGAAGAGGCAGCAATTCACTGTCACTGATGGACAGCCTAGAGGCAGGCACCGAAATGTGTCGTGCCTATTCTTTACCCTTTGTGCACAAATAGCAAAGTGAACCCACTACTCTATCTCTTAAAACTAAATGGAAGCCTTGTCAACAGAAGAACAATTAGTAGTAACTGAAAGGAGGGGCAAAATGTAAGCAGCAGGGTGGGTTCTAGGGTTTAAAGTATGATCAGAATAACATCGAATAGGAGAACAGCCTTAGGAATGAGTTGGAGATCTGAATCAACAGATACTAAATCTTGGAGTTACATATCCGTCTGGGTGGGCAGGGGAACTAAGGGGTTCTAGTCATCAAGTTGCACTTACTCTACTATGCTCTGGCGAGGCTGACGACAGATGATGCTAATACCAGTTACCTTATAAGGTGAGGAAGAATAGGTATAAAGGCAATGATGCGTGGAATGTCAACTTCACTTCATCCATGAGGTATGTTAATAAAAGTTACATTAAGTGTTGCTTTTTGGGAGGAGCATCTATTGCTCTTTACTTCCTAAGTTAGGGCGATGTGGGTAGCTGGGCACGAACATTATTGAAAGTAGAATTGATACCCAGAGCAAAGGAGGGGGCCATAACAGGTGAGAGAAGAACACAAGGAATGTGGTGATGGTTCATGGGTGGTAAGGTAGGAGGAGTATTATGGGGACTACGTTTGAGCACACACGCACAGTCACACACAAACCAAAATATCATTCACTTGTTAGTAGGAGCACTTGTTTGTAGCCACAGCCAACACCAGCAGCAAAAGTAATCCTTATACATAAACCATCAATCATAGAGATCACTAGTGACTATGTATTAGAGAAACATTTAAATGCAATGCTTGCTTAATCTAAACTTTAGAAGCAGTGTTAGTTTTTTTTTTTTTTATTACCAGTCTTAGTGAAGTAACTTCAGTAGGAAAATTATATAATACTTCAAATTTCAGTTTTCTCACATATAAAATTGGGACAGTACTAGCTGTCACATAGGGATTTCTAAAAATTTTAAAATATCATGCATATTAAGTGCTTCACATTGTACTTTGCTTCATTCAGTAATTAAAAAATGATAATGCCGTGCTTAAAGATACATTTCAAAAAAGGAAAAATCATGACTCTCATAAAGGTATAAAAAGAACACAAGTTGAAGATTTTATTTTATTCATAATGAGAAAATCTGGCAGTTGTTATAACCAGCCAAAGGAGAAGTCCAAAAAAGCATGAATTCATAAAGATTCAAAGAAATGTGGAAATGAATGTGCAAATGAAGGCAAAGCTATCTTCCGGGGGTGTTAGGAGTCTATGGAGCATCTATAAGTAAGAAAAGAATTTGCTTTTCAATAGAAAAAAAATTATTTTGCACTGCTGTCATTTATTTTCAATTGAAAGAAATATAAAGTAGCTCTCCTCCGTTCAGAATCAGTTAACTACCAGAAGGGTGTGCTGCAGACAGTGCAAAGTTTCACACTGAGGAGCAGATTTTTCCCCAACAACAGTGAATTATTTGATCTAAAACTAGAGGCCCAGGGTCCTTAGAAATGGCTTTGAATTGCACATTACAGTCCACGTACACTTCCTCCCAGCCTAACCCCTCTGCTACCCACCCTTCTTTATGCCAGGAAATCAGAAGCACATTGTTTTTAGAGCTATAATTTTCCCATTTGCAAATGATGCTTCCCAATGACATAATAGCAGGCAGGCAACGTGGTGATCGTTCTAAGGATTTGACCAGAGAAACCATATCACCCACATAATGTGATTAGGGCTGATACTCTTTGGGGAAATGATACAGCCTGTTTTGCAAGAAACTTAAACTATGTCTCTAGCACTCAGGGAACCTTATGCAGTGCCTACATGACAGTTAGAAAGGAATATCCGTGATGTTTTCTAAAAATGAAATATGTTTAAAACCACAAGAGAAGCAGATGGGATTCATTTCCATTGCTATTTTTCTCTTGGATTTTCTTTTCATTTAGGGAAAAGGAAAGAGTAGGAGGAATACATAAAAACTCTTTTTACATTCCTTTTCTTTATAAAGTTGCATTTACGTTGTTGGGTGATATGTTTGTAACCACAAAGCTGGGACTGCATAGTCCTCTGATATTCTTTTCTCCAGTAATTTTAACTACTCTGAGGGCAAGAACTATGCACTTTCCATCTTAATATTCAGCACAGGGCCTAGCACACAGTAGGTGTCTTATAAAAGGTGAACTTGGATATCACTTGTTCTCCACTATTTCCCCTCCTGCCTTGATTTTTGCTCCTGAATTCCCGACACATACCCCACACCTGCAGCTCTGTCATGCTTCCAAAATTTCAGTGCTTGCACAAATTCTCTGAATTAACCCACAGATATCACAGAACTATTACCCAAACTCAGCCCCCGTAAAATAACCAGCCTAGTTCCTCATCTCTAAGAACTTTACAAGTCACGCAAATAGAAGCCATGTTCCAAGTCATCTGAAGAAGAATTACAGCCAAGATAGAGAGACTTCCTGAATAAACGAAATCTCCCTAATAACATTAAAGTTGAGAAATGGATGTGATTCCATTAAAGATTTTTCCCCTAACAGTCTGCAACAGACACTGTGGCTTAAAGAGTGAGATGTGACTTGGCCACATTTACCGTGAAAGCTGTCTAAGTAAACTGAACACTGTGCTCCTGTCCATGACTGGCCCTGTCCAGCACACCTTCTCTCCATTCCCCCCCGTGGAGTCCTACTAACCCTGTCCACAGCCGTGTAAGTAGGAGAGCACAGAGAGTGGACTTTGCAATGCAGACCTTTCTCCCGACTACTTCTCAGAGATTCCGCAGGCATTTTCACTGTCTGCTTTCAGCTTTGAAGTTGATCTCAACTGAATGCAGCAGATGAGCCGCCTTGCACATAGGCCAGAAGCCTGATGTCCAGAACCTCCCTGCACTGAGCATGTCAGTTCATAGCACATTTTCACACACACAATCACATGTGCTCAGCTCCATCGACTTTATGTGAATGTTAGTCTTTTGTTAAAATATTCCAGAGTCACAGGAAGTGTAGAACTTGCTATGCAAGATAACAGCTACTAGAAGCTTCTGCAGATAGTCCATGCCTCTGTAGCAGCACTAATAAAGCTGGCTTGGTTACCTGCACTGCTGGGATCATTCACTGTGGCCTTTCTTGTCATCAGGATTCCAACCTCTGGCCTCTTTCATGTCTTTAAAGTTCAATTAAGAAACAGATTTTGTTTTTGCAAGGAGACCTGGGCAGGGGTGGGATAAAGGAGCATTTGAACACAACTCCCTCCCAGACTTGTTTTATTTTTAAAAGTGCACTTTAATATCACAGTCAGGCTTAAACTGCTTTTAAAGGCTGATAACTTGACCTAGAGTAAAAATAAGCTGTATTAGATACTTTCAGATATACCATTAAGTGAAATGGTCATTATCTTTTTTACATTAAGAGAAGGGCAGGATGCCATCACCATTCATTTCTCCTGTAAATCAAACTGAATTATTCATTAGCACTAAATGTGGTCCCCCTTCACTCTCTCTCTCTCTCTCTCTCACACACACACACACACACACACACACACGCACACTCACACGGGCACGCACACCCACCATTACCTCATTTTAAACAAGGAGCAGTTTTGTCTCTTTTAAAAATAACCTCTCTGATACACTGAGCTCCTAAAGTTTTGAAATTTGCAAAATTTAATTTCTGTGGTTAGTTACATTAATAGTCTCTAGAGTAGAATCAAAGGGTAAAGACAATAAAAGAGCAATTAAAAAGCAGCTTCTTCTATTGTTTTTCAGCTTCTCATTTGTCACTGACTATAGAACTTCAGTGCCAAATAATTCTTATTATCTGAGGTTGGCAAGAAATGATTCCAAGAAAAATCTTAAGAAACAACAAAACTTCTAAAGTTCACAATTGGTCAAGAGAAGGCCGACCCTCCAAGGCTTACCTAGGAGCCTGTATTAAAGTGCAATTTTGAACTGTTCAGTTTCGTTGAAAATATAATACCCAGCATCTTCAGACCACAAAATAGGCTCATACACACACATCCCACCCCATATGCACAAAGCACCAAACGACGCTACTGTCAAGCAGGAATACACACACACACACACACACACACACACACACTTTTGTTCTCTAAGGTCAGATCTCCAGGCATGGGGTCTGTATTTCACATGCAATCCCATCTCCTGTCTTCTGCTCTGATCATTTTGCATCTACTGTGTCCTGTTTCATTAACAGGAACTCATCAGAGCCACATCAAAAAGTGAGGATGTATTGTTTCTATTACCATTTATAGCACCATTTGTTTCATTTAAGAAAATGCGCTTAGTCCCTGGCTTTAAATTACACAGCAGAAACAGGATTCCGGAGTTCAGAGTACACATTCATTTTCATACCTCATCATCTTTGTCAGAAGAAAAATCACGTTCAGCTGACTTGTAAGACCAACTGTTTCCATTTGCACAAGCAGAAGTACCATAATTCCAAATAACAACAGCCTCAGGGCCTGGCCAGTCTCTTTTGTTTTCAGGTCAGACAGTCATCCCAAAACTGCACTCTTTAGTTCAGGTCTCACAAATTCAAACATGGATTGAGTGTGATGAAAATGGGATTTCTCAAGTATAACATGATAGGGAAAATTGGTACCAGAGTTCCTCTTAAGAGAAATTAACTGTATTTGGAAATAGATCTGGATCCTGCAGTTTGTTCATTCTTTTGAGGGGAAAAATGAACAGTTATCAGCTGGATCAGTTATCAGAGAAAAAATTGGGATTCTGGGAGCAATCTAGGCAATGGGGAATACGGGGGAAGGTTCTTTTCTTAAGATTTTATTCATTTAAGCATACAAGAGCTGGGGTGTAGGCGAGAGGTAGAGGGCAGATGAGTCCCATAAACAGAGTGGGGAGCAGAACAGGCAGATCTGCTGAAATGCACTGCTGAGGGGAGCAGTGGGCAAGACAGGAGAGGTCTGCTGCTCCATGCGGGTCAGCTCCCTGGCTGCAGACAGCTTGATAATGCTGAGAGTTAACACCTTGTGTCACCAGGGAGGCCCCTGCAAGGTCCTTGACCAGGGAATAGACAAGTTTCAGACAACTTCCCATTGCCATGCAAAACAGAAAGAATCACATTTGCTAGGGCCAACCTGATAGAATCCGTGTCAGCAGCCTCGTTGAAAGCAAAGCTGGGCCCTCCTCGCTGGCACAGCGGGTTAAAGTACAACACTGAAAAGCTAAAGCCACTGTAACATGAGTTTGATCCCCGCACCAGACGTGACCCACATGGCGTGGCAGACCTCACCGGTCTCGCCCACTGCTCAGTCAGTCGGCCTGTTGTCAGTCGCCTGTTCTGCTCCCCACTCTGTCTCTGGCGAATCCTCTCACCCCTGCGCCTCTGGCCTGTTACCCCAGTTCTATATGAATAAATGAATCTAAAAAAAAAAACAAAAAAAAGAAGAAAAGCTACAGAGGTACAAGTTGGACTCAGGGTATTAGAAATGGAAAGAAGTGGGACAGGCTAGGAGATCAATTAGGCTTTCTTTGATAGACACTTCAGTCGGTTTAACATCTATGTATTAAGCATCTACTGTGAGCTCTGGCTCAGTCAGTTAAACTTGGCCCTAAAAGGTTTCTTGCCAAATTGTTATTGGTTATATTTGAGATTTGCATTGCAAGGAATTTATTAACCTTTACCTTCATGAAATTTATTTTTCTTTGGCTGCCTATAGTGGTGATGTGTCACTATTATTATGCTGAAGGGAAAATATCCCAAGAATGTGTAAATTTTTAAAAATGTGTTCCATAGTAAATGAACACAGCAATGACCACTGAAGCTGTGTGCCAGAATCAGGGAAAAGAATGGCCCTGAGTGAGTTAAAAATTATCTATCTCATTATTAAAGCACACCTAGAAGCATTACCACAAAAGGTGTTAAGCTATTAGTTTGTGATTTTGAATATAGCCCCAAGTAATAAAGCCATGTTTCAATTTAAAATGTTACATTTTTCATGTTTCTCATTAAGCCAAACTCATCTCTCTCTCAATAATTCTGAATTAGTAAGGTCAGACTATATTGGAGCTAAAAATAATTATAGAATAAGTGAATCTTTCCAATCTCCTTTAATTACTCCATCGGACCCAGGCCCTGGGAAATCTCCGACCTGAGAGGATTTCAGAAGCCTTGAGACAATTTCTTTTGGGGCTGCTGTTGCCTGTCTTTAGCTGAGTGTAACTTCTTGCAGCCTACATAGAACAGACTGAAGCAGAAGCTGCAGCTAATGAGTCCTCATTTCTACAGCTGAAGAAACCTGGGAGAATTTAAGTAACCAGTGCATCACTTTTCTGTAGCATAACTTTCCTGAATATGCTTTATCACCTGAGTTGTATGTAAGTTGGAGTTGCCCACACATGAACTAAGGTAATTATGTCTAGCAAATCCAGGCTGCATTCTGCTCAGAGAATCTCATCTGCGTATACTGACAGCTCAACCAGTCGGTTCTACTAATGTCTCTTCATAAGCTAAGACCATGGATTTCAAATCCTAGAAGGAACAATGTGGGCTATTTTTAAGCAAAAGTGCAAAGGTGTCAGAAGCCTCTTCTCCCTCTAGTTGCTAGTGGGCATCATTTAACAGAGGATGTTTGCACTGAAATTCTACTAGGGGGCTGACAGCAAACAACTTAGGGCTTCATCCCTCGGCTCACTCGTTACTATAAAAACAGATTCTACAAAAGGTACCTCACAGCATAAATAAAATATGTGTCCCTTAGACACTTTCAATGAAGTGACAATATAAGAAAATATGTTGGCATCAAGCTAATATATAT
>NW_004567112.1:13607459-13608639 GCF_000260355.1 Condylura cristata | reverse complement strand
GAAGCACACTGCTGGGGGGAGCAGCGGGCGGGTCAGGAAAGGTCTGCCCCACCACATGTGGTCACTTCTGAGGCCGGGATCAAACTCATGCTGGAGTGGCTTTAGCTTCTTAGTGCTGTGCTTTAACCTGCTGCGCCACCAGAAAGGGCACTCTTTGGTTAATTTCTAAGTATTCTTTAGACAATTGTTCAGATGTCTGCTCTTCTGGGATGTCCTCTTAGATCTCTTTTTAAGGAGCATACTTTGGGTTACATGCCTATTTGTAAAAATGTAAAACTTGGCACCCTCACTTCACTTGAGGTGTTTATTAAAGATTAAATAGTTAAATTCCCAGAAGTTTGTGTGTGCACGTGAATATATGCATTCTTACGTGTAAGTGAATTTCTAAAGACAGCTAAAGCGGTGAACTAACAAAACAGAAATGAGTTCTCAGGACCTCAGAAACTTGTCTCCACTTATCTGCCAAACAAATAACCTGTTTTCTTAATATCTTTTCCAGATGCTAAAATTCTGGCCATGAAAATGTGCCACCACACTGCTCTGCAATCCGCAGGGAAAAGACATTACCTGCAGGAGCAGTTCAATTCTGGATGAAGACGGGGGGCAACTGTGGGAGGAGGCCATGCCACTGAGGAGACCCTGCCTCGGACTCAAGGAAAGATGCTGCTGACTGCATAATTACAGTGGCCCTAAGTGCCTGGGCAAAAGGAGGGAAGGGAGTGAGAGGGTATTAAGGGGTGGTTTGCAAGAGGGAGGAAGCGAAGGAATTGATAGAAACTCACTATTAAAAAGAAATCCCATTTAACAATGGGATATTGTATACTTGAAAGTCTTGAGAAATCTTAAGCATCCTCACTACAAAGAAACAAACAAAGATGTCAACTGTATGAGGTGATGAATGTGTTCATCATCATGCACACACTTGGGAATCACTCCACAAGAGCAGGTGTAAATGTCATCATAGCATTCTACATGTTATATACTTTATGAGTGTGTTTATATGTACTATATATAATTTTAATTATAACAGGAATGTGATTCAATTATCCTTTGATTCTCTATTTTAATGTATAATTTATCAATAAATATCCATTATAAATATACACATTTCACCTTAATATTCCCCCTAATGTGTTTTACTTTATAAATAAGTCTTAATATTTTTAAATACTTAAAGACT
>NW_004567112.1:13579300-13606328 GCF_000260355.1 Condylura cristata | reverse complement strand
AAAAAAAAAAAAAAAAATAGCATACAATTCTAAGCAAAATACTAAGGATGTGAACTTTAAAAATGGAGATCAATTAATTTAATTACAAAAAAATAAAGAGGAATAACATAAACATCATAAATTAGGAATTTTTAAGAAGTGTTTTGTTGACAAAGGCTCAGTTTAAAATTTAAGCTGAAATGTGGAAGGATTTTGGACCTCTCTCGTGGTCTAGGGATTAGGGATCAATGGTATCACCATGACAGCCTGAGTCGAATCCCAGGTCAGGGAGTGACCCACATATGATGCAGCAGACCTCTCCTGTCTTGCCTGCTGCTCCCCTCAGCAGTGTGTTTCAGTAGACCCACCTGTTCTGCTCCCCACTCTTTCTTTGATGAACCTTCTAACCCTCTGCCCCTGGCCAGTATCCCAGTTCTACTATGTCTAAGTAATTTTTTTTTTTTAATGATTTGAAAACTGCTTAAGCACTATGATCTCCAAATTGTGTTTTTCCAGTCTTTTCTAACTGATTATACATGTCTATATATGTCTACATATACATGTCTATATATGTGTCTACATGTTTAGAGACATACATTAACATTGCATCTCTTGGTGGAATTTTAGCTAACTTAATTTTGTCCTTTTGCACTTTCATGTACCCTTCTTACTTTTTTTTATGATTCCAAGGCTTGTTTAACACCTAATTCCATGAATTCACAGAGAATGAATCCCAAATGAATGCCTGCTTTCCACCGGTCCACGAACTGTGCTCTGGGTGGGGCAGACTAAGCTTCAGTGAGCCTGGTACTTTTCTCTTTGGCTTCCTTCTTTTTCTGATCATTTTCCTTCACATGTTTCAGGAAGCTGTTTTGACTCTGAATGTTTAATATGCTCAGTGCAAACATTTATTCTCTTGGCTGAATCTTCCCTCCACTTGCTTGTTTATAGCAATGCCAATTCCATGCTGGGTACCACAGTCAATGCGTGTAGGTTTGCCAGGGTAATGAGTATGGGCATTTCTGTTTGAACAGTGCACATTCACTTCAAGTATACAAATATCAACTTTCTTGCATATTTGCATGTGTGCAGACAAATGAACAGCTCGTTCTTTCCCAAAAGACACAGGCAACAGATAGCAGGTGCCTCTCCTCTTTCTGGTCTGTTGGTAAATTCCTGGAAGACGGGCTCTGGCCAAAAGGCACACTTTTGAACTTTATTTTTCTACACTATAAATATTTTACTGCTGTAATCAGAAGAAAAATTTTTGATGAGTGGAGATATTATAATGGCCCTGGGATGCTGAGACAGTCCCAAGTCCCTCTAACTTGGGGACGTCCAATGATAACTTTTCAGAGTGAAAATCTAGAATAAGTTAGAATCAGTATGTACTGCATGTTGTTTACCACTGTGATTGGAAATTATGTCAATTTTCCATTCTTGATGTTGCAGTGATTTGTATTTGAAGCATGTATTCTTAGGCTAGATTTAAGGACCCATAAGACCTATTTGGTTTTCAATTCACTTAAGGCTGAATTTTTATTCAGGCATTCAACACATGCTTGGTAATTCACATACTATTCATTCGAGGACCTGATAATAGAACAGTGGGGAAGAAAGGGTCAGAGAAATCCAACTTTTGTCATTGTGTATCTA
Source organism: Condylura cristata (assembly GCF_000260355.1). Lineage (NCBI taxonomy): Eukaryota > Metazoa > Chordata > Mammalia > Eulipotyphla > Talpidae > Condylura > Condylura cristata. The sequence continues at coordinate 13,604,693 of NW_004567112.1, read as the reverse complement.
TACCCCAACTTTCCCTATTCTGGCACTGAGTAGGTATTCAATAAACATTTGTTACATAACAAGTGAATGAATGAAGATACATTAAATCAGAACAATAAAAACAACAACGAGAAAAAAAAAAAAAACATAGCACAGGGATACATTCCAGCAGTAATGATATCAAAGACTTAGGAGAATAACAAGTAGGAACTCTGAAGTAAATTTTTGTGGTAAGAGAAATTGGACTCTGTGCATACATAAAAAAAAAGTAAGATTCAAATTACGTTCATAGAACCAGAATACCTTAATCTTCTCATTCCTTTTAAAACTGTATTTTAATTTTTAAGTGATTAAAATTCAAAACTTACATACTTATATATGTTCCACAATATCAGCCTACCAGATACAGAGTTTATTTTTCTTTCCACATTATTTCCCTGTGTTAACCTCAGCCTAAATCCTGTCCTGAAATCCCTGTCTAATTATTCAGAATTTCTTGAAAAGATACTATCATAGTGCAGTGTTAACTGTGTGGTGATTAAAGAAGTTATGGATTCTTAGTTCTGACTCCTTCACTCCCATGGAGGAGGATCTTGGCGCTGTCCCACTGAATGTGCACATGCTCTTTGAAAATAAAACATAGCAGCAGCAGAACCATGACATCTCCCAGACGAGGCCTCAACAAACTGTCAGCTTCCATTTCCTGCTGCTTGAAACACTTTCTCTTGAAACCCAGCCTCCATGCTGTGAGGAAGCCCAAGGAACCCAAGAGACAGACCCCAGTGGAGAAGGAAGGCACTTGGCCAACAGCCCTGGCTGAACTCCCAGGCAACAGCCAGACCATACTGCCAGCCTTGTGAGTGAGTCCTGAAACGGACCGTCTGGCTCCACTGGAGCTTCCCAAGTGGACAGCACAGGGCAGAACCACTGCCAAACCCTGCACATTCATACCCAGAATAAGTGTATGTCAGAGTTTAAGTCATAATGTTCCGCATGATTGGTAACTCAGAAATACATATGCAGACCTTCTGAGAAAGTCTCTAAAAAAAGTTTAAAAAAAACAGCCTATGTCGGACCTCTTTGGTGGCACAGGGGTTAAGGCTCGGTACTATGAAGCTTTCTGCAGTCACTATAGCACGAGCTCAAGCACAGCCAGGCAGCTGACCCACATGGTGTAGCAGATTGCTCCTGTCCTGCCAGCTGCTCCCCTCAGCAATGTATTTCAGTAGATCTGCCTGTTATGCTCCCCATGCTGCTCCCCAATCTGTCTCTGGTGAAGCCTCTCACCCCTCAAGTTTCTGGCCTTCACCCCATCTGTTGTATGCATACATAAATCAATTTTAACAAAAACAAAAAAAAAAAATAGCCTAGTTTTGCCACTTACTCATGAGTATTCTAGTAGTGAATACATGACTCCTTCACCTGGTCACGCCCAGATGAATGCCATGGAGGCTGAGCACAGAAGAATATCAAATGAGTACATAACAAATTCTTTCTGAATTTCAGTGTATATTTAACTTTGCACTCCTAGAATAACTTATGATAATTAGTATGAAAATCTGTTATGTAAATTTTGATATTATTTTATTCCTTAACTGAAAGTTAAGACATTACTCACATTAGAAATGTATCATATTTGCAGGGAACATTTTTCCAAATAGAATGTGCTGACACTTACCAGCTTCAAATGAGATAGTAATTTATATTGCACTGACATCATATGATTCTTCAACTAGTGCCAATGACAACTTCAATAGTATATAAAATGGCAGTGTCTCTGATATTTTTCATAAAGTCACTCATAAAAAGATAGTATAATCAGCATTTATCATTGGCTTCCCTTCTTAAGGTGATATAAGCCCAAGTCTGCAGCCTGATTTATGCAGTGCAATTCTGAAAAGCAGTATTCCAGTCAAATTGCAAGGTAATTTTGATACAAAATACAAATACACATCCTAGATTCCCCTAGAGACAATTAGACATGTAAGGTATATTGAAACTCAAATGTGTTGATGAAATGTAGTTACAGCATTGTTCAAGATAAAGGTTTAATCTCATGTAAAGGAAAAGTGCAGAGTGGACAATATTATGCCTGTGGTACTGACATTGTAGTAAGTAGGCTAATAATAAGCCATAGTGACATATACAGTTAGATACATTATTTCATAATGCAGTGCAGAAATGGAGCTAAGAAAACAAATTCTACATAGTGAATAAATTCCTTGAAGCATGATTATATGAGGTTACATGAATTTAACTGTATATGACAATGGTCATTGTAGATCTCTGTTTTGCTTATTTAGGTGGGTGATCAAAGAGACATCAGGCAGATTTGTTGTTAATGTGTTGTTATTTAGTTTAAACATTCTATATTTACACAACAGAAATGCTTTAGGTTCTGGATCAGTTTTTATAAACACATGACCAAGATGGAAAAAATGTCATTATATCTGTATAGATGTTAAGAAAACAAAACTAGAAAAAAACTATAAAATGGTATAGCTTTTGCAAAAACTATTCCCCAAATATGTTCAAGCAGCTTGTATCTTGCATGGACTTGTATCACTTTTTAGGATGTCACAATCTATCAGTACTCTGTTGGATAAATGTATCACATACTGTTTACTAAATTACAGACATTTTCAATTGACTCAAGGAATGAGTTCCAGTTTTTATTGTTTCACTAATTTTCTTAAGTTCCTTTTAATGTGAGGTGCAATTATGAATGTTTCCAAAGGGCTGAAACAATTTTTTTTTTTACTTCTCCCTAAAATAGAACATATGCAACAAGATATCTTAAGACTCTTGTTGATGTTTTTAGTAAGCAGGACATGCTTAATTGGCAATGCAAGTCATGATGCTATTTAGTTTACAACCATGGACAAAGCAACTGGGATGAAATGGAGATTTAAAGTCTATATTCAACATGCAAATCAAAATAAAGCATCCTGTTTTGAAATGTTAATTGAGTCATTGAGAATAGCATCAAAATACGCATTTTTTTTTTAAATATGAGTGAGCACAGAGAAGTAATTTTGCAGTCTGTAACAGGGAAATTCTGCCAAGTTTCCAGTTTGTAAGTCACCCTACAAGTCAGACTCAAGTCCACCCTAACGGCACTGCAAGTTAGCTGCAGCCACTTGGAATTCAAACCCCAGCCCTGGAGGTGACGCACATGGAAGGAAGACCTCTCCTGTCCTGTTCCCCTCAACAGTATGCTTTGTTCATCTGCTGATCCTGCTCCTCAATCTGTCTCTGGTGAATCCTCTCACCGCCCCTGCACCTCTGGCTTGTACTCCAGTTCTATATAAGTAAATAAATAAATCTTTAAGAAAAAAAAAAAACTGCATCATTAACTCCTGCTTCAGTTTCCAGCCTGTGGCTTACCCTGCAAATTGCAGGGAATCAACTCCTTAAAATAAATCTTTATCTATATTAAAATAAATCCTTTCCCAAATGTTACTAAAGTATCAAGTTCTCATGATTTTAAAGTTACTGAGGAAACTACTTTGTGATTTCTTTTAAATTAGGAGTGTAACTATTGAAAGATGCAAATAAATATTAAACAAAACCAGCAGGACAACTGAAGTTCCTGAGATTGAGGTTTGAGCTGTTGAGAAATCGTTGTGATAGGTAACTAGAAATCCATGTGATTCAGTATATTCTCATTTCAACCACTTAAATAACCACAGCATGAAAACATATTTTTAAAATCAGTCAGTCATCTGCAACATCTGCTTTCAAATAACTGTTCATCAAAATAACCTCAATGCTTGAAGCCACAGATTTTATGTGTACAGGTAAATCTGAACTCAGAAATCAAATGAAATGCTATTGAAATTGTTTGGGATAGATGGAACAGGGAGATTTCCCAAAAGGTTTCATTCATAAAATAAGCTCCTAGCTTAATAAGTTGGAAAACTCTCTGGTCCAGAAACATTTCCAAGCATTGACTCTACAAGGCAGAACATGAAAGAAAACTCCAGCCACACTTGATCAAGCTCCACAGAGTTGAGGTCCAGTCACTTGCTCAAAAGGCGAAGACTTTTGTTTTTCCCGGTTTTCTCTTGAAAAGAAATGCCATTCAGTGAAACATCCTGTGTCAGTGAACATCCATCACTCAGCTCATCCTCTCGCAGACGTGTTTATCCTCAGCTCTGTGATGTCAAGTACCAGGAGTCAGCTCCCAAGGGCCTCTGTTGGCCACTCCACGCAAACTTGAAAAATCAGGTCAGTCAAGAAAGGTTAGTAGAAGTGATGGTACAGTCATATTAACCTTGGGGCTGCGGTCACGAGGGAGGACTCAGCTCTTCTCCGAAAAGGTCGCTGTCCCTTCTCTACCCTCAGGTAGAGCTCAGAGGCCCTAACAACGAGGTGAGGATGGAGTGCTGGGCAACCGAGCTGTTTTCTGCTTTATCGAACATGTCTAACAGATCATTTCAGCTTCTCTCACACCAGAGCTTCCAAATCAAATATCCCCAACAGAGACAGGAACACAATGATTCTTCACACGCCCACCAGAAAATGCATGTCAACGGAACCATATAGAGCCAAGTCTTGTTAATCTGCGACACCCTGTAAGATCTGCCTAGACTGACAAGGGCAATTCGCACATGCTGAGCTGAGCTGAGCAGAGCAACCTCAGGAGAAAAGGAAAAAATGACTCAGCCCTAATCGCTAAGGAATGTCCACAGGTGCTCCCGAGTAACAGCTCATTTTTATTCACCTCTCTATTTTTTTTTTTTTTTGCCATGCATAAAACAAGTCCCCTTTTTGGGTCTGTTTTAGTTCCACTCTCACTTCTCACTTTCACGGAGCATCATTCATGGTGGGGGAAACTTGCCAGTTCCTCTCTCTCAAATCAGTTTTCACTCTGTATTTAAATGCTACCTCGGAAGGGGAAAATTAGTTATTGGGAGTCTGAGACAAAATGAAGGGATTCAACTCAACAAGAGCAGATTAAAAGATTCAAGGACCCGCCCCCCCACTACCCAAAGAGAAGTATGTTCTTGTCACCTTGCATGCCCTACACAACTGCTCTCTCTCTCTCATTAAGGTTGAGCCATCTCTTCTCTTCTGCAAATCACCTGCTAGTACCTGTAGCTGCTACATGGGCTTTTAACCAATCTTTAGTGCCACAAGCATTACCTAACAGTCAGCTCTGAGTATCCTGCAGAATTGCAGTTCTCAGGAAATCTGGACACGAATCTCAGAAGCCTGGTCCGAGGAGGAGGTTAGAAATGCATCACAACAAACAAAGACACAGATACAGCAAATACAAACTTGAACTGCAACAAAATACACAGAGAAAACAGAAGAATGTTCCACTTTCCCTTCGTAATTTCTCCTCAGAGCTACTTCCCTAAACAGCAGAAAGAATGTCTTACTCAGTGGGTCCCAGTCCCTGTTAGCATATGAAATGGAGCATAAGTTAATTTTTTTCACACCTGGAATAGTTTAGATTAGAAGACTGGATTAGATCAGATTAAAGCTGAATCTGTTAAACATTAAAATGGCACTATTTTCCCTTTAGAATGACCAGTGAGGATAGAAGATCCTCATTTCTCAAAGAAAAAAAAAAAAGAGTTCATAATGTATGTTAGTTGTTTCATTCTTTTTTATTATTTTTTTCTCACTTTTACAATCAAAAGCAATTCCCTGAGGGTGATCACCATGCAGAGATGCAGAATTGGCCAGGTAACATTCAACATGAATTGTTATTACCACTGATTTAGATTTTCTAAGTTCCTGCCTGACCTTGCCTACAACTGGAATAGGGACATTTACTTGGCTGCAATTTTACACCTGCCTTCCAGGCTGCACGTTGTGGGTTAGCCTCAAGGAGTAGTCTTGCATATTAATCCAGTTCATCTCTCACACTCTTCCTGATTTTTTATTCCTAGACATTTGAGGCATACCGATAGAGGTTATGAAACTGCAGGATAGCATAAAGATTAAAAGCTGAAGTAGACAGAATTGGGGGAAAACATCCAAGTATGGCCAGTTATTCTACATCAAGCTATTGTGCCATTATCCCAATTTTACAGGGAGTGATTATGACACAAAGACTTAAGCAACCTGCACAGAGAGGTTAAGTCACTAATCTAGAATCACACAGCCAATTGATGGAAGAATCAGAAACTAAACCCAGGCAATCTGTTTCCAAATGTCATTCTACCACTCTATGATAAACAAAAATGGGTAGAGAATGCTGCTAACTCACTGCCATCCTCCCCCGCCTACTGCCTTATGAATATTATAGTTCCCCAGAAATATTGTGTGACTCACCATGTTTATGTATTTTCTTACAACAGTTGTCTGTTCTTGGCATGTTCCTTCCTTGCCCCATTTCTCTAATTCCTACTAAATATTGAGGTTGCACCTGAAGTTATCACCTCCACTAAGAAGCTTATACCTGCCCCTTCTGTGCTGAATGGCTTGCTCCTCTTCTGGAATCCCTTAATACCTGTTCTTATCTCTGTCATTATCTGTCAAGGTATCCAATTTTCTCCCTTGATTGAGCTCTTGAAGAACAGGGAAAGAGTCTTCACTTTCATAACCCCACCAACTTGCACAGCACCTGGTACACAGTAGGTGCTAATTAATGTTGAGTTCATGAATACAAAGAGGTCGAGGGCACTACCCCCTCCCACTTAGTAGGCTCCTTTCACTAAACCAGATCTAAACTAAAAGCGATCTGTATTAGGTAGGTTTGGAAGACGACAAGGAAATCAAACCTAGAGGAAAAGTCGGGTAACCTGCATGGCATTTAACCTAGAGTCCGGATCTCATTGAAATTCAGCAAGAAGCCTTGCAGAAGTTAAAGTAAATGGCATGGAAAGGTTTCAGATCTGGTCAGAACTCCACAGAGCACTGAGGTGGAACCTGCCACCAAGAGGAAGGTAATTAGTTCTGCGGTAACCACGTCCCAGGTAGCCCACAGGAGACTCACTCTTACTTGGACAGGCTAATATGAAGCCATTACCCATCCACCCTTTATTTCCTTGCTATCCTCTCGCTTTCTGCATTAGCAGTGGGATTAACATCAATAATGGGCTGTCTGTGTATTTACACATTGTAATTAAACCGAGGGAAAACCTAAAGAGTTTTGAGGGATATTTATTAGAATGCAGAACCAGCTCAGCTTGTCTCCCACCTTTGCCCCGTAGTCAGGGATAGAATTAAATAAAACCTCCTCTCTGTGATGACCCTGGCTACTCTCCTGGGCCTTCCCCTGCTACTGCCCTGCCTCTTCTCCCTACAGGAATAGGTCCAGGTTGTTGAAAACCATTTTGAACAAGCTTATCGGGGCTAAAAGTGCTCTGAAATGTGTTAGCACTGGACCCCTACTCTTGTGAATTGAGAATCTCTGGACGCCCAAAGAAGGTCCATTCATCTATTTCTGGTCATACCTGTAGGGGCTTTTTTTAGGAAAGGGAAGCCTGGGGTCCCTCCCTGGTGGTGCAAGGGGGTTAAAGTACAGCACCATGAAGCTCTCTGCAGCCACCAAGTATGAGTCCAATCCCCAGGCAGGGAGCTGACCCACATGGTGTAGCAGACCTCTCCTGTCTGACTGACCCACTGTTCTCCTCAGCAGTGTATTTCAGTGGATCTGCTTGTCTGTGTCCCAGTCTTTCTTTGGAAAATCCTCTCACCCCTTACATCTCTGGCCTGCACCCCAGATCTTATATGCATACATAAATAAATCTAAAAAAAAAAAGGAAATTGGGGAGGGAGGGAGAGGAAGTGAGAAGTGGGAGGTGTAGAAAACCTCTTCCCTCATGTAGCACCCATAATTCATTCCCCTTCTGGCCTCTGCTACAGCTCCAGGTCCCAGCCCTTCAGGCATGCGGCCATCGATCCCAGCAGATATTGTAGGGCAGTAAAAATGCTTCCAAATGTCAAAGTTAGGGAAGTTTCTATGGCAAAGAGATTGGAGAATGCCAATTTGCTACTTTCCTATTAAGGTCATGCCCACAGGGCACTGAAGTCAAGCCTGGTTTTGGAGACCTGGAAACAGTGGTTGTCAACATGTGCGCTGGGACCAGACCATATTCATAACCTGGGAACTCACTAGAAATACAAATTATCTGGCCCAAAGCCTTGCAGTTATAACATGACCTCCAAATGGCTCTGGTATACATTCAAGCTTGAGAGTCACCATTTTACAAAATACCTACATTTTTTTTTTCCAGCTTATTTCTAACCAGCATTTCTCCTCACTTTTGGGTGTAGACATGGACTCAAGGTTAGAATATTATCGGAATCATCCTTCCCAAACACCACTAAAACAGTGTGTTTCAGATTAGAATGCATGTATGGCCATCTATTTCTAAATCACAGATAGAGATGGATTAGAATTATCAAGGAAGCCTTTCATTCAATCAGTTCAGTCTATAAATATGTGTTGAGGACGCACTATATTCCTTTTATTAACCAACAAAGCTAAGCCCTATAAAAAGATACTTTGTCAGAAAATGACTAGTGTTACTGCAATCACACACATGTACAGTGAGCAGAGCAATGAGGTTAAAAGTTCCTATTTTAACTAGTAGGTTTCACTGGAAAGATGGTTTGTAAACAATATCTTGAAAAATGTGAGGAGCTCTGACATGCAACTGGCGGAAAACATTCAGAACATAGGAAGCAATTAGAAGGTTCAAAGGCCAAAGCATTTCTGGCTTGAACAAGGTCAGCTTTCCTAGAATCAAAACATAGTGAAGTGACGAGTTATATTTGAAAATAATAGACTTTCAAATAATTTCAAATACTAAAATAATACAGTAATATGTAACAAATGGCTTCCTGACCCTCTGAGTGAGCCGTGGCCTTAAACAATTTGGACATATGTTTGGAGTGGAATCTTCCTTATAATCTCCTGATGAAGATGCACCTGGGTCAGGAGTGAGAAGTTTGTTTCTGATTGAAGGTGACCAAGTCATCAAAGTCTCAAAGAAGCAACTTTGGGTGACAAAATGCCTAACTCAAAATCAGAATATTAGCAACTGCTCATAAATTAATGAATGTATAATTGGTCAAAGATACCCACAAATAATATTATAGCAGGAAGGAACATTTAGAGAATTATACTACCAAATATTAAGATTCTTCTATAAATTGTCACACAGTTAAGACTGTGTGATAGGACAAATAGCCCAGTAGGAAAAAACAAAGAAGTCAGCAATAATCTGTATCTATTATTCTCAGACAGAGACATGTGTCTCATATAAGTTTGTACTGAAGTACAGTAGGAAAGATAGTCATTTCAGTAAATGGTACAGGCTTAAATAGAGATACCTATTTAGAAAAAAATAAATCCTGACTCTTAACTTGCACATAGACATAAATCAAGTATAGATGCATCGTAGATTTAGATATGAAAGGCAACCCAATACAATTTCTAGAAGATAAGATAAAGTCTCATTGTAGGCTTGGAGTACACAAAGGGTTTTTAAACAGGACACACAAAGAAATAACCAGAAAGACAAAGAATGGAAAACAGACTAATTTAAAAATGAGAAACCCCTATGTTCCAAAGAAAATGGAAGGCATGAAGTCATGGAAGATATTTCAATATAGTAACCAATAACGAACTCACATCCAGAGTATTTAACATTGGAGGTATTATCTAACAGGAAAAAAAGAGAGAGAGAGAGGACACGAACAATGAATTCATAAAAGAGGCAAGCCAGGTAATAATAATCACTTGAGGGGGAAAAAATGTCAAATAAAAGCCATATAAAGATAAGCCTGAACATAGCCACTAGAAAAGTTAAGATAGACATGAAAACACCATGGTGGTGATATAAAGAGCCATTGGAACCCCCTATTATGCTGGTGCGAATAAGACTTTTGGTTTAACTATTTTGGAAAAGTCTTTGGCAGTGTTTATTAAAGGTACATAGTGCGTATAATTAACTGACCAGAAACGCCACTTCTAGATCTACCCAACAAAAATGCATAAATTAGAGCACTAGAAGACAAGTATGAGAAAGTTTATATCTGAATTTTTTTGTAGCAATCAATAGTCTAGAAAAATTTTTAAACAGGGAAAGGGGTCAACCGGCAGTGGGCTGTTCAGACAGGGGAATCCCATAAAACTGGGAAGTGAGCAAAGTATGGCCACATGTAATAAGAAACATGAACATGTTTCAGAATGACAATAATCAACAAAAGAAACAGACATGAAGTAACCCAGAGAGCACAATTCTATTTTATAAAACAGGCAAAATCTAAAATTCTTAATCAACTGAGTTAGAAATCAGGAGAGTAGTTAGTTCTGAGGAGAAAGGTGGGATTGAAACAGGGTTCCTGAGATGCTAGGAAGGTTCTGCCTCCCCTTAGGGTGGTGGCTTTATATACGGCACATTCCCTTTATGATAATCCATTGAGCAATGAATTGCAATTTATGTTTTTAAATGTGCAGATGCCATATTTCAGTAAGAAAAGTATCTTAAACTGAAAGAAAAAAATAAAGGCAGATTTGGGACATAGCAGTTTGGTGGAAAGAAGATTAAACTGAAAGACTAGGACTTCAGGCTGTAGCCTCAGTTCTATAATTTAATAACTGTATTATGTTAGGAAAGTCACTCCCCCTCAGTTTTTTCATCTGTAAAGGACATCTTGGGCCATCCCACTGGGTAATTAAAAATACTAAATGAGGTAATAATTGTGAACTATTGCAAAGGCTAACATATCTTATAAATAGATGATGCAGACTAGTGGGGAAATTGTAGATCATAGATATAGACTGTAGATAGAAATTTTATTTTAATAATCAAACATTTAAATAATCAGGATATTTGTTATTATAAATACTAGTGTCAGATTATTTTCATTAATGCTTTCTTTTTAACATCTGAACATCTTGCCATCCCTGGCTCAAATCCCCAATGGCAACAATGGAGTGAAGTTGAAAACAGCTGTTCATCTTTCAATGGACCCTATGATTTGTCAAGTTGCACTAGAATATGTGGAATATGAGCTTGAGATTCACAAAATAGATGAAGATTTTGTTTCTCCCCCAGAGTGTCTGAGTCAGAAAAGACAATCCGACTGCAGGGCTCCCTACTGAAACAAGCAGGTCAGGTCTGCTATGGCGGGAGCCCATTTGCTGTGCCTTGCACTTCCCTGGGACACACACTGCGGTTTTGCCAGGCTCCATGGGGAAGGTGTTGCTCTAACAGCCCAAGGAGGGAAAGTACCATCTTATCAAAATGTATCACTGGAATTTCTCAACGCAAGAGACAAGTCCAGATGGGCTGTGCATTCAGTTCGAGCAGCAGGTATCTGTCCGACATGCCCCGCATGGGGTATGCTGTGCGAGGCACACGGGGGCACGACTCTGCCCTTCTGCAACTGATGATCTACTTACAGCTCCAACATAGAAATCTGTTGGACTGACAAGGAAAGTGAATGCCAGAATGAGAGAAGCAAGCAGAGAGAATGCTCTGGAGTCCGTGAAGGAGCAATCACTGTGAATTACAGAAAATCCCAGAAGGTATTTTAGAAGCAATGAAGCCATTGAAGAGATGGACCTAAAATGTAATGAACCAACTGCATTCTGCTCCTGCTTCCCAGGGAGAGTCACCCCCTGTCCCCTAAAGCGATGACCACTGAGTTGAATCAGTTTGAGATGAATGTTTTTACCCCAAAGGCAAGCCCATCTGCCCACACAAAAATGACTGGCTGGGGACACTAAGGACAAAAGCCCTTACTGGTTTATGTTAAATGTAGAGTCTCTAATCTCAGGATTTCGCTAATGGGCTTAAAAAGAAAAAAAAAAACTCCTTTATAATTACATGTAGTAATTGGACTATAGTATGGAATTAGAACAATCCCAAAATGACTTAGCCTATAGCATTTAGTTCCAGATCAATACTCTGATGTGCTCCTAGATTGTCTGTCATGTGCAGGGCAGACTGAGGAGGCAGGGGAGAGGAAGAAAGTCTGATGTCTCCGGATGTCTAAGTAATTGAGTTTTTGTTCTAAAAGTTAGTTTTCTTTCTCTTTATTCTAAATATGTTAGCATATTAAACACTCAAACAATTCTTCAAAGAGGAAGCCTGTTTCAATCTGGCACGTCTTGAGATTTTTGTTACCACCATCTTCTGCTAACACCGATCAATCAGTGTTCCTCAGAATTCCTTTATGAGGATTCTTTGCCAGCATTCATTTAAGTCCAAAGCCCTCGGACACTGTAAAGACAAATGTGCTGTATGTGAGTCATGTTTCTCGCGAAGGCACATTGAGAAGGTCTTTCTAATGGATTTTGGAGGCAATGTAAAACTTCACACTTTGAGTGGTTGATTCAGAGGAAGCTATTTTAAGAAACTGTGGACATTACTGAGCAGTAAGCCTTAAATTTTTCAGGCAAAATATATTTTTTTTCTGGAGAATGAAATGCTCAACTCAATCTACTTTAACTCTTCCCCACTTAACTCTCTCTACACCCACACAGGACATAGACCTTCAACTTAGTTAACTAAGTGCCTTCTTTTTTTCACCAAACAAAAGTGAAACCATTTTTAAAGGGACAAAGTCCTGATCTATACTGAGTACCTGCTGTGTGCCCCATATTTATCAAATAAAACCTCAACTGAAACTTGTGGCAATTAAAGAATATAGAGGTAAGAAAATAGGGTCCATAAAGGTACCAGGATTTTCAGACTAAAATAAAGATGGGGTGGTGGTGGTGGTGGTGGTGGTGGTGGTGGTGGTGTGTGTGTGTGTGTGTGTGTGTGTGTGTGTCTAAGTTAACTAGTTGGAAAAACAACCTACCAGTGCCTTAAACTTTAGGGGACCAAAACTCATCTATATAACTTGCTGAAATGCTGAATCCTAGGTACCTTCCTTATTATTGTCATTTGCGAATTTGGGAGAAAAGAATTGAATCACCCCAGTCCAATCTCCTGTACAGGAGACCACACTTGAGACAGTTTACAACAGAACTGGGCCCTAAAAACAAAGGGATTTGGCCTCCTGAATCTAAGGTCAGGGTTTGAATCCTGATGTGGCCTAAGATCAGGGAGGTAAAGTTGCTTGTCTCACTTACAGTGAAGTAGGCTTTCAGGAAAATGAAAGTCAGAATAACTACCTGCAGTGTAACTGTGAGTGTTGGGCAGATGATGAAGTAAGTGTCAAGTCCAGAGTGTAGCCTCCAATCCCAGCCCCCCACTGAGCTGTGCCATTAGCAGCACTGTAGAGCCCACCACTCAGAGTCTGGTGCTGGCTCCAACCACCCACGTGAGTGTCCGGGAGATTGCCACCTTTCTACCTCAAAATAAATGATCCAAGGCCGTCATTCTTAGGCTAACAGGGAGTTTCTTTCATTTTCTGCCACTCTGTAGCCTCAAACTATCCTTCTTGGACTTTCATTTAGTGTTTGTATTCATGTTGGTGCTGAGGCAATATCTATTCTTTTTGTTGTTGTTTGTGAGTTGAGTCTAACACTATAAATGTGCGCAGATGGATAAATTGGTACAGAGGACATGAGATACAGCTTATGAGATGAGAGTATTTGTAATCTGGAAAAATACAGAAATGTAACAATTCATGAAGCTTTATGACAGTTTATCAACATAATGTAGAAACTAAAAGGTCGAGAGAAGCTTAAAACATGAAGAAGTCTATTGGTCGTGAAATGAGGTAGGGGGGAAACTCAAAGACAGAAAACTGACTTGGGGAAGGAAGGATGGACAAAATTGGTTGTTGATGTCTTGGAAAATTCTAAATATTTACAAATGAAAAGAAAATATAATACCTTGCTTCTCAAAGTTTTCTAAAGTATGGACAAGGATGTGATACCTGGAAATTCATAAGAAAGCAAAATCCAGGCCCTCTTTGGTGGCACAGCAGGTTAAAGTCCAGCACTGTAAGCTGGCTTCAGACTTCAGTGTGAGATGGATCCCCAGCCCCAGAGGTGACCCACATGGAGCAGCAGACCTCTGTGTCTCACCTGCTGCTCCCCTCACCAGTGTATTTAATCACTGCACCTGTTCTGCTCCCCACTCTGTCTGGTGAATCCTCTAACCACCCTTCACCTCTGGCTTGTACCCCAGTTCTGGATGCATAATTTTTTTAAAAGATTTGTTTATTTGTGCATACAGAACTGGGGTATAGGCCAGAGGCTCAGGGGAGGCTCAGGAGAGGATTCACCAGAGACAGAGCGGGGAGCAGAACAGGCAGATCTACGAAGTACACTGCTGAGGGGAGCAGCAGGCGGGTCAGGAGAGGTCTGCCACACCATGTGGTCACCTCCTGGGCAGGCAGGAATCAAACTCATGTGGAAGTGGCTTTAGCTTCTCATTGCTGTGCTTTAACCCGCTGCTCCACCAGGGAGGGCCCTAAATATTTTTTTTTTAAAAGAAAGGAAATGCAGAATCCCTTGCCTGATGTTGCTTTCCCTAACCAGACAGAATCTGTATTTTAACAAAGTTTAAAGTGATTTATATACATTAAGGTTTAAGGAGTATGAAAAGTATAAAAAAGCCTACAAGTACCTGCCCTCAAATTATAACAGTTACAACCTGGCTTTCCCTTCCTTTTGGGTTATTTTAAAGGAAACCCAACATACCCTATTGTTTAATTGGTAATTGTTCACAAAGTCAAAAATGGTCTTCTGGAGCAATAGCTTCAAGATATTTAGCACGAGTAAAAGTATAACAGTTCTTCAACATCATGAAATACTCTAGAAGGATTTAAGCAGGCAAGGAAGAAGAATTTATTCATTTAGAAAGAATCTACAGAGATTTAACTAGGCTGTTTGGAGCTGAGGGTTAGTTTCTCAATATGTAAGCTGTGAAACTGATGCAAAGCACAAAATTACCTGCAAGACACAGTGTGTTGCTAATAATATTAATTATATCAAATTACTTTTATCAGCTATTACATAGGGGGACAACAAAAATCAAAATCTCAAAGCCAAGGGAGGGATGCATACTTATACTTGCCAAGGGATTAAAGGGTACTGAAAATGTTAACACTAAAGAAAATAAAATTAAGATAAGCCTGTAAATGGTCAGGTTATAAAGGAAACTGAATTTATAAGAACATCTCTGAAAAAAATGATTTAAAACATAGAGACTTAGAACTATCAGCATGACAAAGTCTACCTAATTGAAGGTACCAACCCAAGAAATGACAGCTTGACTATAAATTGTTCTGGAAGGCTCAAACAGCCCCCACATAGGTGGCAAGACTGTCAGGAGCTGCCCAGTGGGAACCCCTTTTTTGAGCCAGATCGCTGAAATTATAATAGGACCTAACCATGAAATAAACTGTGGGACAATATTGAGAGGGAGCTAGATGAGAAAGAAGTACAGCATTAAATTTGATAGTATTACATAATGGAGTTGAATATGGAGAAGATGAAGAAAACCTGACAGAATGGAAACAAGACCCAAAGCAAAACCAACATATAATATAGAACAAAATGGTCAATTTCTGTATCTCAGAGGTGGTCTAAGGGGTAGCTGAAACCCATGGCATGTTTGAGGATTGCCAGTTTAGTCAGGAGAAGGTTAATTTCTGGAGGACTCTAGATGTCATACCAAGGAGCTGCAGCTTAATTCCACAGGCAGTAGGAAGCGCTGGGAGTCTTTGATGGGATAAAATGAGTCCTTCAGAAAGGTGCATCTGACAACCACAGTGAGAAGGAGCAGGAGCCCAGAAGTGGGAGGACCAGTGAAGGGGTTGTTAATATAATCCTGGCATGAACAGATAAGCCCTGGAATGGATGAAGAAGGTCAATTGAATGTCATCCTTGCGCGTTGCAGCAGCCTCTTTTCACACAACTTAAAAGCTCCCCTCTCTCCACCCTAGACCCCGTGGTTGCCAACCTAAAAATCCGCCATCTGCCACAGGAATGAGACCACCCACATTAAAAGGAAATGTGGAGCATCTTGGTAAGAAATAAATGTCTCCAAATCTCCGCAGACATTCAAATCCGTTTGCATTAAACTTCATTTACACCCTGGAAGAATGTTTCTGAAAAGTTGAAAAAAGATAGAGAAAAATGTTATTCACCTTAATCAACAATACGAATTAACAATATGAATTTCTTCAGGTGATTGACCATATAATTATTTAGAAGAGCAATAAAGTTATTGGAAGGGGTGACTTGATTGAAACAAAAAAAGACTATGCCTTAAGTACTTTTTTTTTTTCCCCAGACAGAGAGAGATAGACAGAGAGGGGAGGGAGAAGAGAAGGACCAGGAAAAATAATGAAAGAGAAGCACTCAAGTGTTACATTGGGAGAAGGCCCCAGTGTGATGTGACACTTTGTCAGAACATCCACATTGACAGTCATCACCAACTATAGATGATAATTGATGGGGGTGGACCTGAAATTCCACAATCAACCAATTACAGAGCCATGTGTTCGCACACCGGAAATCCAGCTCAGTGCACAATGACAGTTGTGTTAGTCAGTGTGAAAGCTTCTCTCAAAAGAACTCTCTAATGAGTCTGTGAACAATCTAAGCCATGCCCCAATTTATGTGGATGACAATTAAGGTGCTTAGATATCAGCTTTGCTGATAGTGGGGTGATGTTGTAACTCCTCCTGAGGGTATGGCAAGAAAGAGAAAGCCTGGTTACATGATTTGTAAATTATTTATTGTTTAAAACAGGGCTGGGGTGGGAGGGGATTTGGACGCCTTCCAGGACTGAGCTGAGTGATTATCTTCCTCTCACCTAGATAATGATGTTGTCAGGAGCTGACGGAGGGACCAGCAGGGTAATAGGGGCCCCCCATTCCTCACTAATGTCCCCATCTGAGCATCCATTTTCTCAGTTACAATCTCCTTGACATTGACTCTATTTACATGGCATCAGGATTAATCAGTCAGGAGATTTTTAGCTGCAGGGATCAGGCAATCCGTGTAACTCAGCGTGGCAGCGTGACATTATCACCAGCTAAGCAATACTCAGCCTGTATGATCACCATCTCCAGGGAGTTTGCTGTGTGATAGGACTTCAGGTGCCAGAGTCATAAAGCATTACACACATCCCCAAGCAGCTGGATGGCACTGGACCTCAAGGACTGCCACCGAAAGCCACACTGTGGCTCCAACCTGATTTATTAGCAGGGTGGGCAGGGGCGCTGCAGAAGTTTCAATCACTCGCTGCTACAGGGACAGGTTCTCACTCTCAGCTCCCTTTCTAGTCCTGATTCTCATGTACAAAATTACCAGAGACGCCCAGCACAACCCACTGTGGCAAGTGGATTTCAACACACATCATTGCCTATCACCTCCCCGCCGCCATCACTGAGTGATAATCACTCAGCTCAGTCCTCAGTGAGTTGTGGACATCTGTAAAGAACCTATTGCTTGGTGCCCTCAGACTACCTAAGGTCTGCTATAAAACAAGTTCTCAAGCTAGTGAGTGAAATAATTAATAAGTGAGTTTTGATGCATGAGACAATGGTCATTTTACTAAAAAGACAATTAGGGTTGAACTTGCTTCTCTTATAGTTTTTATTGTATTCCTCAGAAACTGAAATAATTAAGCAGTTAGATGGCAAAGGAGGTGCTTTTTAGATCAATCAACTTCCTACAGGTAGATAAGAGACAACTGCATCTTCACCAATAAAAATCCTCAGAGTTCAGGAGGAATTTTAGAGTTAGTAAATAGCTCGAGAGACAGCACTCAGCAGAACCCCACTCAATGATCCTTAGATGATGAGCTTCCCATCCCTTCTGGGTATGGAACAACACAGAGAGAGCAAGGCAGTTCGTAGGCAGAGAGAGCCAGTACATGTCTGCTTCTTATTTCTGTAACTTCGGCAGATTATCTATAAAAATAGCCTCCACATGCAACTGTAGTGATACAATCCCCTAAAGGAAACACTGTGCGTACAGGTTCCAACATGTGTCCTGGGACATAGTAAGTACTTCTTAAGTAGAAGCAGCACTATAAATCAGTCCATTGTTTATGAGAAGTTGGCAGTACCTAGCTTATGGGCACAGTTGACCATGATGAGTAAATCTCAGGAAACCTTTATGACTCAACTAAGCACTGTTATTAGAAAACAATCACCAACAGGCCAGAGGGAAGAAGACAGAGAAGTCTACTAAGCATGTGCTATATCTGTAGCTGACCCCAAGGTTTTCATTGTGAAGCGATTCTCATTTTCACTCTCTCTCTCTCTCCTCCCTTTCACTACAGGAGTTTAACAGATTACCTATGCTGACTTCTGGATCAAAGCGCTGATATGTGACCTTTGCCAAGTCACTTAACCTCTCTTGGCTTCTCTTTGCTCATTGTTAAAATGAATCAATTGACTACATAATCTTTAAAATCTTTCCAACTCTGTGATTCTAGGAAATGAACAATCATAGTTCCTAGATAACAAACCCAGTCGTTGGCTCACTTGAAAATATTAAGCCAAATGAAACCCTGCAATTTTCTTAACTTGACTCTAATGGGAAGACATACATATTAAGTCCACAGGATGTTCAGATACTGTGCCTGAAGCTCTCAAATTGGAATCCAATCAACAGTTATACCTCATAAAATAAATCTCCAGAGACAAGTCTGTCTTTATTTTTTTAAGGAAGTTTTAGTCATTCACTGGCGAACTAGCATCCTCCTGTAACACGGTGAGAGTACCATAAAGGAATTTACTCTTCAGAAGGGTGGGTTTAACAGTCGTGGACCACATTGGTCAGAAAATGCTCCCCCCATCCCCACTAAAACACATTTATACAAAAGGGAATGCACAGCCCCCCACCCCTTACCTCACATACTCTTTCAAGCATTCAATTGCAAAAAATACTCCAGATGTTAACCCCCCTGCAACTGCAATCCCCAAACCAAATATGTAGTAAGCAAGAAGTAAATTGTCAGCTCAGTCATTCACAACAACGCCCCAAGATTGCAAGGACAGCTTCTTCATTTTATCCCTACCGCCTTAATTCTCAGTGGGTTATTCAATTACTCCAATTACTCCAATAACTATGTAATGAACTCTTATTTTGTATTAGGCAAGAGCTAAGTATTCAGATAAAGGTAAAGGAAGTAGGTCCTTGATTTTATAGGCATTACAATTAAGGGACAGTGAAAGATTGAGATAAAAAAAGCATATTCACAGCCAAACTCTTGAATTTGAACAGGGTCAAATTTGGTTCAATTAATATAATAATCTTTTTTTTTTTAAAGATTTACTTATTTGTGCATACAGAGCTGGGGTACAGGCCAGAGGCTCAGGGGCAGTGAGAGGCTTCACCAGAGACAGAGTGGGGAGCAGAACAGGCAAGATCAACTAGGTGCACTGCTGAGGGGAGCAGCAGGCGGGTCAGGAGAGGTCTGCTGCGCCATGTGGTCACCTCCGGGGTGGGCGGGAATCGAACTCATGTGGAAATGGCTTCAGCTTCTCAGTGCTGTGCCCTAACCCGCTGTGCCATCAGGGAGGGCCAATATATAATCATTTTAAAGACAAAGCTCATTTTTACATTATACTGAAGCGATTTAAAGTTAAAGGGAAAAGGAAGATGGCATAAGGATAGAGAATTAATGAGAGAACGATTGAAAGATAAAATGAAGGTAAAACCACACACACAGACAGGCAGGGGAGAGACAGAATGGGAGGTGTCACAGGTAGGGTTATGGGGGGCACTGAGTCTTCCATCATCTTAGAGAACTCACCTGAATCTCAGTCTCTCTTCCCTCTCTTTGCCATCTTTAGAGAAACAATGTGAAAGGTAACTGCTGCTAGCATTTTTGAAGTGTTCTGTTCCTAGCAGGTGGCTTGTTTCCCAGTAAGATAACCTGTTTAACTGGGGCCGCTATCCCCCATGCTGAAGCAGTTGTCTGAACAGGTGAAGTAACACCAGAAGTCAGAAGTTCCCCTCCTTTGGGTGAAAATACTGATTTAACAAACTCTCCTGCCCCTAGCCTTTGAGACAACTGGGAATCATGGGAACTAGTAGGCATGTCAATTGTTTCTTCTTACACTTCTGGTTAAACTACCTCATTTGGGTTCATGAAATAGTAACTTCCCAGTGATCCTTTCTAACCCCTGCCAGACTTCTTTTCTCACTTTGAATGCATTTTTTTTCTAGCCATCATTCATACCAATCATCAAATTAGCAATCCAAAAGCAATTGATCATGTCCATAGTCACTTCAGGAATCAATGCTGAGGGCTTAGAAGCATAGAGTAACATCATCTGGCAATCTGCCTTTGGATGACTTATTTCCATTTCTATTGAAAATGAGTGACTTTGGGAAAAGATTTCTCTGATGTTGATAGGAAAGAGGATTTTCCATTAATAATCTCAAAACATGAGGGACACCCAATGTACACTTAGCTCTGAAGTTCATGCCATTAATTTAACTACTTAGAGGCCATCATCTCGAGGCTGCTCTCTCTGATACTTCAGAGCATAGATTTGTGTTCCGCACTAAACTCAGAATCTCCTCTGCTTCCCTGTTTCTCCTTCCCAGCTTTTCTACACTAGGACCCCGTGTTTTCCAAATGACTAATACTTTATTCTTCCCTGTGTGTTATTCTATCGTGTTCAGAATCTCTGACATATGCACAACTCAGTGGTGCCGATAGAGAGAAAGGAAAGCCCGTTAGAATCAGTGGTAGCATTTGCAACCCTTTGATAGGAAGACCCAAGAATAGAGCTTCACTGCTTCTCTGTGGGACTGAGAATCTGAGCGATTACATTTTGAATTGGATCCGTTACCCAGAGCTGCATTCCAGACACATAAATACGCATAAGACACACAGACATACATCTATTAGTAAGGATTCTTGCGGCTGCAACAATTAACAGACACCAGCTGGAACTAATTTAAGCAAGAAAGAGCAAATAAAGGAAAACATATTACATGTGTAAAGGGGCATGGCACGGATTGAAAGTCTTGGGGCTAAAACCAGGCATGAAAACCGTGCTGATCCCAGAAGTGCTCCTTGCCCGTATCTTGA
The DNA here is from genome assembly GCF_000260355.1 of Condylura cristata. NCBI lineage: Eukaryota > Metazoa > Chordata > Mammalia > Eulipotyphla > Talpidae > Condylura > Condylura cristata. Next base: position 13,583,772 of record NW_004567112.1, on the reverse strand, counting down.
TTTCTCTCCACTTATCTGTATAATTTTTTTCCTCTCCTGTTATTCAGTCCACATGCTGGGTGGAAAAATGACCTCCCTAGAATTCTCAGCACTTCTGCCAGTTTTAGAAACAGCTGCTCTCTCTCAGTCCCAATTCCTGTTTCCTGGGGTGGGAAATCTGATTCATTTCAGCCAGCTCTGTTAGGAAAAGTAAGTCACTGAGGGTCAGCAAGCTTCCTTGGGATGTCCCCTCATAGCCCCAGAGTTATGTGGAGATATCTCCCAAAAAAAAAGAGAGGGTTTTGTTAGTCCCCACAGTTCTCTGCTGCTATCAGACGTTGTCCACTGATAGAGGCAATCAGAGGAGGCTGGACCAACAAACTTAAGGCCCCTCATCACCTGCCCCACTCAGCCCTTTCAGCTCACTTCATATCCTATCACACCCTCAAACTCAAGCTTCAGCCATTGCTCCAGAAATAAACTATGAAACCTGGAAATATTTTTGTCACAAGTATTATTAAGGGGAAGGATGTCCTAAAGGGACTCTGCGGAGTCTTGTGGACCCTACCCCCTACTCCAGCTGTCTGGACTCCACCCACTACTCCAGTGATTGGAAACTACAACTCCCAGCAGTACCAGGGAGAGAACAGGGAGGACCAAAGTGCAGAGCTAGCAGGAATTCTGGAACATTTGGGGGATAGATAGGGCACGATTGCATCTCTCTCTCTAGCCTGGGAAGCAGCTCTCCAGACCCCCATGACTTAGTCAGCCTAGCCAAAAGGTATTCCAGTTACTTTGTATCCTGCTCTTTCCCTGGATTGTTTCTTATTCCTTTCCCCTTTTGTAAATAAACCCGTTATTGACCCTTTTGTGCGTATCTGCAGTGTAACCGAATTGTGAGCGCGCGGATGAGGCCCTACAGACAGGCAGCCCAGTCCACTCTGGGCTACCAGCCTATCCCAAATGTTCTGCAAGCAGAATGAGTGCATCATCTTCTGATTTCAAGAAAGACACAGCTCCCAGAACCACGAAAATGTCACTCGCCATCAAGCTTCAGTCTCATAACCACAAAACAGCAAAAGCACAGGCTGTAGAACATGATTATCAAAACCTGAACAAAAAAAACAACTTAGCTAGAAATAAACGCTAGTATCTCCAGGAACTACGAGAAGCTCTCACCTGAAATAACTCATCAGTGAGCATGTGACACTTCAATGAGACTGAAGATCCCTCACTTTACAGACAGAAAAACTCCAGGTGAGAGAGACAGAGTCCTCCCACCAACAGTGTAAGAAACCTTCTGGCATTTGTACTTCCCTTCATGGGATTTATTAAGTTCTCGCTGCTTTTTCGAAATCCTTATCCTCATTCCCTGATTTTCTGAGTTCTGTTGTCTAAAGCACAACAGAAGTAGGTTTGCAACTTCCTAGACAACTTTTCAGCCATGTGAGAGAGCTGACGAGCCTCTTGGACAATGGATTTGAGATGGAGACCCTGGAGCAGCTGCATGGGGCACCCGGATGAGTCCTGATGCTCTGGGAGAAGCAGATAGAATTGTAAGCCAGTTAATCTGCTAGTTCACTGGTCCAGGGCTACAGAAAGAATCCACTTGTCGGCATCATCAACACATTTGGAAAAAGATTTCCAAAGGATGAGTTAGAAAGAAATGAGACTAACTCAACAGGAAAATCTCTTACTTGTCTGGAAGCACTCTGGTTACATCTTGATTATATAGTGAAATAAAGATCAAATAAACAGAAACATGGGGAAGAACAGAGTGGGAGCCCAGGGCTGGTGAGGTGGTAGGCCTGGGAACCCCCCAGCATCAGAAAGGAATCTAGAGTGAGGCGCAAAGAAGCCGCTCCAGAAAGAGTAGGTAAGAGGCATTTGAGCTCTTGCTGCTCTGTCTTGATCACACTTCAACTTAAAACAAAGTTAATAATTCCAACGGAGAAAACCAAGTCAGCTCTGTCCATGAATGGAAGAAACGTGTGTCTCTCTGAGGGGGGAGGAGTTAGTAGGACTGTGTGCCTTATTCTACCAGAACTCCTTCCATAAATTTTTCCCAAACATGGCAAGAGGTTACTTTATGCTTTTTTTTTAAGATTTATTTAAGAACTGGAGTACAGGCCAGATTTGTGGTGGGTGAGAGGATTCACCAGAGACAGAGTAGGGAGCAGAACAGGCAGACTGACAAAGTATACTGCTGAGGGGAGCAGTGGGTGGGTCAAGAGAGGGTTTGACACCCATGTGGGTCAGCTCCCTGGCCTGGGATTGAACTAATGCTTCAGTGGCTTCTGAGAGCTTGTTAATGCAGTGCTTTAACCCACTACACCACCAGGGAGAGTCCACCTTTTGCCTTTTTAATAAATACAGAGTGAGTTGTATATTCACCAGTTTTTATTAATTAAATGTATAAAATATTAACCTCACATCTGAATCACTTTGATATAATCAATAGAATCCAATTCAATAGCATTAATAGCATTAACGGAACATTGGCCAAAAGCTGGATGATCTAGTGATTATATGTAATTAAGAATGCAACCACAGGTGCAATTTCAATCAGGCACTAACATGTATTATCAGGCATGATAATATGAAAAAAACTTAGGCTATGTGTTAGCACCTTCTTAATCTCAGCCAAGCTCTTCAGTGAGTGTTGTTGCTGATTGTGGGGCTCCCCGTTCTTAGCAGATAGCCTTCCCATGTTATTGTAGAACATCTAGTTTTAGAAAATTCTTAAAGAACAAAGCATTTCCCATATGACATTACACAAGGTCATGCTAGGGGTGGGGGTGGGAAGAGCACACAGCCCAGGTGCTTTGCTATCAACAATGTCTCTTCTTCCTGAGTTAAAAAAAAAAAAATCACCTTCAAGTGAATCCATGACCTAGGAGCCCACTACTCAGCCAACTCTATAGCAGCAGAGCCATGCTTCCATGAAGAATGGAGTTGAAACCTGCAGTTTACCTCTAGTAACAGATAAGAAGTTAATCAGAACACCATGCACAATGTTTAATCACCTGGCATCCAAATGCTATGAGTTTTTCCATGGATGAGGCACAAGCTCATTGACTAATGGCAAACAACATCTATAATTTGGGCTTTTCCTCCTCTAACTTGTTTCTTTTTTTTTTTAAGATTTATTTTATGCATGTAAGAATGAGAGTACAGATCAGCTGTGTGGGTTGGTGAGAGGATTCAGGAGCCACAGAGTGGGGAACAGAACAGGTGGATTGACTGAAATATACTCCTGAGGGGAGCAGTGGGCATGCCTGGAGAGGTTTGCCATGCCCCGTAGGTCACCTCCTTAGCAAGGATCACACTCATGTTGCAGTGGCTGTAAACAGCTTCATAGTACTGTGTTTTAATCCACTGCTCCACCAGGGAAGGCTCTCTAACTTGATTTTATCTTTTAACGGTAAGTCTCGTATCTCAATTAAATGCTATTTCCCATTTGAGGATCATTAAATCTCTAATGTGTTTTAGAAAAGCTAGTTAAAAAGGTAACAATTCTAGAATTCTGACACTCTAAGTACTTCACCTGCATAGACTAGTTCTCACAAACTTCCTATAAAATCAACATTATAATTACTGTTCCTATGTTAAATCTCAGAGTCATATTTATTCTAAGTGACAGAATCAGAAAATAAGTCCAAGCCATGTGATCCTAGAGCCTACATATTATACCACTGCTGTAATGGTCTATCTGCTGGGGACAGAATGATATTAAAGACCACCTTGGATGCATGTATTTTTGATGGTATTTTTTATTTCTTTCAGCTAGTAGGAAATAATAAGGTCCTTTTACCTAAGTATATAATACCTTGTGTTAGGTCCTTTTATTTTAGACACCAATTGGAGGAAGCTTTTGGGAGTCCAAAACAAGGAAGCTTGAGGGGGCCTAACGTCCCAGCTCTCACACTATTGCCAACCACTGTAGCTGGCAGCAGACCTCTCCTGTCATGCACACTGCTCCCTGCAGCTGCACATTTCAATCTGTCTGTTCTGTGCTGCACTCTGTCTTTGGTGAATTCTTTCAGCCCACACACCTCTGGCTTACACCTCAGTTCTACACAAAAATAAACATTAAAAATACATAGCTGAGTTCTATAATCATCCTCCTTTATTTCCAGCATTCTACTTATAAAGAAGGCTCCATTTTTTGCTAGTTTGCCATCTGGCCATCAATGTTTTAATGTAGAAACTAAAGACACGAAGCTGGTCTTCCAATAGGTCGCTAGTCCAGTGACTATAATCTGACACAGTGACCCCAACATCGCTAACCGAGAAGAGCTCACCAGCACCAGCATGAGCATCTAGAAAAGGAAGGGAGATCTGGTGCCCATTCTAGCCTGCACATAGCCCAGGGGAATCACAATAAGAATTAAACTCTAGGGCCCTCCCTGGTGGCACAGCGGGTTAAAGCACAGCACTAAGAAGCAAAAGCCACTTGCGCATGAGTTCGATCCCCGCCTGCCCCGGAGGTG
>NW_004567112.1:13566051-13578670 GCF_000260355.1 Condylura cristata | reverse complement strand
AAGGACTAAGCTGAGGCTTCAAACATTCCTTTAGAGGAAAAAAACAAACTTAGCCTAAAGCTGTAGAAAGTGTGTAGAAATAAAGGTGCAGAAGGAAAATCAAGCATTCAGCAAGGTAGTAGAAGGACCCTGAAGTCGGTCAAGTTCTAGTTGTGAATTGGCTAGTTAATAACTGTTTCCAGCAAGCTGCCTAAATTCTTTTTGCTTTCAACTGGTAAAATAGGCAGCGTGAGAGCAAAAGTAGAACCTCAGGAGAAAGGCAAGGGGAAGGTGATGCTGAGGACTGAATGAAACACGACACTTAACATTACCCATGGTATGACATGCACATACACTAGTAAGCATTTCTGTTAGAAATAATAGATAAATGTATACGACAGACATTGATTTGTAGAGACTAAATAGTCACCATTTGTGGGTAAGGGGTTGCCTTCCTATTGACTGAATCAGTTAAGAGATCTATAATATTTGGTATTTTGCTCCACCCTCTCATCAGAGAGGTCAGCAGCAACTGACTCTTTGTTTGAGGACAGCACACGCACAAAGAAAGCATGACATGCTTTCGGTTCAGAATGCCAAAAATGCTCAAGAAGTGCCACAATTTTATTAAAAAAAAAAAGGAGGTCATTTACAAAAGCAAAATATAAACAAACCACCAGACGTAAGTAAGCAGTATGAAAGTAATCCAAAAATGGAAAAGTACAAGAGTGTCAGACCTCTTTACAAACCAGGATTCTGTCATAAAAATTCTGCATTCTCATTTATCCTACAGAAACCTTGAAATTTTGAATGTGCCAAGAATATTTTAATATCCTCTAGCATGAGCCTGTGTATCTTAAATTTATCTAGTCTGATAATTTCCTGGTTCTTAGAATAACAGAGCTCAGCTCATTCCTCTGCAGTTATTGGAAGCACCTTCTGTCCTCTCTCAGTTTCCTCAGGGTTCACAGGGAAGCATGGGGTGCTTTTTCCACTCAGCAGCTCCCAATTAACCACCTCCGAAGAGCTCAGAAGTTGATCTATTTTTTAAAGAAACCAGATAATCCACCACTGCAATCTATGTTAAACAGAGCTAAACATCTGACCACAATAACTGAAGGTTAATAAACACATTTCCTTACAGGATTAAGTAAAATAAGGTTACTTAATACTAACTCACTCCAGGATGCTAAGGACAAAGAGGTAAGACACCTGTTAAGGATTCTTAAGTCGCCATCCTCATTACAATAACCATATCTCACAAGAGCCGATGAATTAACTGAGAAATACATCCTAACTCTGAAATGTGATGTCTTTTAACTAGTGGATCAATTTTCTCTGCTTGTCTCCTTGCCATAATTTTCTCCAGGTTACTAATGCTCAGATCATAGGAACCTTGGGAACAATTGTCTTTTATTGATTTGTGTTTCACTCTACATTTAATCATACCAGATAATAACTGCAGAAATACTATATGGAAACTAAATCACATATATGGACCACAAGATAAGGTATTTGTGAATTTGCCCCTTAACATATTTGGCCTAAGACTCAGGGGGGAAAAAAAAAAAACTTCAGTGAGTGGCTGAGATGGTCCAACCAACATATTCTCTAACTTTAGAATATAAAGTTCATCTTTCTTTTATCATAACAAGTTGGACACCTTTCTAAATTCAGGCAAGTGGCTACGACTAAGTCTCATCACACTCTTCTGCAAAATGTTAAGCACAATGTTATCATATACCTAATACTAACATATTCTACTAAGGTAACCCTCGCAAAGCCAATGTGAGGATTAAGTGAGAATCCAGCTTCGTACCTGGCCAACAATGAGTATTCTCTTTATTTTTTTTTTTAATTTTTTTCTCTCTCTCTCTTTTTTTTTTTTTAATTGTAATATTGGTTTACAATGGTGTTTGTATTTTAGAGTGTAGTTTGTATTTAGGTGTAATTTGTATTTGGGGGCAGAGGACCTTGCTGAAACACAACATGATTTCCCACACGTGTTGCTCACGGTGACCGAGCCAAGAGAGCAGATGGCCCTGGCACAATGAGGGCAGCCTGGTCAGTGCCACTGGGACTTCTCTTAGGGGTGAAGCATTTCATGACAGCTGACTAGCTGACTGTCACCTTCTGGAAGGTGCTGGCCAAGAATCGATACCTTGAGAGAAATGCTGAGATGATAGCTGGGACGATTTCTGAGGAGCTGAGCACCAGGACCTCGGGGGCCTGAAGCTGGGTCTGAGCCCAAACGGGGCTTTCAACATAGCTGCCTGTTTTTCCCTGGACAAGCCAATTAACCTTTCTGTGCCTCAATGTCTTTATCAAACCTCAAGTTGGGTCTGACCCTCGACACTGAGGTTTCCAGCAGCAGTGATGCCCTCGGGTGCAGGAGCCGTGTTTCTCCTTACACATGAAACACATCTGAACAACCCACTCACTTCTCCGTCCACCACACCAATGACATTTAAATATTTTTAGCCTGGGGCTCTCCCTGGTGGCACAGCGGGTTAAAGCGCAGCACTAAGAATCAAAAGCTACTTCCACATGAGTTCTATCCCTGTCTGCCCCGGAGGTGATCCGCATGGCGGGAGGCAGACCTAACCTGCCTACTGCTCCCCTCAGCAGTGTACTTCATTGATTGGCCTGTTCTACTCCCCACTCTGTCTCTGGTGAATCCTCTCACCACCTCTGGCCTGTACCCCAGTTCTGTGTGCACAAATAAATCTTTAAAAAATATATATTTTTAGCCTGCCTGACATTGAAATAATTTTTTAAAGGTTTATTTATTTATTCTTACAAAATTGTGTACAGGCCAGAGGTGTGGTAGGTGAGAGGATTCACCAGAGACAGAGAGGGGAGCAGAACAGGCAGATGTACTGAAATACACTGCTAAGGGGAGCAGCAGGTAGGTCAGGAGAGGTCTACCAGGACATGTGGGTCAGTTCCCTGGCCGGGGATCAAACTCGTGCTGCAGAGGCTTCAGAGAACTTCATAATGCAGTGCTTTAACAAGTTATGCAGCCAGGGAGAGCCCTGAATTAGAATTTTGCATGAAAGTCCAGTATGTGAATCCTCCCACGCAGTGATGAGTGAGGAGGGATGAGATCACAGACTCAGAACCCTTAGCCAGCCCAGCTGGGCCAGGTACCAGCCTTTCAAACAGGGCTTTCAACATAGCTGCCTGTTTCCCCCTGAACAAGCCAATTAACCTTTCTGTGCCTCGATTTCTTTATCACACCTGGAAATAATATTATTTCCCTATCTACCTTTCAGGTTTGGATGAGACACAAAAGGTTTTATGGCATTTTTGGAAAAATGCAAAGCTTTTAAAATTAAAATTTCTGTTCCATTTTCATATTTTCACTTCATAATAAATATTCATTAACCTTAAAATGCACCATCTCAAGCAAGAAGAGGATACTCTTCAGAATGTCACAGGCTATCAACCCTAAAGTATAGCAAACTCAAGCATATTCTCTGTAATTATTTTGAAATAACTATACTACATACAAGGTACTGACAAACCAGACAGCCAGAGATTCCCTGTGGTGGTTTTGAATTTGTACCTACAGATTTCACTCTGTCTTTGAGTCTGCTGTAACAATTTCTGACATTGTCTGGGGAAAAACTGTACAGTAGCTCAACAAAAATAAACAAGTATAATAACAATAAATAGCTCTAACCTGCAGGAAGGGGGCCTCAAATTTACCAAATTTTAAAACAGAGGTCTCCAGGAGACTCACATATTCTAGATTTACAAAGAATCTTTGAGATCTTCTAGAACCAGGTGAGCACATAAGTTTTCTTTCTTACAATAACTCAAAAATATTGGTAATGAATATTTTTGAGGCCAAGTAAGGACAGCACAATTTATGACAGATCAGCAATATTTGCTTTGGCATGGGAAGGTGGAATTACAGTTTTTGAGCTGTATATAGGAAAACCCTGATTTAGCTCAGACTTCCATTTTACCAGTTGAAGAAGTGATGACTGACTATTAAACACTGACACAGCTGTGGTGGGCAAGAACTCCATGTTGGAGATTCTGCAACGGTCCCAAAATAAAAATGTAATGGTTAAAATATTTGAACTACATTTCCCAACTTACATTATCCCAAAGGTTCTAGACTTCTAACTCATCCCCCATCATCACCTTTCTAATATAGAATTAAATTTCCCAAATAAATCTTTGTCAGCAGAAATAAAAGTGATCCCTAAAAGACAAGCCAGTTTGAAATTGCTTAAATATATATACACACATATATACATATATATGTATGTATGCATGTATGTGTGTATGTATATAGGTACATGTATATGTATATATGTATATATGTGTGTGTATGTATATATATTTGTAAACAAATCAAAACACACACACTAGATCCCCACTACCCTGGCATCCACTCCTCTGCCCTCCCCTCTGTAAATACAGAACGGCTGTTAATTCCACAGGTCTATTTCTATCTTGTGTTGTCTGTTCATCTATTTTGTTTCCTTATATTCTACATACAGGTAAAATCATCTACCTGATTTCTTCACTTCATATAATCCACTCAAATTCTTTTTATTTGGCTGCAAAACTTCATCTTTTGAATAGCTGAATAGTATTCCATTCTGTATACAGACCTCATCTTCTTTACCCAGTCATCTGTCCATGGACACTTAGGTGGTTACCACATCTTAACTGCTGTGAGTAATGCTATAATGAACTTTGGGACTGGGGTACATATAACCCTTTGAATTAATGACTGCATAGTCTTATAATAGATACCTAACAATGGGGTTGCTGGATCAAATGGTTGTTTGATTTTTAGTTACTTTGAGGAATATCCAGTTTTCCAAAATACAAAAACCTACATGCCACCCAGTTTTCCAAAATACAAAAACCTACATGCTACTGACAGTGTGTGGGGACTACTTTTTCTCCAGCTGTGCCAACACTCCTTACCAGTCTTTTTGCTGTAAGTCATTGTCACAAGTGTGGAATGAGGCCTTGCCGTGGTGTTGACTGCCTTTCCCTAAGCACTTTTCCATGTGTCTGTTGCTCAACTATGTGTCTTCTTGGGAGACATGTCTATTTGAATTTTTTTAAGGTGGGCTGCTTGTGCTTCTTTTCTTTTGAAAAGGTAATTCATTAGGTGTTTTCTATCACAAGTTTTTATTCAACTTTTGTGTTTAATGTTGGAAAATAAGTCACACAACACCGAATCTGCCATTGAGTGGCTCTTATTCTCCCCCATTGATAAAATAATGGTCTTTTTCGAGAAAAACTAGGGAAAGAGGGGCTAGCTGCATGAGGGAGAGTAGAACAGTTCTCTAGACCCAGAAAACAATAAAATCTTTCTGATTTTCTTAAAAAGGATTAACAAGTTAACATGTCTTTGCTAGCATGCATTGTAGGGGGCTTCTTTCCTACAGTCCGTGGTCCAAAATCTTGCTGAGTGTCAGTTTTCTTTGCCACACTATCATGTTCTAAGTGCCATCGCTACACTCTCACTGCCAAAATCTAGACTGCCTTGTGCCATTGGCCTCATATGTTCCAAGCTCTTTCACAGGAAACTGACTGTAATGCTTATCACGGTTTTCATTTATGTTCTAAACGGTAAGAGTTGATGTTTAATGTCTGTCGACCTACGGGAGGAAAAGCTTCATGAACAAAGACCTGTGTCTTTATTTGATTCAACAGATGTTCAATGAATTGAACTAAAATTGTCTCTCCAAAAGCCATGCTCATACCTGTCGTGGTCTTTGATAATGCTGTCTGAATTATCACATCAGTCCCATGAACATAAGGCTCTGAAGCTTACCCATTTCTTTATTCTCCCAATGAAGTGTGCATACCTTTCCACATCAGCTCCCCTTACTTAAACCAACATCAGTCTTCTGCATCATTCAATGTGAGCCCCTTACTAATTTTTTTCCTTCCTTTTGCTGAAGACAAAAACATATACGTGATGGAGAATTGTTTCTAAGGAAAGCAGGGGATCTTTATAATGCTTTGTTTTCAATTATTTTCTGGTGGTGTTCAGTTTCTTCTGAATCTCAATCCTATTTATTCTACTACATACATATCTATTTCTAAGAGTGATTGGTAGGGGGAGGGGGAGAGAGAAAGATGAGACAGCCTTTTGTCATGCCCAACATTAGCTAGATTCTGTGTTTAGCATTAGAATTAAAAATATAAACAAGCATATACATATGCAAAGCAAAGGAACATCAATAAGAAATGTACTGTTCCTTCAGGAAACAAGCATTCCGATGATCAAATAAACAAATAATAGCCCCTGTGCTAAAGAAATGAACATTCTAATGTGGAAGGGAGAATTCACAACTTAAATACATGCAGTAATGTATCATAGGTACCACACGAGATATATTTGCAGGCTACAAAAAGAAGCTTCTTGCTCCATACCAAGAAATCAGTGAAACAGATTTGGTACGACTCTTTAGGAGTTCTTATGAAGCTGACAGCTCTGTGAAAGTAGGGGATTTTAGATCCAAAGCAATGAAAGATCAGTTGAATAAAAGCATGGACAGAGAACAAGTTCTCACCTGACCATGACTTTGAGAAGTGCTGTACCATAATAAAAAAAATAAATAAATAAATGGCATTTAATCCCAGAATGAAAAATTAGGCTTCTTTCTACACTGGAGAACTACTAAAGGGAAATGAGCTGCTTAGGTTAGAACAGTGGCTACAAGCTAAAGTGTGCATGAGAGTCCCACATCTCAAACACTGAGGCTCTGACTCAGAATAATTTATTCCATTAAATGAGGCCTAGTAAACTGTTCTTCCATAAAAAGGGTCTTAGTTTACTGACCCCAGGTACATAAGTTCTCTAAGGCCCATATCATGGCTAAATTTCTTGCAAATCTGAGGTTACAAATGAAAAATCAGTAAAACGAACCTAACCTTCCCTCATGTTCTTCATATAATAACTGATAAGTATTTTCAAACTATGTAATATTTCACTTGATATCCACATATGTGAGTCATGTGGGGCATGAACAGTTTTGGACCACACCCTGCATGCTGGTTTTCAAGTTAGCTTACAGTCAGTGTTCCAACAGAAGCTAAGACGTAAAGCCAAGTTAGTGGGTGGACACGTCTGCAGGCAGAGCCCAAGGCTCACCTCAACTTTGAGCAACCAGGACACTGTTGGACCTCATTTGAAAATCAGAAGAAAAAACTAAATGTTAACTTGAAGAAAATGTTTAATAAAGTAACATTTACATATTTGCATTAATACCAATGCCATCTTAAAATATTATTTAAATAGTTTAGAGAGAATGGGGGCCCCAAGTCAACATGCAGCCCATTGCATTTTTTAATGAAAAAATCATAAAAGATCCTTTACATTGGACAGTGACATGTGGGTTGTGTCTATGAGAGTGTTTGAAAGGAGGCATTTGTTATTCCCCAACGGGAAGCAAAGAATCTGAAAAGCAGAAGCCTTTGGTTTCTAAAAGAGATGATTTGACTTTTTAAATTTCTCTATTAATCAACAGAAAATACAGTCTCTAATTAGGATCACTCACCCCTGAGGACCTACAACATTTCATTTAAAGAAGATGCAAGAAAGAACAAAAAGCAAAGAAGGCTTGGTATCTCTTAAAGCAGTCCCTAAACATGACTGGGGTTACATATTTAAATTTCATATGGTTTTGGAAAAGAACCATCTGGCATTTAATTTTATTTTAGATAGAACACAGATGTTATCCAAACAAGTAATTAAAAGCATAAGAAAACTACTATAGGTGATGTCAATAAACTGAACATGATACTTTGCATTCTTTCCTGCTCTAAGGTTGTCTATACACTCCTGATAGGTTATTATGTTGTTTCTATTGCACTGATTAACTCATCTTTCTGCCTGAAACTTTATTATTACAAACTGTGTTTTACATAAGAAAATGGATTTTCTGATATTCAGGAAGATGTTTTAAATATATCTTGTAAAGCCATTCTTACATTCAAATGTCGCCCTTTGGCATTCAAAACCCTTAAAACTTGGCTACAAGGAAACTTGACAGTGTTTCCTCAATGAAATCAGACACTTCCAAGGCACTCTAGCCAAAATGGACCATTTGTTACTGCGATGGATTGCCAGTATTTCCTCAGTGTCATGCCATTGCTCAGGCAATGTTCCTGAGTGGGACCCCACCTTCATCTATGCCCACCTCCTACACCCCTTTTTGGAGATCCTTCATGGTCCTGCTGTCCAGATAGGCCCTTTCTCTTTCACAAACATCTTTGAGTATGTTCTGTACCTTTCTTATTGACTCAATATTTTTAACATGATGCTTTAATTACAATTATGCACTCCCTACCTCCATCATTAGGTTAAAATTGAATCACCTCCCTGGTGGTGCAAGGGGTTAAGTCTCAGCACTAGGAAACTCTTAAGCTTCAGCATTAGGATACTATTGCAGCCACTGCAGCGAGAGTTCAGTCCCTGCCAGGGAGCTAACACACATGGCACAGCAGATCTCTTCTGTCCTGCCTGCTGCTTCCCTCAGCAGTGTATTTCAGCCAGTCCTTCTATCCTGCTCCTCACTCTGTCTCTGGTGAATCCTCTCATCCCCACACCACACTCTTGGCCTGCACTCCAGCTCTTGTATGCATGAATAAATACATCTTTAAAAAAATATAGGAAGCACATCACAGGCAGGAACTTTTAGCGCACCACACTAGATGGAACTGGTGCCAAAATGCCTAAGTAGTTTCTTAGTAGCCACACAGATAACCTTAGCTTGTCACTGTCATTCTATTTGCTCTGCCTAACTTTTCTTCATAGCATTTAATACCACTTGAACTTGTGTACTTGTCTTCCAATTAGGGTGTAATCTCCCTGAAAGTAGGAACCTACCTTCTGTTCACTGTTATATTGTCAGTGCCTATGGTGTAATAGTTGCAAAGTTAATATTTTATGGGGTATGTGAAGTTAGAAAATGTCTCCTGACCTACAGAATTGAGCTATCTCCTCGATGAAAGTGTACTTAGGTAAAACTCTCCCCATATCTTCAGATCATGAGAGAGTTTATCTGGATGGTATAGAAAGAGATTAGGCCTAAAAGAAAAGTCATGAATCACCTACACTTAGCTAAGAGAGCCATGGACACTTATGAATATGAATCAGTGTGCCTCATATGAGAAAATATTTTGACAAAACCATGCACATTGAAAATATTTAGTGGCAATAACAAGGACTTTGTGGTTGAACATCAGTGCTAAGGTATCTTAAAAATGGAAGAAAAAGCAACAAAAACCTTAAACACTATCTCATTTAACCCCCTGAAGTAGACACACTTTAGGAATTTTAAATATGAAGCCCATAGGTCACAAGAGCCACATTTATATGGACAAAAACAGAGGGACTATTAACTACGCACCTTTTATCTTTGATGAGGAAGACATGAGACAAAAAAAAAAAAACTGAAAGAAAGCACTGAAGAGGGTGGTTGAAAGGGGAAAAGGGCAGGATGAACTGCTGGTTGAGCCCCAAACTAAAGTTATTCAAGTAGACACTTCTGACTTTGGCCCTGTGGAGAATACACACTAACACTTACTGATTTTTACATATCTACTAATAGGAAAATCCATCTTCAACAACATCAGAAAACTTTCCCCTTTGTTTTTCACTAAGCATTGAAGTTTTATCTTTAATGTATTATTCAGGTTGGGGCAATGATTAATTAATCAAGACCCTTTTGTACTAGGAGAATAGAACTAGGCTCTTGGCTAAATAACACCAGATGCTCCAAGTTAGATTCTGTCAAGAGGATGACAGAGTCAAACATTCTTGTTAATTATGCAGAAAAGTTACTAGAGTATAGAAATAAATTGAGATTTTTTTTTTTTGGGGGGGGGGAAATTCCAGTAGTTTTGGCATATACATAATGTTGCTAAAATTCCAGCTCTGGTTAGTGTCTTGTGTGAGAGAAATTGGTACACAAATGCAATATGCCTTAGAATCTTGGCTTCCAGTCCATGCAACAAGGAATGTTAGTATGTAAAATTGGGTTTGCTGTTTCACAAGTCCACATGCTTACCCCCAGAGCCCCAAAGAATCTGGCCCACTCACATATGATCTTTGGGTAGAAGTCTAATCAAGCAGAAATCTTAACTTAAAAAAAAAAAAACCTAGCCTGAGGAAATAAGTGATTGAGCCAAAACAAATACATCAAATATATCTAGTTAATCTATCTGTCTGAATCCTGATGTAGATTAGATTTGGCTATATAAATAATGCTTATATTGGCCCTCCCTGGTGGCACAGCGGGCTAAAGCACAGCACTGAGAATCTAAAGCCACTTCCTCATGAGTTCGATTCCCGCCTGCCCCGGAGGTGACCACATGGTGTGGCAGACCTCTCCTGACCCGCCCACTGCTCCCCTCAGCAGTGTACTTCATCAATCTGCCTGTTCTGCTCCCCACTCTGTCTATGGGGAAGCCTCTCGCCATCCCTGAGCCTCTGGCCTGTACCCCAGTTCTGTATGCACAAATGAATAAATCTTTAAAAAAATAATAATAATGCTTATTTCTAAGATATATTTTCATTTATTCTGCAATGTTCTACGCAGGGCTGACAGACTTCCAGAGAAAACGGTCACTTTTAAACAGTTGACAGAGAAATTCAGATGTGAAATACAAATCAAATAGTAAGAACAAAAAGTCTAGGTTTCAACCAAGGCAAATTCCTTTTCCACAATCAGAAGAGGGTTAAACCTGTGAGAAAGAATACCTAAGGTACAGCTTTCTGACTTTGAAGAATGTATTTTGATTACAGAACAGTTCAATAGAAACTACAGTGATTAAAAAAAAAAAAAATGCCTGTCCATTTAGGCTTTATTTCTGGAAACTTCTAGTCCTACTGAATGGAAGGTACAGAATGTTTTTAGTGGAACCTTTCCTCAACACTAAAGGTCTAGACAGAGTTTAATATGCTAAGAGTTCATCTTATCAGCAGTTGAACCAAAGTTCCAGTGCTTATCCAAGAAATTAATCAGTGGAGAGCTTAGTCCATTCTTACAAGACAGAGAAAATATGACTGTTTTCCCTCTAGAATCAAAAGCATCACCCAGCACTACTTAAGGACTAGAAGGTTTTGCAAAAGGAGAGCAAAAACATTCTATTGTGGCAAAGAAGACCAGAGTGAATTTTTCCATTATCAGTGATCATCCTACCCTCTACATCTTTACCATTAACTGCAATGAGCCACACATGAGTAAGTAAGGATTCACACACCCTTTCAGGCTTTCATTCATTAAATCATTTCATATGTACTAGCTGACATATATGTGAAATGGCATTCCTTCCATCCCTCCCACTCTCCTTTTCTTCTTTATTTTCTTCTTCTTTGTTTCCCTTCTTTCTTCCCTTCTCCATCGCTACCACAAACAGTCACTAAGCACCTATTAGGAATCAGGAAAATCTTCAGGTATTAGGCATATATTGTGAAAGAAAGTTAATGCCACTATTCTCAAGGAATATGTAGTTTAATCAGTGACAGTACACAAGTGAATAGAAATAATTACAAGATTTTTCCACAACATGGACTTGTGTAGATAATAAAACAGTGTGGTGACAGAAAATGCCTGATCCTATGGCAATGCTTCCAATCTCTCCAAGCAGGTGAAATAGTATAGTTACAAAAACAGCTGGGACATGACAGAGGTGACAGCAATTGCACAGGTCTTCCTCTGAGAGCCACTGTGGCTTGTTGAAGGTACAGAAAGGTCAGACTGGCAAGGAAACTAAATCAGAAGTTTGTAGTTGGATGCAGAGGTTGCTGATGTTGTCAGCACCACCCAATACACAAGGAAAGCTACGGTCACTTGCCCCAGAAAAGAACCAGGTATGCTCACAGGCTCACACACCAAATTATTTGGTAAATATTATCAGGGGGTTCATGGATTCCTTGAAGCCATCTATCTATTTACTAAAGGCTCATGGACTCTTGATAGACTAGAAAGATTTCTAGTGTTATGACAATGCTCTTAAAATTTGATTTAAGCAGCCGTCCCTGGTGAGCCAACAGGTCAGGATGCAGAATTGCAAGCTGGCTGCAGCTGCTTCAGTGTGAGTTTGATCCCAAGCCCCAGAGGTGACCCACATGCCCCGGCAGACCTCTCCTGTCTCACTCACTGCTTCCCTCAGCAGTGTACTTTGTTGATCTGCCCCTGAACCTCTGGCCTGTACCCAGTTCTGTATGTATAAATAAATATTTAAAAAAAGATTAAAAACAATTTGATTTAACCAGTTTTTATTGAATCACATGTGTGTACCAAGCATTTTGAGATACCTTACTAATTTACTATTTACAAAATAGAATTGAGAATTCCAGAGTTGCTAAAAAAAAAAAAATGAAATTTGCATCCAACTCTATTTGTGCTAATCTTTCACCTTGCCACTCTTTTTACCCTAACTGAAAGACCAAAGATTTTCCCATGATGCATCGTGTTCCCTAGCTCAGTGTGGTCTTAGGGACCACTAACGTTAATTAGATTTGCTTTACAAATACAATACTTTATCAATGGAATACTCTAAAACAGAGTATGCATTGGGATCTTTTTTTTCCCCCAAGTTTCACTTGTTTCTTCCAACACCTACGAATTTAGTGTCAATTGCAAGT
>NW_004567112.1:13564771-13565707 GCF_000260355.1 Condylura cristata | reverse complement strand
CAAATTGCAGAAAAAAAGCAGAGATCTGGTACAGGGGGGCAACTCAGGATATAGGTCACTTCGGTTCTCTACATCATCAGAGTCAAGTAATGTTCATGAGGACCCACAACATGGCATATACATAAATATAATGATCATCTCCTTAAAGGAGAATGCAAAGATGTACAAACACATAGGTTGAATTCCAGCCTATGCAGGTAGAAAAACACTGTTCAGAACAGCGTATTACAGAATCCTAAATCTACTCTTGGTTTTCAATGGGATTTTTTTCTGTCTTATGCCCGTGAATTAATTTTTTCTCCTTGTCAATTTCTTTCTGAAATGGAATTTTTTTAAATCAAATTTTGGGGTGGGTAATATCCTAGAAAATTAGACCTTTTTTAGAACATCGGAGTTAAGAAAAGGCCTAAAATCAATAGTTGTAGAAAATGATTCCCCCCCATTGAGCTCTGCAGAAAATTCATAGCAAACAAAGAACTGTCCTCACTCTCCTCCCAGCATTTTCACTGAAAGCTACTGGCTCACTATTATTTTAAGGAAATAATCAGTAGGAAGCAGAAATCAACTTATTTCCAGGAGTGGAAAAATCATAAGGCAATGACATATCTAAATTAAGAGTACATTTTGTATTGTAAATTAAAATCTATAGGCAAAAAATACTGCTTTTCCCCTCACTAAAAATCACTCAGACATGCACTCAGTCACTTAAGGAAACCTGTGCCAGGCCAAATTCTCCTGGTTAAAAATCTTTAATTGTTATTTCTACTAACAGAGTACTGATGCATTAGTCTCTCAAATACAGCCTCCACTTAAATTTTAAAAAGCACACTTTCAGGGTAGTCCACTTTACACATTTATGATTTATTATATGAAAAAGCACAGCTTTTAGCAGGCTTTTTGCCCTTGGTGGAAGGCTTTAAAATCTTTATTTCTTAT
>NW_004567112.1:13558761-13564671 GCF_000260355.1 Condylura cristata | reverse complement strand
ATATATATATATATAGCAGGTCATATTTTGCCACAGGTAAATGAAGGTGGACAGGCAAAGATTGAGTAGGCAGCTAAATATGAACTGAAGTGTAAATAAAATTTGGATATTTATTCTCTAACATTTGTGTTTTTCTCTTAAAAAAATGTAGTCTATTGAAAACACCTGTAAAAGAAGGTTGACTTGCAACATTGAGAAGTTGCAGTATCTGAAACTCACACATGGACAGTCATATAAAGTGTTCCAGCCAAATTTACTGAAAATGCTTGTAAAATATGCAGCCAAATTTACTGAAAATGCTTGTAAAATATGCCCAGGACAAAAGAAGAGACAAATCAAATGATTCAGAGACCAATAGGGTTTCATGAAACATATACACACACACACACACACAAAACAGAAACTGCTGTCTCAGACGGTATCAGTATCCTATCATTGCTGCAAGAAATTTCTAAGAGTTGGGCCTCCCTGGTGGCACAACAGGTTGGAGCACAGCACTGTAAAGCTGGAATAGCTGCTTTAGTGTGATTTCAATCCCCGGTCCTGGAGGTGATCCACATGATGAGGTAGATGTCCCTTGACCCGCCCACTGCTCCCCATCAGCAGTGTACTTCATCGATCTGCCTGTTCCGCTCCCCACTGTCTCTGGTGAATTCTCTCACCACCCCCTACACCTCTGGCCTATATCCCAGTCTGTATGCATAAACAAATAAATATTAAAAATTAAAAAAAAATTCCAGGAGTTTCTTCAGTCTCACAAGTTTACCATGTGCTACACACAACTGGGTTACATCTATGAAAATCACATTCCTATTCAGCAAAGAGCATTTCTGTACACAGGCCTGATGATGTGTGCCAATGCCATTCAGGGAAGCAGGTTTCAATAGTTGCTGCACTTCAGAATACCCTCCAGAGTGAAAAGAATGCTGATTCCTGAGATTTAGCCCAAACAGATCATTTTAATTATCAACTGTTGGGCACAGCTATCAGAATTTCTAGAAGCTCTATGACTTTAGAATGCATCCTGGCCAAAGACCTCTGACTTAGATATTTATTTTGAAATGTCTCAAAAAGAAATGGCTGCAGGAATATGGTGCATGTAGTGAAGACAGACAGGAGGGAAACACCTTCACAACATTAAGTTGTAGTGTTTGGCAAATTTCTGGTAACATAAGTAGTATTTCTAATTTTAAGGTTTATAATGTGACAGGTAGTGAGGATATAGTGATGAGCAAAGCAGTTATAGGCCCTGAAAAAGTGCAGAATTCTAACTCCTATAGCTTTTTGTAAATGCTAAGGCATTTGGTACAATAAACACATGTAACTGAGGACTTTTGGGGGGGGATTTTCAGAGTAAGTTTCAGCTAAGAGCTGAGAAAGGATCCAGGTGAATTGAAGATTCTTTGCAGAGTTCAGCATGTACACATTGCCTGTAGGAGAGAAATCAGCTGGACTCTTTCAATGGACAGAAAGAAGGAAAGTCTGGCTGGAACTAAGTGCAAAAGGAGAGATATTTAGCTGGCAGACAGGGGTGACCAGAGAAATGGCACCTTCAAAGCTTGCTGAAAGATTAACATGACAGCTCAGGGCAAAAAGTGAAATGGGTCAGCCAAATGCCGGGAACTTAACTCCCTTGGACATTTATTAGTCAAGCAAAAGCCACAGGGCAAAAGCTGTGTACCTACCAGCATGGGTCCTAGTTTGTCAAACTCGGTCCCAACACCTGTTATCAATCTGACTTGGGCAAACTACTGACCATGCCTTCATTTTATCTACAAAATGCCCCAGTGTTCTGTCTCCAAGGGCCTATTAGGCAAAGACTAAGTGAGACCCCATGTGCTAAACTGTCACCACAACATGCTTAGTAACTGCCAGCTACTATTAATAGGAATCACAAGAGCCAGGACACAGCCTCTTTAGGTGCAACAGAGAATGCACTGATGTGCATGGGAGTTAAAAGAAAATGCTCTAAGAGCAACAAGTGAAAATAATTTTGAAACATGGGCATGGAGAAGAATTCACAGGAAGAGGAATGTCTGAGAGAAACCTTATAGAACAAGTTGCATCATCCTTCTGTTGTCTTCTGGTTTTTATTTTCTTCCCATACCATCAACTCTTTCATCTATTTACATTCTGTGTTCCGAACAAAAGCAAAGCACTAGTATCTTTACATGTTAAACCAAATTGCAGAAAAAAAGCAGAGATCTGGTACAGGGAAAAGAGACACTGACTTACAGGAACCATTAATGAGTTCGATTTATATAGGCAGATTTAATAAAAAAGAGTGCTTATTAACGCATGTCCAGATTTCAATGTGACAAACGCTGAAGATGCTTAAATAGTACATTTTTATAAATTACAAATAAAGCAACATTCTTTGTATAATTTTACGCTTCACCCTACACAGGTGAAGCACAGGGTGTGACTTGGTGATGGACCTGACAAGTTGTCAGGCGCAACGCTGCATCCTTTTTTCCCCATCAGGGAAGCAGGGACATCAGTTTGAGGCAAAAGGAAGGGGGATGCATGGGAGTGGCAGGAGACTGGGAAAATGCTCCGCCTGCCATTTCTTATTAACACCTGCATTTGCCCTGTGGTTGCTTCAGAAATAGAGAAGATGGCAGGATAAGCCCAGCAGCCAGTCTGCGTGCCGCACAGCCTGTGTGAGTTTGGGACGAATCAGGACTGAAACCAGGACAGCTACTCACAAAGCAGTTGCGATCACAGTCGATTCACAACTACCTTCTCTCTTCTGAAGGCTGGATTCACCCGCAAGGGTTCACTTTGGGAGATTATCCTTCTTTACACACCCCCTTCAACAATTTGTGCTCCAGACATGAAGACACAAAGTTATTTAATTTCAGAAACCAGTAGTTTCTTTATGACATTGGTAGAAAAGAATGTGAGAAGTTGCAGAACTGGCTCCTTGTAGACGTTGCTTGTAACAGAGTCCAGACGTCTGGGGGGCTTTCATCACAATAAGCATCCCATTGGCCATTATAAAAAACATGCTGGCAAATGGCAAAAAAACTCATAAAAGAGCCTGGATGAAGCGAGGTACTTGTATGGTTCAGTGCACTGAGCAACAGGCCAGGGCTCAGGAGACTCCCAACTGCCACCTTGTCTGGGAAGAACCAGACTCCTACACACTCCGCTCTCCTTCCTTGTTGGGAAAGTGTGGGGCCCAACCACTGTCCCACCTGGTAGGGTGCACAAAGGGACCTGTGAGACACATACAATGTACCACCTTCCCTCTGAGTCTTTCTTTTAGCTGTTTCTGCCAGTTACTGGAAAATGAAACAATATGCCATGCATTCTAGTGGCCCAGAAACAACTTAATAGGTTGCATAAGGGAGGAGGCTCAGAAGGGTAGGAAAAAACTACCACTAATCATAATCAGCACGTAAATGCTGTTATGGAATTCAAAGATTTCCAGAAAGCAAAGGGATGCTTCTCTTTTTCATTGTTTCACTTCTCTTTTGTCATTGTATGACAAAAAAAAAAAATGCATAGGAAAATAAGTTGATCCTATTGGCAGATGCATTAGTAAAGTTTGCTCTCTGTGCCCCCAAACATCTTCCAAGGTAGATCAAGTTGGA
Organism: Condylura cristata; assembly: GCF_000260355.1. Taxonomy (NCBI): domain Eukaryota; kingdom Metazoa; phylum Chordata; class Mammalia; order Eulipotyphla; family Talpidae; genus Condylura; species Condylura cristata. The sequence goes on along the minus strand of NW_004567112.1, from coordinate 13,561,072 downwards.
GTTCAGTTTCCAAGTGTACTGCAATTCTACAGAAAACATCCACAGCCAAATCATATCGGGGAGGTTCATGTCCCTAACAAGTCACAGCTAAGTGATATTCCCACACTTGAGACATGTGAAGTTGAATTTATTTCGATTTGCCATGTATGTCTTTTCTGTCTATCCCTCTTCTAACTCTTTTTCATGCCACTGTATAATCAGAAACTTTTCTTAGCAACTCCAGCCTCCAACCTCTCTTACTCAAATCCTTAATCCCATTACCATGAACCTCTTCCTGCTCCAATGCCCTTATTAAAACTCCAAAGAACATGAGTAGAAAAAACGGAAGCGTAAAAAAACACACCACCGAAGCACAAAAGATAAGGATTAAATAGGTCCCAGTAATGAGTGTATAACCATTTTATGGGGAAGTTGCATCCCCCAAAGGGAAGAAAAAGAACACCCATAAAATGAGTTTCTTGAATGCAAATCTCAGTTTTAAGTGATCATCACTATATAGTAAGTAAACATATATTTTTATAAACACACAAACACATCTAAATTTACTTGTTAGAAAAGGGACTCAGTTAAGAAAAAGGTCCGTCCTTTATATAACATGCATTATAAAGCATTATCAGTCTCTGCATCTTGGGAGTCCCAAAGCATTGGCTCATGTTCCTGGTCTATAACTCCCTCCAACAAGGCACAAGCAACTCCTGCCTCTGAACAAAGTATTTCTTTCCATTATAAACCAGAATCTACACAAGCTATGGCTGTTCTTTTTCCTTCCTCCCTCTCTTCTGCCCTCCCTCTCTTAATCTGGATGCTGTCAGTGTCTAAATGAGCTTCAATGTATAATATTTTGCCTATAGTTTCTACCACTTAGCAAAGGGCAGCAATAGAAAAAAGATTATACTTCAGATAAGGTTTGTTTTCGATTTGGAAATTCCAAATTCTGCAGTCAGCTCACTTTCAAATTACATACTTAAATGATACATGAAAATAGAAGCATATTGTAATCAACACATTAGAACTAATTCTTGTGCCTGCTTCCTTATTCATACACAGCTGTGTCCTCACATGGAAAGAGAAGCAAGAGACCTCTTTGGAGCTTATTACAGAAGGGAACTAACTCTAGCCACGAGGACTTCACCCACATGACCTAATCACCCTCTTAAAAGCCTCACCTCCAAATTCCACCACATTGGGGATTAAATTTCATATAGTACATTTGGAACAAAAACACTCTATCTATAGCACTTAAATGAAAGAAACCTATTTATTTACTGCTGTCAATGCCAAAAGAATACAAAGAACTTTTAATAATGAGTTATTATGGGGCAGGAATAATAATAATTGTCTCCCTAGAGTGGAGAAGTTTCCTATGGTCCTATTTCAAAGATAAGTGAGCAATCTAACTCCTGACAGAGAAATGGGGATTTCTGTTCATTAAACAGAAATTGTTTAATTGAGCTAGCCAATAGGATTTTTATTTATAAACTCAATGTGGAAATTCACTAGAATTTTACAATGGGGCTTAATAATGAAGTTATCTGAGCTGTGATTTTTCTCTGGTGATCCCAAAGGCACTGTGAACTCCTTGTTGTACTGTGTTAGGTAACAGAATTCCTGCTTGGCAATAGTTGAGCATGCCTGAACTGGAAGTCCAGCCCTGCTACTTACCTGTGTGGTCCAAAGCAAGCTGCCCACCTTTTCTATGCTTCATTTTCTCTATGGGTACAATGACAACGATAATAATACTCATTTCATAGAGTGATGGATTGCTATATATGAAATTTCATCAGCACAGGAAAACCAGAAGTAAATGTTAATAATTGCAAATATTGCACATATTAAATATCATTACATCAAAAGATTGGTTGACACAGAACTTTGGTTTACAATTCCTATTGCTCAAGATTTTATTTTCCAGTAAAACAACAAAGAGACTGCAAATCTGAATCTGTTGGATAACAAATGACATCAGGTAAACAATCTTTCAACTTTTCAGAGCAAACTAGGAAAATCAGCAGCTATCAAAGCACACTGCTAATCAACGTGCTATCAAAGTGGGTTTATTTCATGTGCTAAAACACTTCCCCTGTGATGTATCTATAACAGGAAACCAATAAACCATTTTTATATTTTTATTGATCTGAATTTTTTTTCCTATGACTAGTATATCTTTATAAAAATTCCTTAGCATCATCTAAATCATCTCTCAGACAGGACATAAAACCTGTGTTTGCTGTTTTTTCATTGGAGCCTAGGGTTAGGCGAGGAAGCTCAAAACAAGGGCTTCCTTCCATGCAAGTTGCTCCTCCAGTGAGGC
>NW_004567112.1:13556736-13557696 GCF_000260355.1 Condylura cristata | reverse complement strand
AATGAGCAATTACCTGACAATGTTATACATTCAACCAGAGATAATGTTGAGGCAAAGGTTCTGGCTGCCTGGTAACTACTCAGATGGCAGAAGAGATGTTCAAAATGCCAGTCAAGCAAGGAGCCCTGCTTTTCTGCCTCACAACTGACAATAATAGAAAAGTGGCAGAAACACTGTGGATGTCAGATTCAAGGACCAGCAGTCCTCTGTTGTGAAGAATCCAGGGATTCTGTATAAAGGATAGGTCTGGTAAGGACTTGGACCATGAGCTTTATTATGAAAGGACCTCTGGAGGGACAGATGAAACAATAATGAATTCTGTAAAATGAGAGGAACCTCAGAAGTCCATCTGGCCCACACTTCCGCCATCAAAGAGGATTATGCTCTACAAGTGCTGGCAAGGGAAAAGCCAACTTTATTTTATGTTTTGGGATGTCAAAAAGAAAAGTGAATTAAAAAAACAAAAAACACAAGCTCAGTAAGCTACTTATAGACTTTAGAAAAGCAAATGAAATAAGTGAAGTTCAATTATATACTACATCAGAGACCCAAATTTGGTCATCATAACGGTAAAAGAATGCTTCTGGGGCCCTCTCTGGTGGCGCAATGGGTTAAAGCCCAGCACTGCAAGTGATCTGCAGCTGCTTCAGTTCGAGTCCCATCCCCAGCCCAGGAGGTGATCCACATGGTGTGGCAGACCTCTCCTTGTTAAAGTATGAAAACACCGAGTCCAGTAATGACGGAGACCAAAGTCTGATGTAAAAGCAAAGTGAGTCTTTATTAGCTAGCTCGCGCTAAGGTCCAACCCAGAGCAATTCCATGCAGTAGATTACTCCTTGAGAGGGAAGGACCCTGCTTCTTAAAGTCATGGGTTTATAAAGGCATTGTGGGAGGGGCTGGGCGGTCACAGATGACCAGATGCCTGGTGCAGATGACAGCCAGCTCCTGGAACTTTTACTC
>NW_004567112.1:13555339-13556161 GCF_000260355.1 Condylura cristata | reverse complement strand
ATCTACCCTGCCCGCTGCTCTTCAGCTCTGTCCCACCTCTGTCTTCCCTACAGCCGTCCAGCCCACAGAAAGGCATCCACTATGCTTACAGAAAGGAGCTTCTCAACTCATTATCTTTGCCAACAGCCTCCTTCCTTTATTTTGTAGTAATCCTGCCCACAAATCTCCAGTTCACAATTTTCTTACCTCTTTTACATGTTCATTTAAGTTAACTCTAGGTTAAATAGTATTTTATTACATGGGAAAAAAAATGCTTATAGTCTCTATAGAGTTTCCCACCAGTCTTTCTTTTCACTATATTTAAGCAGATTTGCATACAATCAGAATTTTTGGTGCCTCTTATATTATCAGCACCTAAACTAGTGCCTTAAAAATTCTTAATAAATGTATCCTGAATCAAGAACTCACAGTTTGAAATATACTGTCTCTTCCTCTTTCCCAGTTAATTAAAAAAAAAAAAAGTATCTCTGTCACTGTTATACCCAGATAAATCTATGAATAAAAAATATATTCTTGCTTGACAAGTAAATATACGAGCTATGCTAGTGAGGTACTGCATCAAGAAAAAGGGGAGCCAACTTTAAGGAAAATTGGATGTAAAAATGACCCAGTTAACAGTTGACCAAGTATGTAATCGAACGCATCTCAACCAGAATTTTCACCCTTACCATAATCTATTTCAGGGAAGAATGTACACGAATCATCAAAGAACAAAGGAAAAATAATTTGTCGAAGATCATTCCTAATCCATATTTATAACATGAATTAAAATGGCACAAGTGGATTTCAAAGCAAATATCACTACATCATTATAACAAAATA
>NW_004567112.1:13554423-13555129 GCF_000260355.1 Condylura cristata | reverse complement strand
AAGTCAGTAAGATGAAAGAAATATTAGACACTATTCTGAATGGGTAAAACTAGTAGCTAACTTTTATAGGATACTTTTTTAATAGTTTTAATAGATACAGTTTAATGCACTTCATTTGTTATTGGATTAGTGAATCCTCACAACAATCCTATCAGACAGATAACAGCAGCTCCCGATTCCTGATCAATAGATGAAGAAACTAAAGTAGGGAGAAATTTAGTAATCTGTCCAAAATTAAGCAGTTTTCAAGAAATACACACACACATACATATATATAATTTTAAATGTAGATTATTTCCCTAATTTATATGAGCTTATATTTATAGCATAATATTTATAAGATAGAAACATTTTTTTCTAAATCTCATCTCCTTAATGTTCACCATATTTATATTAATACTTTGAATTTTATTAATACATAAATAGTATTTTCTATTGTTTTAATTGCAATATTACAGATGAATGAAGAAAGACTCCCATTTAGGCTATAATTATAGCTAACTAGAGATCTTTTTCCATTAAAGTACTCATGAAAACAGGGGATATAATGTTTCATTACCACAGGAAGCTAGCAAAAACTACGACATGTCTGCCATCACTCAGGACAATTAATACAGCCTAGCTGAGATATGAAGTTGTAATTTCTTGGTCAAGAAACAGAATATGGTTATTCAAACATCCAGAGGTGACCATAAAAGTAAATGTG
>NW_004567112.1:13536859-13554203 GCF_000260355.1 Condylura cristata | reverse complement strand
TTTTTTTTTTTAAGTAAATATGGTTTCTCTGGAGGTGCACGGCACTGATCTGCAAATTACCAGGCTTGATGCTGCACCTCTATCTTTTCGCTTTACATTAGTGTCTCTTCTCTCCCAGTTCCCATAAGTTTAACAAGGCCAAGGATGCAACGTCTTGAAATGTGACAACAGTGGTAAAGACGTGTGAACACACAGGAGTTTGCTATGGCTCAGTCTAATATTTTGTTTATACTTTTGTGCTTTTGGAAATATTTCTGTCAAAGGGAAAATTCTACAGTGCTGGCTTCTAATGATACAAAAATCAGAAAAAGGAGTTCCGTTTCCTGGATCCTTAAGAAGCTCACCAGCTAAATGACAGGTAAACACCAGAAAAGTTGTGTATGTGTTTGTGTTTATATATATTATTCTCAACATGTTTATGCACACATGGTAATATATAGGTAAATATTTATTTGTGGAAAACTCTATGGATATGTAAGAAAATGCACTGAGTTATCTCTTTATTTGTAGAAAAGTGGGGATTTTTGTGTTCTTGTTTATACGGTTCACTATAATTTTCCAAAATGGGGAGGTAGCTTTATCCTAAAAATATTGAAAAACTTTCAGAAGAAATCAGAATACTTAAAAACCTTTTATATATTGCTAATTTTGTGAGAAAAGCATTTTCTTCCACCATTACAATTTACTGGCAAAGTAATGCAGAATAAATCATTTTAAAGCTGGTATTTTATTTCAGTTCTTGTTAATAAGGTAGCTGTGTGCGTTACATCTAGAAAATTAAATTTCAAACACTGGGGTGTGAGGCATCCAAAGGTGGTCAAGATTATTCGACTTTCTTTTGACAACTAGAAAGACAGTCCAAACTTTGTGGAGTCTCCTGGTCATACCGACAAACAAATTCTGATCGACGATGAGTCTTAACAAAGCATGATTATTGCCATAGGCACCTTCTTAGGAAAAGAACCTTAGTTTTCTATGTCTATCAATTTACATGTTATGGATATAGGTAAACATAGATGGTAAGATTTTTATATCAATCTTGAGTTTGTTTTTTTTTTTAACCAAAGTAACTGAATGAATTTGTAACTCTTCATTTCCACATTTCTAATTAAAAATGTAAACCTACAGGTGTCTTGTTTAAATTCATGACAGTAATCCTTAGTGCCAATGAAATCTAAGAGATTTTAAAAATACTTAAAATGATTGAAGAATTGGCAGAACACTAAAGATTTCAGACTTAAAATGTTCAGTAGACAAGTTCAATACTTGCTAAACCTCACTGAGGTCAAAGACATTAGCCCAGCTATCTCCATTACTCCCCCACTCCACCCACATTCTCTCCACTAACTAGTAGTTTCTGTTCACATTTAAAATTACTTCATGAAGCTACCTGTGGCTTTAAATTTCTCATTTCCCAAGTTGTTCAATTCAATTCTGTTTTAACATTTGAACAATTATCCTCACTAAGAATGGAAAATTTTGAAAAAGATGAAAAGGGTATTAGCAGCTGGATCTAACTGGTAACTAAATTTATAATCCCAAACTCTAAACTGGAAGAGAATTAGAAATTATTTGTATTTATTTCTTTTACCCTATTCCCCTGGACTTTCATAATCAACTGAAACATTTGGCATCATTTATTCTAGGTCTTGAATGCTTGTTACTAAAAGCTATAATTTTTCTACCTGGGACTGGGCAGGGGGGTGTTACTAAGAAGCAGCAGATTCATTTGGACTGAGTTACCAATTGTTTCCAGAGGAACAGCGCTGAAGGCTAGTGACTCCTCTCCAAAACCCTCCCTGCAGCCTTTTTCCTATCAAGCTCCAGTTTATAAACAGCCTTCTGCAAACTGACCTACACTTTACCTGCTGGAATCCTATTCAACTCAGTCCCTTTGAAGGTGTGTCTGTTGAAAATCTATTCATAAGTGGAATCTACCTTCCTCATCCTTAGCAGACTTGAATGCTCTTGTTGACAGTAAGCCATTCTGCTGCTGCTGCTGCACTGTGTTATATTTTCGTGTAATTATGCTGTCTCTGTACAGATCTCTGTCTGCGAGACTTTATTTTTACTATAAACCCCCAGTAGCCTTGGTAGAGGTTAAAGAAAATAGTCTCTTTAGGGTGCTATTATTACAAACAGCTTTCCATCACAATGATCTCTGTCCTTCTTCAAGACAATCACAAAATGTCATTTACTGTGGTTCCCATTTAATAGAAGAGGAAAGTAAGTCTCGGGGTTCTTGCCTAAGGACACCACCTAAAGCGTGACAATGTAGAGTATAAACCCCGAACAAACAAAACCACTTTCTGTTGAAATCCTAGAAATGTCTGTAATTTGAATGAACGTTCCCTCCCCCTACCAAAAGCACAAATCCTAAGAAGCTCTGCATCCTGCCAGAATTTCTAAGTAGTATGTTTTGATTCAGCCATGAGAATTTGGCAAAATGCACTTAACAATATAAGAAGCAATACTCACATTTAGTGAGCAAGTGCTTCTAATACTATGCTGGACGTTTTCATGCAGAATCTTATTTGATCCCATCAGAAACTCTAAGGATGAATACTTTAATTTTTACTTATTTCAGAGGTCATAAAACTGAGGTTCAAACTCTCAAGCCTAGGAAGGAGCTAAGACAGCATTGAACCCAGCCTCTTTGGCCTCAGGCACCCTAACTTAACCACAAACTGGCATTATAACGAAAAAGTACTTCCTGGGTTTCATAAAAGAAACCCCTAGTTTCTAAGAGAAACATCTTTGAGAAGTGGAAATGTTAATGGTCATTAATATTTCTATGATGTTTCTGTCAAGTGCTAAGATTGTGTTAAATCAATCTAGATGACTCCTCAGCCTTGTGTCTGAAATTTAGAGGGTATCTGAGTTCCGGGTCCACCCCTGGGACTCAAGCATTACAAACACTTTCTATTTCCATTGAATCAAGAAATAGCTCCTGCATTTCATGCTGGAATTATCTCTGTACCCCATGTTCCAAGATCTGTAATCCCTTCAGGCAGAAAACTATCCTGTGACTCACTACCATGTTCATTATCCTTCAATCATTAAAAAGAAAAAAAAAAACTTTTGAGTGAAATAAGAATGTTATGCAAACCAGAAGCAAATCTGAAAATATTACTTGGTCTTTAGCCAACCTTTTCGAAGATTATAGCTATCTGAGAGTGGAAAGTCAGCCATCCACCACAGGCTCCAGAAATGAACCTGCAGCACTAGCTACTGCAGACCCAAGGCTAGAGAGAAATGAGGTACAGTGATCAAGGGTCATTTAGTTCATGCAGATTAAGCCTTGATTCTTACATCATGAGATTCAAAATGCTGACGTTGCTGTCAGTTTAATCGTGTCTACTCCTGCAAGTTGAATACAACTGAAATTTTCCTAGGAAACAAACTCAAAACAGGACTGGGTCCTCTAAGAACAATTCAGAGGTATAAAATAAGAAAGAATAAAAGAGTGTGTTCCCAATCAAGCCCTACATTTGACTTGTTGCGTCTGAGTAACAAAAATCCTATTTCTGGCTAAAGTTGGGCAACCCAAAATACTAAAAATATGGATTTAAGATAAAGAAACTCTAGCACTTAGAGTATTAGAACAGATTTTAGTGAGGGTGGGAATCTCAAACACTTCAAGGATAAGACATAGGGAAGGTGGCTGGAATATATTGAAGGGCACCATGGTTTCATGGGAGCTGGGCTGCAAAGGAGAGCACTTCTGAAGGTAAAGAAGCCCCAGGAACTGAGAGCTATGGGGTTTGAGGTCACTTCTCTGGGGTTTTGCTATCCACGCCCTCATCTGCTTTGTAAATGAATTTGGTCTTCATTCCTACTGCAAAATGACAGCTACCCTGGATCTAAATCCAAGTCCTGAAAAACAAAGTGGCTACTCAGTGTGACATTTTTCCTAGGCAACCAGTTGCTGGCTAGTCTCTAAATACTCATGGGGTTAGAACAAGGTCACACAAACCTCCTAGACTTGTCCCTTTTGTTAGGCATCAGTCAGGAAGGAACGGGCATATCAATTAATCCAGCACCCTAAAATATCATAACAATGTTTCTATGCATATCACTTTAGTGATGATATATGGAATACCATTTACTTTACAGGCAAAGCAGGTGTGATATTTGTTCTAGAAATACAGTTCTGGGGACGCTATCTGTTTCTTTTTTATTTATTTATGTATATAAGAACCTGGGTGTAAGCCAGAGGTGCGGGGGCAAGAGGGGGGAGAGCATTCACCAAAGACAGAGTCGGGAGCAGAACAGGTGGGTCAATTGAAATACACTGCTGAGAGGAGCAGCAGGTGAGATAGGAGAGGTGTGCTGGGCCATGTGGGCCAGCTTCCGGTGGGGTGAGGGGGGGATCAAACTTGGAACCTGTGTTGTAGTGGCTGGCAGTAGCCCTGCACCACCAGGGAGGCCCCATTTCTTTATTTTATATAATAAGATTTAGCATTATAAGAGGCAGATGACATAGAGCCACAATCACAACCAGAAGCAGAATGTCTCAGTTCAAACCTGTTCTCTCAACTCTCAGCATTGTCACCTTCCAGAACTCACTCCACCCCAGGGCCCTCTGTGTGATCTCATTAGTAAAGTGAAAGTAATAACTAGTATCTACTATAGATGGTTGTGAGGACTGAATGAAGGAATCATGCAAAATGCTTAGAAGGCGCTGGGCACATTAAGAGCTTTCTCTACCTTGGGTGTTGTCCATGATAACCGTGAAAGTCATGGTAATTCTCAGACCCACAAAGCCGTCAAAAGAAAAATGAAAGGGGGGTGGGGGAGAAAGAGTTTGTCCTCTACTGCTTCCAAGGCAAGCCTGAAACAGAATGATTTTGCTAGTCCTCTAAGACCCCCATCTTGCATTCCCCCTGCAAGTTCTTGTCACCAGCACATTGGGGTCACTGGGAACAAGACAAGAGCAGCTTTGCTTTTGGTGCCAAGACCCCCTTCCTCTGCCTTCGTGATTCTCCTCCCCTTCTAAGCCTGAACGAACCTTGTTCTAATGTCTTCAGGGAGAACATGTTACCACAAATCCTGAGGCTACTCCATTCATGGCCTTTGGCAAAGAAAGGTATAGATCTATAAAGCCCACTCCTTGTTTTTGCTACCAACCTCCCCACTGAGACCCAAACGCAGCAGGCACAGCTGGTGAACGAGTAAAGAACAAGAAGAAGGGCACCCATCCATTCCTCGGGATATCACCACACTGCACATACATGATCCCTGCTAAATCTGATAAGAAACACAAAGAACTGGGTGTACAAAGTAGCTGGTACTTTTCTAAAGGTTACATAACTAATAAGTATTTGAATAGCATTAATTTAAACATAAACAGATCTGACAAAGTTTGAGAGTTTTCTTACCCCTCAGAAAGCTCATTATGATCTTGGGACCTGGAAAGGGAGCGATATCCACGTATATTTATTCATTATAAGTAAACTAGCTGTGAGTGAGTACACTGCCTGCAGAACCACAGTCGATCCTGAGCACGTGGCTGTTATTTTGTTGTTGGTGGTTCCATCTGTCATTATGAATCTAAAATAAGCTCTCTATCTAAAATACACCTTGACTTTGGTGTGATATTGCTATAGCTACTGCATGGGTAATCATCTCCAGTAAAGTGATCTTTTGGTGTGAGCATGGGGAAAAACATGACCTGGGGATGGAGATGTTGTCATAAAACTGGGAGGTGCCCCTGCTAACACCATCGGCATCTCTATCATTTTAATGTTTCTATAATTTCACTGCAGATTAAACTTTAAAAATCATGTGCCAAGCCTTAGAAATTACTTTTGAATTAGTCTTTGAAAGCAACATGTACACAGTTCCAACAATGTCTTGTGCAAGAATTATATCCTTCAATGTGAAAAATTGACTTATCAACAATCGTATTTAAAAATCTTTAATATTATCTACAAACTCTAAAAATCATCATTTTAAAGCAATGGGGTTTTAGTATATCCACTATCTAATTCTAGAACACATTGATCACTCCAAAAGAAAACCTATAACCTTTTGCAGTCACTCCCCCATCTCTGCCCCACCCACGTGACCCACGACCTTCTGCCTCCATGCCCTCTGGAAGTGCCAATGTAGAGATTTCACAAAATGTGATTGTACAGTGTAAGGTCTTTTGTGTCTGACTTCTTCCACTTAGTGTAAAGTTTAAGTTTTATCCATGCTGTGGCATATATCAGTATTGCATTCCTCTTTATGGCTGAATAATATTCTGAAATATGAAGAGAATACATTTTGTTGTACATCATTTATCAATTGATTGATAGTTGTTTCCACATTTTTACTAGTATGAATAAGGATGTTATGAACTTTAATGTACTGTGTGTGTGACTATGATTTTCTTGTGTGTGATTATGTTTTTAATTCTTGTGGATCTATGCCTAGGAGTGGAATTGCTGGATCATATGTAACTCTATGCTTAACTTTCTGAGATACTGTCAAACCGTTTTCTTCAGTACTAAATCATTTTACACTCCCACTTAACTGCCTCTTTCCTCACTCTGAGAGAAGAGTTAATGAAAAATAACAGAGCAGAACTGCAGAATTTAAACACTCAGTTCTGAGCACTTATCTTCCATTTAAAGCATCTTTTCCCAGACCCCCTACTGTTTGAGATTCACTGGCTGTAAAATCAGAACTCAAGAAAGAAATAATTTATTTTCCCCTTCATTTTTTTATCTTTTTTTTTAATCCACTCTATCAACATGTATAGTTTACAAGTAATACAGAAGAAAACGAAAGATTTATAATGGTTGTATGCATTGTTGGGAAATTCTCAAGACAAAAAGTATCATTATTTCTTATTGAATGACTATTACCTACCATTTTGGAAAATCTAATTCCTATAAATATACACATATATATTTACATATATATCACATATATATCTACATAGTACACATACTCATATAGAGACTGTATTTATTCTGTGAATATATAATGCTATTTAAAGAAAGCTCTATCAGTCTCCCAATGGTCATTTTTAAGAGAAGATAACATATCTAAAAAAATTAAAATCCCATAAATAAGACTTGCTATTAACTTAAGTCAACTGCTCAGGAAGCTTTAATTTGGCATCCACCAAGTGTCAACCGAATTACACAAAGACGTGAGGTGTGAACGTTTGCTTTGGCTCCGACTCGTCTGAAGCCAGGCCCAGCAGAATGCCCAGCACGGGGAGAATCTCAGCCCATCTGGCCGACAGAGCTGCCAACGCCGGGAGCAGGCCCTCCGCAGGGAAGAGGGGTTGTCCACCCTAATGTCCGCCTCAAGGGCAGGGAATACCCTGGCTGGTTTTTATGCCATTATTTTTATTCATATTCATTCCCCAAATAATCCTCAGGTTTCTTTTAAATATATATTCAAAATGACCCCACTTTCCAAATGACCCACTTAAGTTTTGTCCTCAGTTTTCACTGAGGAATCTATGACAGGAAAAGGCTCTTGCTGGAACAGGTGCGGCTCAACTTTTGCACAAGTCACCCGCGATTAGGTGAACCCCCTGTGAAGTAACTCGGGGGGATCCCCCGGGCCTACGGGTCATTTTTCTCCATATTTGAGGAAACCATGCCCGTGTTTCCAGGTTATTCCATTTCCCGGAGTCTTGGAACTACACGAACAAGCCACCACCGAGTGGCGATTGTAGGGTGGCTGGCGCTGGCGTGTTCGGAGAGAGGGGCCTCGGCCGGTCAGTTCAGTGGGTGGCCAGAAACCACAAGGCTCACTTAGCCAGTTAATTTAAATGGCCTGCTAACGAGCTGACCTCAGAGTTCTTAATGGTGACGGTGATGTTGCTGTGGAGGAAGCTGACGAGACAAAGGGCAGCACCGGGATAACCTAGCTCAGAAGCCAGAGGACCAGCGCGCTGCGGGAGAGCCAGTCCCGCCAGGCGGGACGCTGCGTGGCTCGTGGGACCTCTGCAGGGGTGCCGCGCGACTGCCCTTCCAGCGAGGAAAACTGCTAACTGGATCCTGCAGCTGCTCTGGAAAGTGACCCAGGTTAAGGAAGGAGGGGGCCCACCGGATGCCAGGAGCGAGCCCCAAGACCCCCCAGGAAAGGGTGGCTTTTCTGGGGCATCCTCTAGTGGCAGGGTGTGTCACGGAGACTCCAAGTGCAGAACTCAGGCTGGTTCAGCTCAGATTCTAGAAGCGCAGGCAGAGTGGGCTGCGACGCTAACAAGCGACATGCCAAAATCATCCAAAGCCAGCCCCCAGATCTGGGGGGGAACTTTTCAATACAGCTATTGAAAGTTTCTCTCAGAAGTTTCTAAAAAGTTTCTTTCTGCCTAACCCACGCAGCTACTTCAGAAAATCTAATCGCATCTAAATGAACACCACTATATGCTAATGAGTGTCATCTGCTACTTTCACTTAATATCCATCATACACATTGTCACCCCCTCCCTATATAGGTATGTAAATATCTGTATTTACATATCTATATTTACATATGAAGAGTTATGTTATAGAGAGAAAAAATGAGAACACAATATCACATAGAAAGAAAATAACAGCATTTTTATTATTGAAATCAACTGTGAAAATGTTGTCTCAAGCTCATTTCATTTTTGTTTTTTCATTTATTTTTTTTTTTTTTACAATGTCTGTTTTCTTGTCTCAGGTGTAAACTCCATAGACTTTCTACCACCAATTCACCCATGCACCATCACCAGTGAAACTAATGAAAAAGGAACCACCATTCAGAGTAGTAAAATCTGAATGATGACCCCCACCCTGTCCTCTTAACTACGCTTATCTGTGCTACAATCTAAAAGCAGATGGTCTCTGTCTACAAGGCCACTTGTCCAGCAGGACGCTCAGTGACACAAAGGTGCATTATGCCCAAGGCACCAGGTTATGGAAGCACAGGGCCATCCTCGCTACTCCAAGCCTGCTGTGCTCCTGCTAAACCCATGCACTGTTTGGGCTCAATGACTTTTAATTACAATGAGCTACTGTTTCAATTACATGCAGTACAGATATTCTTACATAATTCTTCCCTAAGGATACACTTTAAATGGAAACAAAGATTCAGAGAGAAGGGATGAGCCAAGGTGGAAAGGCCATGAATAAAAGGATAAAGAGATGCAACTAATTTCCTAAGAACCACTCACCTGACGTTTACAGTTCTTTTAAAATACGTGGAAAGAACAGCAAAATTCCATGTATTTATTCAATAAAAATATCTCTTGGTGCCTATGATTTGCTAGACGGAAATGAATCAGGTATGGCCAGGTATCATCACACAACTTACAATCTGATTGAAGGCAGGGACGTGAATTCAATATCCTCCTCCCTCAGAGAAGAACAAATATCCGCTAGTCACTGTTCAAAATACCCTTTATCTACTGGCTCTTTAAACACAACAAAACGTAAGGGATATGATTCTTAGCATCCCCATTTTACAGTTAAGGAAAAAGAAACACAAAGAATTTAAGCTGCTTTGCTCAAGTTACATAATAAATGGTGAAGGGAGCATTTCATTCCAGGCACTACAAATCCTCTGTGCCAAATCCTCTTTGGTAACAGCAACAAATGTCCCATGACACCATGGATATTGAGATCTGTAGACACATATTCTGAGTTGGAAAGCCAGCAAGGTAACATTTAACCTGAGCTTGCTTATCTTTTAAATAAGATTGTTTTCATTAATAATGCTAACTCACATGTATTGGTTATGGTTTGGAGAACAACAGATATTCAAGGCATAGCTATCCAAAAATGATATAATATTCACCAATTAGCCTCATTAAGTACATTCACCTGAATTAAATCTTCAGAATAATCACTGGGAGTTTTATAAACTGAGCAGTTCTATTCCACAACTAATTACAATATACGGATTTTATGTTAACATTGATCTTGAGATTTGATACTACAAGCTAGAAATGGTGACTCCTTAATTAATCCCAATTTAAGGAGTCTTTTATTTAATAGGGAGGAGAACAGATCTAGGCAGGATTTGCATTGAATCCCATCTTGGGGGATGGGGTGTAAGTACAGGACCTCTGTAACCCTCAGGCTCCTCACCTGTAACATGGAGGTCAATATCTTGTTCAGAGTAAATGTTCTTGATACAGAATATGGCACAGAGAATGGGTAAACCTTATCCTACACAGGTAAGATTAATACTCTCAAATGGGACAAATGATGAAGGTAGACAGAGATCCCCAGATTAACAAATCAGAAATATTTCTTCAGAATCCTGAATTTCTGTAGTCACATATCTCTAAAATCATGTACAGACTCATTGGTTTGGGCATAAATTATTTATCTCTGTACCTTTGAGTAAAGTTCATTTTGTTATAGAGGGGAGTAATTTTGCATTAACAGAAGAAATTAGAAAAATCTTTCTTTAAAACAATCTTGGTCCCATACAAATCTCATTATGAACATATTCCTGTCAAGTTATCTCTGAATTCAATTTTTCACCACTTATATCTCTGTAGTTTTCATTTTCTGACTAAGATTTTTCTTTTAGAGTATTCTACATCAGCTTTATTACTGTTATTAGCTACATCAGCTGACTTTCTTCTGAAGCTCTTTTTGCCTCAGGAGTCCACTTATGGGCCTACCTGATAGCCTAGAGATGATGTCTCAGAGCTATGATGATATCACCACTGTGGCCTGAGTTCAATACCTGGCTAGGGAGCTGACCCACATAGGATGCAACAGACTTTTCCTGCCTTGCCCACTACTGTTCTGTTCCCTCCTCTGCTCCCTGTTCTGTCCCCCCCCCACTCTGTCTCTAATGAATCCTCTCACTCCCTGCACCTCTGACCTATACCTCAATTCTTCTATGCATAAATAAATCAATCTTAAAACAAACAAACAAAAAAAGCTTCATTATTTCAAGAAGATGTCACCACCAGGATGAAAAATTAAATGTGGGAGCTACCTAGACTCACTAATGAACTAAGTGATTTTCTGCACACTACCTGAAAAGTCAAATATTTACTTTAACAGTCATGAATTACCTCATATCATGGGCTCCTGAGAACTTCCCACAAGTCAGTGCCACTGGGAATATCAAAGTCTGTCACTAGTTTGTGACACTGCATCTACTGACAGAATACAGGAATGGTGAGATACTCCAAAAAAACATAGGCTGTAGGAAAATACACTTGGTAATATATAGCCTTTGGTGATATTGAACTCATAGGGACAAGAAGCTGCTTAACATCACATAAGCAACATACTCCAAACATATCTGACCATGGAAGTGTTTTTAACATTTTGTTAACACTTAATAATATTCATACCACTGATTCTCCTAACAGCAATTTCTTCTAGCAAGCCCAGTACCTAAAACAAGTACAAAACCAGCTCTAGCCAGTATAACAAGCAATATTTGAACAAATCCATTCATCCCATAAGTATTTACTAATAAGTAATGACATATAATAGCAGGTTGTTTATTCCGATGGTTCCAGCTGATGCATAATTCACTCTTCTATTCCAAGTCAGCACTTAATGGGTCCAGTGATAGAGCTTTTGAGGAAGCAACACTTGGTTATTTGTAGGAAACAGAGATGGATATTTTGTTTGGAATATTTTGTTCCCTTGGAAGTGACAACACAGAGAGGCAGATTCCTCTAGCTATCCCTGGAGTTTGTTTCTCTGATGGGTGTAGTGGTGACTGTTAGTCCACACATGCCCCTGAAGCCACTTCTCACAATGTTATAGGTGTCTGAGGCACTGGGATGAATGACATCTTTTCATCATAGGAGCAGTGAATGTTTTTATTCAATATATTGAAGTCCACTGTGAAAAATCTTACACTGTAAGCTCAGCGTGGACACACAGCCTGTATCAGGTAGACATTTTTTGCAAGATGATACACACTTGATGTGCTTCTGTCACTTCCAATGACTCAACCTCAGAGGGACTGACCCCTTCACTGCAATCATTGTCTTCATCCACATTGCTGTCTCCACTAATTTAGAGTTTTATGTGTTCCTGTTCCCTTTCTCCCCTCTCATGTTTTATTAGCTTTTCTCCTATGGTATCTTAGGTCTTACATGTGGTTCAGACATATTGCTAGTTTTTAAATTACGTACACATTTAATGAAATAACCAAATTCTCAGAATTGAACAGCATTTGTATAAACATTTGTCATTCACACTATATGTTACCTAGTATATAAAATCTAAAATCAGATGAGGAGGTTTAATAAAGCCCTCTATGAAATTATACCATTGTGATGCACAACTTACAGGCTACTGATTACTATCAAATTTATAAATTGATAGGCACAACTTTTCTATGATATTTTCTAGATGTTTATAAGAAAAGTACAGGATGGACCTTAAGAAAGCATACATAGCTCTTACAATAGTTACTAATCACTGATGATATTTATTGACTATTTCTTGTAAAACAAGCATTTCAAATGCCTCATTTCATCCTCACAACAGTCCTTTAATAGTCCTTCCATTTTACACTTGAGAAAACAAAGAATTGAATAACTACCTGCATAAGGGTCACACTGGCATCAACCATGAACCAGGAAAGAGCCTGAGAAATCAGAAAACATTTTTACTAACTTAACAATTCCAAATTTCCAAACTACGGAAACAGGTGGCTCCCACCTGTTAAACAGAGCTGCTACTTTTTGACCATTAACAATCAAAATAAAATGTTATGTGAGTTCAAAGAAATTAGCAAATTTTAGAGGACGCTTAGTATTCATTTTGAAATACCCTCCCATGTGATGTATATAAATACTATCATAAGTGCTTTGGTGTTATAGTTCTATTTTCATTAATTCAAAGGCAAAATATTCTACAGTGACAATTTTTACTATTCTGAGAAGGCCATAGTATTACATAAGTTGCAGCCAGAGAGATCATTCTACTCTGGGATAGTAGAGGTATCTGGGATAAAAACTACTGATTCAATTCAGCCTACTAGCTAAGCTTGCAGAGAATTCAAAACAAGATTAGAAACGAGAAGGTAATTTATCACCCAAGGGAGGGCAGCCTGTCTTTGACAGTGAATTATGGGGTAGGGACTTGCATGTGAACTCTTTCTGCATAACAGTCTTGCCCAGATCCCAGACTGAAGTGTTCATGGCGATGAAAACAATTCCAAAAATAATGAATCCCTTTGGTCTGGACACACCTCTCCCATTCAACTCAACTCCCAACACTCTCTTAGGACCCAATCTTCTTGCACAAGTTGCTATTTGCATTGTTATGCACCATTTGTGTTTAGAGAACTCTTTACATTTTGAATTACCTAAATTTTATTCTTGATCATTCTTCCAGGACCACCACTATGTTTGACTAGCCAACATCCTCTCTACTGAACTCCCAAACTAACCACATCCCATATCTCATAACTTAGCACTTAAAAATAGTAGGATCATTTACTGTTTTATAGAGGCTTTCTTCTACAATTATTACACTTAAATTCACTGACCCAGTTACCACATTTTATGATACCATATCCTTCACAGAATACATAAAGACACTCAAGAAGTTAATTGATTAAAGTGTCAAACCATAAAGAAATACTCTGAAGGAGATAGTATCATACAGAAAATACTGAATGTTCATCATTCTTTAACAGAGTTGCATAGGTATGCTAACAATGGATCATTCTGGAGTTAGGTCATTGATGTTAAACAACAAAGAATTACAAAATTGTAAAGGTTTTGTTCTTAATAAATCTGCTAAGTTAAAAAAAAAAAAAGCCTAACAAAAAGAAAACCAGAACTACACATATTTTACACATATTTTAGGTAGCCACATTCTGTGGCAGTGTTTAGAGTGGAAGGTGGGTTTTGATGCCTCATCTGATCTTAGCACCTAGTCCTGTAAGAGATCCCAACGATATAAACAATCTTGTAAACACCATTACCAAAGACTTTTTTTTTTTTTCCAGTGTAAGGAAAGAGAAAGTTTAATAGGTGCTGGGAAATCCGTTAATTAACTCTCCTAAGAAACTGTGCCATTCAATTTTGGAAAATGGATAATAAAAATTTGAAGTAAGAGATTCTCTACAAGCAAACCAGGAAGGCCCTGTGTGAGAAGCTCATTCTCTCTGACTAGCATCCTTGGTAGAGTGACAACTCAAGTGAAGTCAGCACAGATGCCACAAAAACATTGCCAAAGGGACAACTCCAAGCTGACACAAAAACTGGATTTACTGGCCAATAATGAAGGTATCTTGGACAGACCCCAGTTCCTGCCTTTGGCTGACTTACAATTTTCCTCATGAGCTACTCCCATCTAAAAGATTAATAAAATAAAATGTATGATAAAAACAAAGAGAGATTTAGCTCTCAAATTGTAACATAATTATGCTCACACAATCCAAATAATTCTCACCAGCCTGGAATTCCTCAGAGACCGAACTGAATATATTACAAGCACTCTGGTTGTAAAGCCCATGTTTCCCAGCAATAAAATTGCTGCAATAAACATTTGGGTTCTTTTCCATTTTTAGAACCATTTTCAACAACCTGTTTCTAATGTATTTTATTAGCACCCTCAAAGTCTTCCAGTGAATGACAAAACCCCCAATGCTTTTTCTGAGTGGCTGACACTAAACAATAATGCTGTTTTTCAGTGTGTAGTTTCCCACTGCCAAGTAAGAGCTTTCTGTTAGGTTGGCTGCTACTAAATCTCTCCCTGAGACACATGCAAACCTCAGGCATCTAGTACAATGAGATATCACCCTTTGCCATTCCAGCATTAACCAGAAAGGATTTTCAATGCCAATAATGCCCCAAATTTAAAGGCAAATTGCTTCCTCAGACTGAAAAAAATACTCATGTACTGATTAAGCAAACACCCACCATCCTTCCTACAAATCCTGTGTGTAAACAATCATTTTTTTTAAATCAAATAGTGCATAATTTTAAAGAGTTCTACACATGAAGAAACTTTGGTGCTTCAGCAATTAAAACATTAAGAAAGTAAAAAAAAAAATTGAGAAAGTACTTCACTTAAATCAAATGTTTTGCATGCAAGAGTCAAAAGTTGCCCCCCCTGCACTAAATAACTTAGAAAAGGAAATTTTGATAAATTCTGCTTTTTATTCATCCTGAAGACTAAATTATTAAAACAAAAATATGTTTAAACTCCATTACTTGTACCCTGAAGATACAGAATGAGCTCAAGGATTCAATATATATGTATACATAGCTATGTATACATGTATGTATATAAACATATATGTGTATATGTGTGTACATGTGTGTGCGTGTCTGTGTCTGTGTGTGTGTATTGAATCCTTGAGCTCATTCCGTATCTTCAGGTTACAATACATATACATATATATGTATGTGTGTGTGTGTGTGTGTGTAAATAACATCTTACCATGAAGCCCAAAGACACTGTTGGTCTCCAGGGCTCCCCACCTAGAGCTTTCCCCCCATTTCCCTTTTCTTTCTTTCACAAGTAGAGTGAATATACTCCCAGGAGATTGTGTGTTAGGTGTGCTAATTTACCTCATTTAAGCCGTACGGCCATTTTAGGAGGTATTATGGGCACTCCCATTATAAATGAATCAACACAGTGGCTCAGAGAGGTCAATTTGGTCACAGAGCAGTCAATTACTAGAAACATCATTCCGCTTCAGGTCTTCTGATCTAGAACCTGGACTAATGCACATGCTGCTAAACCACCTCTTTAATCTTATCCCTAACTGATCATAACTTTGCAACTCATGCTAAAGTAGGAAACACAGCTTAGAAAATTGTTCTCAGACAATTCTTAAGTCACCAAAGTCACCAGTGGCCCCAAATAAAACTATCTCATAGGATATCATCATGCATTTCTTCATAGAAAATGTTCTGCAGTTCATGAGAATAAAAAGGGCTGACTCGATTGCCTTCTGTACATGATTTGAACAGAGTGAATTCAGGATCATGCTGCCACAATGCAAAAACAGCATCCTTGACCCACAAGCTCCACCTTGTTGAGAACTGTTGTCAACCACCCCTACTCCAAGGCAACCCCCTGCAGACATGAAGGGCTTGAGCACCACTCCCTGCAGTGCTGTTCTCCCTTTGCATTCTATAACAATTCCACTCACACATGTTCAGAAGAAAATTTTCATTTTATGCATTGCTGGGTCATGGCTCCCTTTTAATCCATTTCTGATGTAGGAGTTTTGCAGTGCTGGTAAATACACAAAAACACAAAGAGGTTTAAAAAAAAAATATTTGACAATAAGAAAATAGAGTAACAAGAAACAAAATGAGTAACATCAACAACCAGAAAAGCAAGAGCTACTCAAGGACTGTTGTCTCTTCTGTACCTGTCCATGTCATGAGCGATTTCTAGAATCAAGAAAATCAGACTATAGAATTCACAAAGTAAAAGAGCAGAGTGAGCCATCTGAACCAAAGGGTGGTGCTAGACACGCCCTCTTATTGTCTTTTAAATCAAAACAAAATTAAAGCACATGATTGTGCTCCTATGCCAGTGAAGAATTTAAAATTAATAAAAGAATGAATTTAATTGTAACAGAAGACATACCACACATATAGGTAGCCAAAGAAAGCAAACTGGCAAAACACTGCAAAAATAATATTCCACTTTGAAAAATATGGTAGTAACCAGAGTTGGGGGGAGTGGTGAGGATGGGGGGGAGGAGGTCAGAGGGAGAAAATGATGACATGTCTCTGATGGTGGGTCAGTGAAGACAGCACAGATCACGGCTCGAGGCAGTACTCTCCGAATACACAGGTGCGCGAGTGCACAGTCACTCAAGAAAATGTGATTTAAAGAAGGAGCCTGTGATGAGCCAGCAGCAGCTTGTCGGTTGGCACATATTAAGCAACAGCAGCATTTCTAAATTTTCCGATTTGTTGTGCAATTGCACAGTTTTCCTTCATTTTAATTTCAGGGTTTGTTTATTTTTTAATCACACCTGCACTTCCAGAAACTCTCAGAGCAGAGATTTTCTTATCATCGAAGCAAGGTTTCCCAGCTGTCAGCACAGGCCCCCTTAGCCCACAGGGGTGCAGAGGCAGAAATGAACTGGCCGCCAATGTCTGGAACTTTACTTTCAAACTACTTAAAGGGAACTTAGCTTAGTACATTAACCCAATTTTGTAATATATCTTCTAGTATTTGTAATTTTCATTCTAGCTAAAATTTCTGTTTGCTTGTTGTTGTTTATTACACAGCAAAAAGTTTTTATAAACAATGTACTTTGTTTTATATAATCCAAGAATTGGATGTTCTGCTGTGGGAAGGGATCTGTGGAAGTTAGAGGCTTGAATACTTGCTATTAAAAATTATTAATATGGCCCTCCCTGGTGGCGCAGCGGGTTAAAGCACAGCACTAAGAA
>NW_004567112.1:13529479-13535817 GCF_000260355.1 Condylura cristata | reverse complement strand
AAAAGAAATCTCGACCTCATTAGCAGATGGAAAAAAAAAAAAAAGAAAAAAAAGAAAAAGAAAAGAAAAACTAGATTATTACCTTGCACCATGCACAAAAACCACACCTACACTTCCAGAAACTTGAAATGGGTTAAAGAACTAGATGTAAGACCCACAATCTTAAAATATCTAGAAGAAAAGGCAGACAAAACACCACACAACATACATCTCAGTAATATCATTAAAGGTATACCACCCAAAACAAGAATAGTGAAGGAAAGGATAAACAGCTGGGACTACATCAAGTTAAAGATGTAGTCTCTTTTACATTAAAGATAATGTCTCTTTTCTGTACAGCAAAAGAGATATTACACAAATCAAAGAGACACCCACTGAATGGGGGGAATTTTTTGCACACAATACTAATAACAGAGGACTGATCACAAAGATATACAAAGAGATGATTAAACACAACAAAATGAAAGTCAATAACCCCATCAAAAATGGGCAGAAGAGCTAAAGAGACATTTCTCCAAAGAGGAAATGCAGACAGTCAAAAGGCATGAAAAAATGTTCAACACCACCTGTAATAATGGAAATGCAAATTAAAACTATAATGAGATACCATCTCACACCAGTGAGAATGGCACATCTTAAAACAACTAGCAACAACAAATGTTGGGGAAGATGTGGAGAAAAAGGAACTCTTCTGCACTGTTTGTGGGGATGCAACTGGTACGACCACTATGGAAACTTATTTGGAGGTTTCTCAAACTGCTAAAAATAGAGCTTCCATATGACCCAGCAATCTCACTCCTAGGTAGCTAACCAAAGGACACAAAAACAATGACTCAAAAGGATACCTGCACCCCCATTCCTGCACCCCAATGTTTACTGCTGTTCTTTTACAATAGGGAAATGTGGAATCAACCCAAAAGCCCAAAAATAGATGACCGGTTTAAATAGATGAGGGACATATACACAATGAAATATTACTCAGCAACCACTGCCTTATTTTTAGGAAAGCTTGATTCGGACTTAGATAAACCCATTTCAATAAAACAACAGACAAATGTTGATTAGAGGAATGATAGAGTTCAACTGACTCAACGCAGGTTTCCTCAAATTAGAGTGACTGATTATACAGTTTAATGGTTAGACTTTTGCAAATAAATGGGAAATTTATTTCCAAAACACAGAAACATGATTAAAGCTCATTTTACAGTTTGTCCTTTATGGACATTCAAGCATGTTTTATTTTTATTAAACTCTTAAATAATTTAGTTACTATCAAATAGCATTCTAATTAGAAGCTGCAATAAGAGAGAGACAATGTGACCATAGGGGAAATGTGAGAGAGAGAAAAAAAAAAATCAGCAGCTCTTTTGAGGATAAATAGGGCAAGTAAATCAAGTTCCTGTGAGCATTTGCTCCATTTCTCAGCTCAGAAAATATAGAAGTGGGTTGACATGCTAATGTATGTCACACACTGAAGATGCATCTTAAAGATCTTACTTGGCTGAACATTGTAGCAAAATCCTTTTGAACAGCTCTACAATGTTTTTCTCAGGAGAAGTCGACAATGAGCATTTTGTATTATACTGAGGCAATTGCATTACAGACACTAGCTCTACATTTTACAATCACTCACAGAGCAATTGGAATTTGACTATAAAACAAACCAAGGCCTCTTCTCTAATACCAAACAAATTTCTAAGCCATATTGTTCAAAAGAAGAATGTGACTGAATAAAGAAGTCCAAAGCCTGGAAGTGACTTGGGCTTTAAAGCACTTATAAAGATGCTGTCAAAATAAAGATTTTTTTTTTCAAAGCAGCTTTCACAGTGAAGACAATTCAGAAACAGGAGAAACATCTGAATAATCTCATATGAGCACAATACCTCAAGGACTCATAGCTTTCTAGAGACATATAATCATTTAATAGTTTCATTAATCCACTGCATATTATACTAAAACAGTCCAGTCACAAATAAAATCCAGATGTGAATACAGATGCAAAACTAATCCACTCTCCAAACCCCAACATGAGTAGACAACGCATTTAATGACAGAGATGGATTTATTTTAGGGGAATCAATAGGGACATTTAAACTCACTAGGATAATACAGTTTTTATAACTAAGAAAAATTAGTATATGCTTCAAATGTTGAGATTAAAATGTTCAAATATTCTGAAATTTTATCCTCAATATTTTTTTTTGCCTCTTCAAATAACAAGCTGTCAAACTAGAAATAATATGTCAGGGTGCAAAGACTGTGAGTTAGATGGCGAGTAGATATAGATTCAACATTTTGACTTTGTCACTTTTAGCTGTATGACATCAGGCATGCTAACTTAACTCCCAGGTGTTTTGTTTCTCGTTATAGAAAAGAACTCTACCACAGGAACATTGAAGTCACAGTTATTGGAATTACATGACCGGTCAGCATAGTTTGGTCTCCCGGGTCACACTGTGTATCTCTACTGAGAAAAAAATTACCAGAAATAAAGTGAACACCAAACTGAGAATGAGAAAATTTGGATTTAAATTTGATTCCTCAGAGACTGATTATCTTTAACTTTTCATCAGTCTTGGTCTGGCACTTGGAAAGGACAAATAATTATGCTCCACTGAATTCAAGAAGTCCACTGCATTTAACCTGTCACCATGTACATAACTTGGCACCTTACCAGAAGTTTAGGATGACCCATTCTTTTTCTAGAAAACCTAACCCTCCATACTGGCAACAGCCCATCTGGTTTTATTAAATATCTTCATCTTTGGATAACATGTTCAGTTTTCCTGGAAACTATGTTTTCATTTCATGAGTAAAAGGCAACATAATATAGCAGATCCTGAAAGACCTACATGGATTGGATTGGCTCTATTACTTTCTAGCTAAAATATTAAGCAAAATTTTAATGTATATGAAAAACCATTAAATTATCTCCAAATAGTAAAAGCATCTTGGGATATTGTAAATGTTGATTAATCATGTATGTATGTACATATAGATAGATAATATTGCAATGTGTTTGTGTATATGTGAAAAACCATTAAATTCTCCTCAATAGTAAATTCCTTGCCCTTATAGTGATGATAAATAAATGATAGGTAGCAAGAATTGACTGGACATTTACCAGAACCTCACATAGGCAGCGCCACATCATGAAGACATGACAAAGAAGAAATAAAAAGAAGAGGAGGGGAAAGTTTAACATTAGCAAGTTTCCTGTCTACAGAAATCTTCCTAGACAAAACTTCTACCTACTTCTCTTTTGGTTCCTGGAGTTTCTTGGTTGCTGTGAATTAAGTCAAGTTCTCACCAACAGAAGTTTTACTTTTTAAAAATGATTTTTTTTCTCTACCTTTTCCCCTAAATATTTTGTAAAAGTTGCATTAGTAATATTTAGATTCATTATTTGATCTCATAAACATGAGACAAGATAGAGTTCGCCATTAAGGAAGCAAGCACACCGCCTGGGAGACACAGTGACTGACATTCGTGAGCTCTGCCAGTGGCTTACAGCCCCGTATCTGCACACAGACTATGGCTAGGACCATGTATGTTTCCTGGCTGGAAAGGAGATGACTGGCTTTCTGGCTGTCAGTGTGATAACTGACTGAGACAAGTTGAGGCATCTGTGACACCAGGAGGAGGTCGCATGAATTGATATACAGGTCCACGGGTGTAATAAAGCAGGCATACCAGGTCAGTTATCTAACTCAACTTTCTCCGAAACGTCAGTTCTTACAGGCATAACAGACTGCAAAGCAACTTTCTGCTTCTAACCCTCTGGGCACAGTTCAAATACAGTTGAAACAAACTGGGACAATTACAGTGTCTCTCTTAGGCATGTATAATTTAGATGCAGGGATTAAGTTACATTAGTAGTGAAGTCTAATGAATGTTCATGAACAACTTCTGTCACCCCTGGATTTACAGGATTCCTCCTTTCTCTGGAGGAAACCTTGTGTGCAGCTTTTCCATGGATTATAAGGAGATCCATGACCTTTCAGGGAAGTGCCCCTTGATACAAACTAATTTTAGAAAATTACAATTAAAGGTACTATTGTTTATTGTTATTAATTGCTATTAGCTATACTGAAATTGCAATAAGAACCTGACTTTGGGTCTCATGATATACATAAGTCATTCCTGAAATAGAGTCTATAAAACTAATGGCCAACTTCTAAAACCTCAAAGTATCACCACCTGACACATGTAAGTCATTACTAGTTTTCATGTAAGTCATTACTTATTATTGTTTGTTGGGATCTTCGCTAAGATAAAGTCAGCTAGGAGAAAAAGGAACTCTCCTTAACTGCTGGTGGGAATGCAAGCTAGTACAACCACTATGGAAAACTGGAGTTTTCTCAAACTGCTAAAAATGTAGTTTCCATATGACCCAGCTATCCTACTCCTAGGCATCTACCCAAAAGACACAAAAAAGCTGATTCAAAAAGACACCTGCACACCCATGTTTATTGCTGCTTTACTTACAATAGAAAAGGCATGGAATCAACACAAATGCCAAAAAGTAGGTGACTGGGTTAAAATGATGTACATATACATAATGGAATATCATTCAGCAGTCAAAAAGATACTCATGCCTTTTACAGCAACATGGATGGAGCTGGAAGGTATCATGCTTAGTGAATAAGCCAGAAAGAAAAAAGAAAAAAATACTGTTTTCACTCATAGCAGGAACACAAAGGACCAGGGGGGGGAATAATAACAATAATAATAATGAACAACTATATACCAGAGACATTGTACAGGGGTGGAGTGGAAAAGGGATCAAAAATGGGGGGGTGGTGGAGTGCACAGGACTATGGTGATGGCACATGGGTGATTTAGTGATGGGAAGTTCATGGGGAGTACAACTGAGATGAAAAAAGGCACAAAATTATGTAAAAATAAATTATTACACTAATGAAAAATCAAAGTTTTCATACTCTAGACTAACTAAGCTGCTTCTACTTGACATGAACTAGACTGTCTAATGGGGTAAATTATGAGAGCACATATTTATGATTTTTATGTGACATCCACCCAAAGACATCTACCCCTCAGACCACGAAGAAAGGCAAATGGAATGATAATCTACCTTGTTTCCACAAATCAGAAGACACTAAAACATATTTTCCATATGCTTGAGCACTGTCTAACACACACTGCCTACCTAGCTCTGAAAATCAGAAAACATGTGTCCTTCTCACTGTTGGGTCACCATCACAGCAGAGTCCAGCCTGGGGCCAGCCAGACCTCAGACTACCACTGTATAACTCAATCACTAAAGGAATAACAAATGGGGGTAAAATAATCCCCCAAGAATATTCCCCTCTGATGCTGTCAGACAGAGGTCAACTAGTCCTCCCCAGTGTACAGAGGCCACAATACTGTCTATCTCCTCACCCCCTCCACCCCCAGCGGCATTCATTTAAAGCAATGCACACAGGAAAATATGGCACAAACCAGATTCAAGTTCCTGTGACTCTTAGTCTTAACTTATTCTACCCCTCTTTATAATTTTTAAAAGAGCTCTATAATTACTGAAGCTCTTTTCACACTTAAAATCCTGAATAAAGAATGAGGAAAAAGAATTATCTGTAGACCCATTAAATCCCTAAGCCTGTATTTATTTCACTTCATCACCCAATGGCAAATGACAAAGCAGCAGTTGGAGTGAAAGAGGTGGACAGCATGTGTGATTCCATGCAGAGGGGCTCAGACATCTCTGGGATGAAAAAGGCTTCTTCCTGCTGCCTCCCACTCAGATTCCTCACAAGGAGAAAAGGATCCCAAAGTATACTGGCCCCTCAGAGTTTACCTGTCCATGGAAGCAGGGGCCCACTTGAGGACTTTGAAGGAGGAAGTAGCACAGGAGCAAAAATGGGAGGGGAGGAATTAGCCTCTAGTTATCAAACAAGGTGGGGAGACATTGAGTATTTCCCTGTTGTGACCAGTCTCCTTTCTAGAGTGAACATAGGGAAGGAAGCACACTGTGGTGTAGACTTAGATCACTCTTGGCCAACTTTCTGTTCCTCTGATGTATAATGATGGTAGCAGTGATAAGGACAACGATACAACAATGAGTGACTATCCTAATGCTTTCTAGTTTCTAATATGTTTGAGGTTATTAAGTGAGAATATACAATCACTTTATAAAATGTAAAGTTGTGAGTGGTTTTTAGTC
The DNA here is from genome assembly GCF_000260355.1 of Condylura cristata. Classification (NCBI taxonomy): domain Eukaryota; kingdom Metazoa; phylum Chordata; class Mammalia; order Eulipotyphla; family Talpidae; genus Condylura; species Condylura cristata. Next base: position 13,529,633 of record NW_004567112.1, on the reverse strand, counting down.
TTTCACTTTTAAAGATTTATGTATGCATGTATACAGAACTGGGGTACAGGCCAGAGGCATGGGAGGTGAGAGGATTCATCAGAGACAGAGTGGGGGCAGAACAGACAGATCACGAAGTACACTGCTGAGGGGAGCAGCGGGCGGGTCAGGAGAG
>NW_004567112.1:13474515-13528849 GCF_000260355.1 Condylura cristata | reverse complement strand
GAGGGAGGAGAGAGAAATGAAAGAATGGCCAGTGATCTAAAAGAGAACAATCATATGGGGAAACCCATGGGGTTTCTGGAGGACAAAGCCAGGGAGACGCAGCCCTCTGGTCTGATACAACTTGAAAAAGTGCCAACAAAAGTAGTTAACACAGTCATCCGTTACCGCATTTTTGTCACAAATCTTGTCTTGTGGCTGCTGCTGACATAACTCCTCTACTAATCCTTTCCAGCCTGTGCAGGGGAGCTGGTGAGCAGTACCATCCCAGCCTTCCTTGATAAATCCCATAATCCTCTCCACTTGTTTGTGATTCCCCAGCATCAAAGATGATTGATACCTTAGGATCTGAAGTAAGCATTGTTCCCATTCCCAGTTTTTTTGTTTTATTTTTTTACAGAGTCAGGCTTCTGAGGACAAATATTCATTGCATTATCATTAATGGTGCCCTGTAAATGGGAGTGCAATGGCTGAAGTTAAGATGAGACATTAATTTCCATTTCTGAGAAGTTAACTCTTCTTGTGTTTTTTAAACCTGGTCTCCTGACAGTCCTGTAAACTCAAGAAGATGAATGGAGTGTCTCTTTAAAAATCATCTTTGACAGTTTATGCATGGGCATGGGCAGAAAATTCCAGAGACTGAGTTCATCTGCTGCTACATTAAGGTGCCAGGTGGATAATAAGTCACTAAGATTCAATCACCTTCTGCAATAAAGCTTACCTCAGAGCCCCTTGTCTAAAAGCTTTTGAATGCTGAAGATATAGTAACCACTGGAGACTCCCCACCTGCCTCTAACAGCTGGACTCTGCTCCTTCAAAGCCTAAATAGTCCATATGGCTACAATTTATTTTCTTCAACTCATTTCACTCTTCTGGATAGCATAGTAGGAAAATTGTAGTATCTCCCAATAGCCTAGTAGTGGCCACGTGGTTTCATGACCCATTACTCACTATCTGATGAACCCGTCTGTAAAAGTGAGCCTTGCAGTAATGCTGTTAAAGCACACAGCACTGCACCTCAGTACACCTGGGAGCACCGCAGGACCAGCAGACACCATCAATACAAGCCAAATCTGAGAAGAGATGCAAATGTGACTTTAGAGAATCAGAAGCTGATTTCTGCAGGAAGATGAAGAGACGTCTCAGCTAACTGTGCAAGCTAGACATGGTAAAGAGAGCACATACATCAGAAGTACAGTATGCCCCTACATAGAAGGCTGGAAGCCTTGCTAAGCACAAGTGAAAACCAAAAGCTCAAAAGACAGACTCACTAACTGTTTACACATCTTGGCCAAGTTATAAAATGTCAAAGACACCTTACGAACTGGTGAGGGCCAAGACTGAGGTGAGCTGTCTACACAGTAGGAGCTAGGATGTGTGACAAGAGTCCCTCAGGTAGCAAAATAAAGGAATAGGCAAAACTGAAAATATAGAGCAAGTATATATCTGATGCTACCAGGGTGGGAGCAAAGGAGGTGGGAAGAGTTCCAATGAATTAATGGTGGAAAAAGTACTTGTGCTCTGATGGTGGGTGTGGTGTGGTAGCACATATCTGAAGAGGTGTGAACATATACTCTTAAATCATATGTAATGTAAACCAGCATTATCTCAATAAAAATAATAATTAAAAATTAAAAATTGGGCCCTCCCTGGTGCCGCAACAGGTTAAAATGCAGCACTATGAAGCTAGCTGCGGCTGCTTCAGCACAAGAGCTTGGCCAGGGACCTGACCCACATGGTGCAACAGACCTCTTCTGTCTTGCCTGCTATTCCCCTCAGCAGTGTACTTCATGAATCTGCCTATTGTGCTCCCCAGTCTCTGGAGCCCTTCCTCTGCCTTCTAACTCTGTCCTGTACCCCAGTTCTGTATGCATATATACCTTTAAAAAAAAACAATAAAATTAAAATAATTCTCCTGAAGAATGACTGCTGTTGACTGCAGACAGTTGAGTGGTATTGAGCATCACTTCTCTGACTAGCAGGAACAGGACCGCCAGTGCTGCAGAATGGGAGTTAGTAGGTCCTCTGCACACGCCAGGAGCTAAATGCCTGAGTGCTACTGCTGTGGACTCATGCACTCCATGCCCCCGTCCCACGTGAAGATGTTGCAGTCCAATATGTCTGCCAGGAAATCAGCTTTTAAAACCTTCATTCTTCCCACTGAGTGTCCAGTCAGGAACCAAACATGTGCTCCATATCAACAAAGCACCAGCTTGAGAACAAAGTAACTTGATGGGAGAGAACGTTCAGATTTTTATTTTTTATTTTTATGTCCCCTCTTTAGTCATAAAGATACCACAAGGTGCCAACTGCATCTTTCTGTGGCTTTTAACTTTAAACCAAGCTTACTAGGACTCAAGAAACAGAGACTTGATATTTTACTTCAAAGCACCTACACCAGGCAAATGCTGAAAGCTTTTTGGAAAATATTCCAATTCATGGCTCTAAAGCAAACCATAAAAAAAAAATGCTTTGTAATTCAAACTTTGCTCTTCTCAGAGTCAATGATAAAAGAAGCTATGGCAATAGGAATGCCAGGTAATGGCTGAAGTTTTATGAGGTAGACTCTCCTCTCTCTGTTTTTTGTTTGTTTGTTTGTTCGTTTGTGTGTTTGTTTGCTTTTCATGTCACTTCTCATTAGGTTTTCTAAGACTCCATATTAAATGCTTGACTATAATATACACACACTTATGTGTGTGTGTGTATAAAAATGTATTTTTTTCTCTTGGTATTCCTTTTTGTTTGAAAAGCAAGAAGGGTAAGGCATATAGTTTCAAAAGAGGGGAAAAGATATACACACTATAGAAATAAATTCATCATTCAACAATAACTTCCCCAAAAGCTGTACTTCTTTTTTGTCATAGCTTCTACAAGTGATTTATAGCCTGGGGGCCTCCCGGTGGCACAAGGGGCTAAGTCTCAGCACTATGAAGCTATCAGCAGCCACTGCAGCAAGAGTTCAATCCCCAGCCAGGGAGCTGACCCACATGGCACAGCAGACTTCTACTGCTTTACTTGCTGCTCCCCTCAGCAGTGTATTTCATTCAATCTGCCTGTTCTGCTCCCTACTTTGTCTATGGTGAATCCTCTCACCCCTCCATACCACTGACTTAGACCCAGCTTTTGTATGCATAAAGAAATCATTATTTAAAAAGAGATTTAGAGCCCGAGACACTCAGATTGGTATTATTTAAAAATATGAAATAAAGAACTAGTTTTTTTTGTTTTTAATTTGTTTCAAGTCTTCATACATGAGTAGCTGTTAGGATCAGAAATAAACACTAAGTAGTGAGGGACACAGAGCAGCTTGCTAGTTCTCCAAAAGAGAAGCAGTTGATCTGGAGAGAGGAGCCCTGAGAAACAGAGAAGCAAACTATCTAGACATAAGAAGGGTCCCTGATACAGCCAGTGCCAAGCACCCTGGGGTGAAAATCAGCAGTTGGAAGAACAATGGAAGTCTCACAGACAGGTCTGATGATCTGTGGGTCAGAGTGACTTGCCTGATTTTTTTCTGGAACATGGGAGAAAAGAGTCTTTCAGACTGCCACACATCAACCTGGGGCAGCCCACTGTGTACAGAGGATGGGGAAATTCTGCCTCCCCTCTTGTAGGACAGATACCCCTGAGGAAACAGGCTAGCTATTAAGTGAGTGAAATGACCCTGGAGAAGGTGGCAGGGATGGTGCAAGGTAGGTATCAGAGGACAGTCACAGGTAATCTAGGGGGAAAAGCGCGGAGCACAAACGAGCATTAAGACAGGGGCCTTTTCTCCCAGGAGCAAGAATTCAACGTGTAGCACAGAGGAGGTTTTATCTCATCTACAAACTCAAGATAGGTGATGAAGGGTGACATTCTTCAGTGGGATTTGCAAGAGCCAGAGGTACACACTGACCTAGCGTATGTTCCCCTCTTCCTCATCCCTTGAACTCACAGTTGCCTGAACCCAGGGAAAGGAAAGAGCACAAGGAGAGAGAAGTGCTGCGGGGGAAAACTATATAAATAAGGGAGTGTCCTCTATCGGGAGTTGGATTTAACCTACAAGTGACAGGCTTGAACTAGAAGTGAAGGAGATAAATTCAAGTGGCAAAGATGTAGCCCTCCTTAAGCAGGAAGTGGTGTTACTGAGTAAGCAATATTCAGTTATGGAGAAATAAAGCTATATTTTTACCCACCTGAGTCACAGTTTATAAATTTTAAATCCAATATGTATAAGAGCCAGTGATTTACCATTGCTGAGTTTTACAGTAAAATAAAATTTGAGAAAAGTTACCAAAAAGCTAAGTATAGGGCAGACATCATGAGGAATAAAAAAGAGTTACCTCTCCTCCAAGGAAGCATGGTAAAAATGATTCAGCTAAAGTATAATGCAGTCAAATATGAAAAATAGGATGTTCCTTGCTTACAATAAACCATATAACCTAACACAGTTATTTCCAAATGGTGTGTGGGGTTCAATTTACATAAAAGCCCAAGAATAAAGACATACTTCACAACTTGTCCAGGAGCTTTCCTCATGTATTCATGAAATCCTCATGGCCTATTCCCAATTTCCAACCAACTAGAAACAATCACTTCCATTATAAGATATGCTAAATTAACACAGTTACCACACTTGCTCATAGATGAGTTACATCTTATTCATCTGCTATCACCTTACATGCAGATAATATCTGGCTAAGTTATCGGGGCACTACAGAAGCAAGTAGATGAAGTTATTTTCCACCTGCATTTTGTGAGGAACACGACCTCAAAGAATTTATGCTGTGCTATTTAACAAGTGTTAAAAGGTCAAAAAGAGGCCCTCCCTGGTGGCACAGCGGATTAAGGCACAGCCAGAGAGGCTAAAGCCACTTCCGCATGAGTTCGATTCCCGCCTGCCTGGAGGTGACCACATGGTGCGGCAGACCTCTCCTGACCCGCCCGCTGCTCCCCTCAGCAGTGTACTTCGTCGATCTGCCTGTTCTGCTCCCCACTCTGTCTCTGGTGAAGCCTCTCAACCTCCACGTCTCTGGCCTGTACCTCAGTTCTGTATGAATAAATAAATAAATCTTAAAAAAAAAAAAAAGTCAAAAGACTGGCCAAGATGCCCAATGATGAAGTTCAAATCCTGTTTACCACAAACTATTGGTACAACTTGCAACCACTTTAATGCATCCATATCACCTGTTAAACTGCCAACCGCAAGGGTCACGGGGATCGCGCCCATCAGGATTGAACTTTAGCATACACCCTGCTGTATCCAATGTTCTCAGTAAAGGCTTGCTAAAATTACCCGTATTTTTAAAAGCAAAATTCTTGACATAGCCAAAAGGAAACTGACTCATCAACCAAGATTCTGTCCTTGTATTTCCCCCCATTCCATCTTAAGTCCTCTGTCTCACATTCCTCATTCATTTTCCTATTCTCATCTCCAGACTGTGTGTCAAAGGGTGCTGACATTTGAGGCTTTATCAGCTGTCTTCTGTTTCGTCCAATGGAAGGAACTGACAGAAATTACAAAGCTGAAAAGAAAACAAGAAACCAAAATTTTGGCCACTCTCCACTTCCCACCTGCCTCAACCAGGCCACCCACCAAGTAGCTGATGGAGGTCACATTCCTCTCTCAGTGCCTCAGCTGCCTGTTCTCTCCCCTCCATCCTGCTCACATATTATCTCTTTGTCCTTTCTGGACTACAGGTGATAGCTTGTGAGGGCTGGGACCTCCTCCTTGTTTATCAGTTTCCTTTAGGTCCAACAACAACTTTTGAATAGGCTCTTAATTAAACTCCCCTTCATTTCCATTTGAATGTGCTGTATTTTTGCCACCAGGACCCACTCAGGCATAAGCCTTCATCAAAGAGACATTGTAAAAAATGATGGGAAAATATAAATGTGAAAACAACTTTCCCATTCTGTGCACAGTGAGGTTACATTAAGGTGACCAATCAATATGTCAAATCCTACACATGAAACAGCAGTATCTGCAAAAGCACTCGGGTGATAAGATTGTTCCTGTGCAGGCTGTCTTTGGTCAGTCACAAGGTGTGTAGACAATCATGAGGTGAGCTGCAGACACCTGAACTATGGTTATATGCCTTTAAAAAAAAAAAAAGATTTCTTTATTTATGCATTCAGAGCTGGGGTACAGGGCAGAGTTGCAGGGGCGGTGAGAGGATTCACCAGAGACAGAGTGGGGAGCAGAACAGGCAGACTGACAAAGTACACTGCTGAGGGGAGCAGCGGGCAGGTCAGGAGAGGTCTGTAGCACCAGATGGGTCACCTCCTGGGTAGGGATTGAACTCACACTGAAGCAGCTGCTGCTTGCTCGCACAGTTGCCTTGGGCCCAGTTACATGCCTTTTTTTTTTTTTTAAGGGGAAAGGGCTATCGAAGCTGTTCTTTATGTTGTTAGGCCACCAGGCTGGGAGTATGATATTTCTCATTAGGCCTTTCTTGGCCACCTGTCTATATTTAGTTCTTTCCATCTGTCCTCCCAAATCAATCCAGCCCAGTCCCTGAATCCCAGGGCTCCTTCTAAACATCTCAAGTGTCACTCAGCAGATAATGGGGGATCCAGTAACAATCACTGTATTCCAGAAATCGCTTGCCATACTAAAGAACTATTTAGTTTTCCTATGCAGCTTGGGGAGCTGTACCTATGGCCTTGATCAATAACTGTGTGTTTACTTCCCCTGCGAGCTACTTAACCATCTTTATCGCTTATAAAAATAATGACCCTGGCATATGAGTATCATAGGGTGGGGAGGAATGTTGACTTAGGAAATTTATTGCTCTTTTCAGGCTCACCCATTGCCTTATTCTTGGAAAGGACACATTTTATATGAGGAAAATCAATGTCTTATGTCAAGTTTCCCAATACTTTTAGGATGACCTTTTTTCTGGGTTGAAGTTTTTTCCTTGGAGATATCTGAATTCCCTTACTAACAACAATAAGATCAATTTTTGATAACATTTATGCATGCATGCTTTCTCCCATGTGGTCTTCATACTTTATCCTTGGAAAGCATTTATTAATATTTTGGAATGTAAAATAAGTAAACCGAAACTCAGAGACATTCTGAGTTAGACCCAAGATGATCAAGTAAATGGCATAGGCAGGACTAGTATTCCAATCTTTCTACTCCAAATTTCATTCTTCTTCACTTAGTAACTATTCATGAAAGACCGCCATATGTGTGACACTCACAGACCTGGTTTGAGTTTCTGGGAAAAAAAATAATAATAATAAGATATAGTGTTCACGCCATTAAGGAAGCTATAATTCCCTAAGGACAACTTACAGCGGCCATCCCTGGTGGTACAACAGGTTGGAATGAGTATTGCAAGCTAGCTGTAGCCACTTCAGTATGAGTTGGATCTCCTGCCCTGGAGGTGGACCCACTTGGCACAGCAGACCACTCCTGACCCACCCACTGCTCCCTTCAGCAGTGGTCCTCATCAATCTGCCTGTTCTGCTCTCTGCTGTCTCTGGTGAAATCTCTCACTGCCCCTGCATCTCTGGCCTATACCCCAGTTTGGTATGAATAAATAATCTTTAAAAAAAGAATCTACAGTAGCATCATATACATGTGAGATATGAAAGGACTGTGGTGCTCCAGAGGAAGTAGAGGAGAAAATTCACAAGGAGCAGCTGGGGGCTGAGTCTTCTTCATTGGCAGAGACAGATTTTCAGAGGCAGCCTGGATACAAGACACTTTCTTCCTTTACATGCTATATAATGCATTGATAACTCTATATTTTAATTCAGAACTTAAATCCCATCTATTTGATTAAGAATTGTTTGAGGGTGGGATTATAAGAAAATGTGAGAATACTAGATATCTATATTCAAAAATGATGACCTTTTGCATGTTTCTACAAACACTATCAATAGTTTAAAAAGTTAACTCTAAAGTTAAGGAATGTATTGTATGTGCCATACAATATGGTAACCACTTTCTGCAGTGGCTGCTGAAATTTAAGCTAAGTAAAACTAAATTTAAATTAAATTTTAAAATGAGTTTCAGTCTCACTAGTCACATTTAGAACACTATTGTCCAATGTGGCTAGTGGTTACCATGTTGAGCAGTGCTGGTAATTACTGGGAATCTATTTTCTTTAACAATTTTGAACCATATAATAATACCGTAAGATAGAAATTCATAAGGACTTTAGAGCTGAAAGTAATCTAGTCATTCATTCACGTATTATATATGGACTCAACAAATACGTATTCAGTGCCAACTAAATGCCAGACATTGTACTTATAGCTGGAGGCAATGAGCAAAATAAACATGATTCCTGCTCCCATTCACCTTAAAACCTAGCAAGAATACAACAATACAATGTGTAACTTCAATGACTGCAGTCGATTATTTACTCCCACCATAAACTTCTCTGCAATCACAACAAATGACACTCTTACATTGGCATAGGCAGGCATTTTGTCTCCTGAGAGATAATCTTTCTAAGTCGCAAAATGCCCTGCTAACTAAAAGAAAATTTTCACCCAGTAATTTCTGTAGGTTTTTTGGTGTACCCGTTTATAACATGTTTTAAGTATTTTTATCTCATATAGAATCAAATGTGAGTTGTGGGATTTGTTTGTTTTTTAATATGGGTACATTGATACATTCTGTAAACTTTAATAATAGCAAGTACTTTCTAGGATGATTTTTCAACAGAGTCAGTTATTTTGCTATGGACACAGGGAAAGCAGCATTTAGTGAGAATCTAAACAAACAAAAATCTTGAAAAGTAGCCTTTGGTTAGGCCTGATCAAGTCCTCTTATTTGGTGGGAGATGGCTCTTTAGTTATTCAAGCTGACCCTCACTCAGAGGAGAGAGGGAGGAGGGGAGAAAGGGAGGAAGGGAGAGAGGGAGGAAGGAATAGAGGGAAGAAAGGAGGGAGGGAAGAAGGGAGGGAGGGAAGAAGGGAGGGAGGAAGGGAGGGGGAGAGGGAGAGTATATTTCAGGCATTTGTTTTTATTATACTTTCATCATTTTATTTTATTATTCATTCAAACACTGTGGAAATAAAGGTTTTAAAGTACAGAAGGGAAAATAAAAAGTACATTTCTCAAGTAAACCAACCTGCATTTCTCACCATCCTGGAGCTGGACTGGAACATCCCTCTGAATTCAGTGCCTTTGAGGGTAACTGAATTATGGGGACCTGAGCCTCAACAGACAGAGGAGGTCAGTCCTTCGCAGTGAGGCCTGGTTTCCAGCAGAAACAGTCAGTGATTGCAGGTGGTTCTGCTTTTAATAGCATCGCCTCTTTTGAGGTACACGGAAAAAGGGAATTTGGCTGGGATTTGTTAAATGTGTTTTATTTTGTTTCCTAGATCTCAGTGGGCATTTCATTAGGATTTTACTTCGGCACTAAGAAGAAAAAAAGAAAAAAAAATGTCTTGCAAAACCAGTGGAGTCTGAGTATGTACCTAACAGATGCAAAACTATCAATCTGGTTCTTCAGCCTAACTTCCTTTCCACTCTGACAAATAGGCTAAAAAAGCATACAATTAGAAGGGCAAGGTTTCAAAGTGTTTGTGTGTGTGTATCATGTAAAAATCCTTCCCAATTTGTGAAGAGAAGTATGTCCTGTGATCACCTCCCACACTAGTTCATTAGCGTTATACCTAATGCCACAAGGCATTGAAGGCCACAGTACTGCCTTCAAGTGCTTGCTATCCAGCCTCCCTATTCAGTGAAATAACACCCAAATGGTGCAAAAGTATTTTCAGTCTATGTTATCCTTTCTTTCTCCACCCCTCTCTTTTCCACAGTAATGCCTGAGTCACAATAGACAAAGTCTATCCAAAGGCACAGTAAACACAGAAGGATACAATGGAAAAGTATTGTGTGTTAATTTTTTTTTTTTAAGATTTTATATTTTATTTGTACATACAGAACTGGGGTACAGGCCAGAGGCTCAGGGGCGGTGAGAGGCTTCACCAGAGAGTTGGGAGCAGAACAGGCAGACTGACGAAGCACACTGCTGAGGGGAGCAGCGGGCGGGTCAGGAGAGGTCTGCCAAGCCATGTGGTCACCTCCGGGGAAGGCAGGGACCGAACTCATGTGGAAGTGGCTTTAGCTTCTCAGTGCAGTGCTTTAAGCCGCTGCGCCACCAGGGAGGGCCATATTGTGTTAATTTTATAATTGTTAGTCACTTCACCTTATCATAGTTTCATAATTTCAACTTGGCTATTTTGATTTCACCTGATCACAGCAGGTTCAAGAATTGGGTCTGCTCTGCAATTAATCATTTCTACACTGTAGTTTCCATAAAACAATGCAAGGAACAAAGGCATGGTTTCCATATGAACTCAGCCCTGGATGTGCAAATAATTGGCCTGGGTTAGCTTTTGTCATTGACAATTCGGAGGCCAGGCAAAGGGCAAAGGTGTATTAATATACCCTCTCTAAGCGCAGAGTACTAGAACTCCTCCCCAACTACATCCCTGAAAATTTCACGGAGAATGTCTCACTTTACTTGCTCATTCCTTTCCACCAAAGCTTCCTCTGTAGAAGCATTCTGTGTCCCCAAAATACTGATTTTGATCTTCCTACTTTTAAACATCATAGTTTGCCTAAGGCTTGAAAACGACATGTTTCTTTGCTCTCAGTTCAATATGCTCAGTGGGAGAAATTTGTCATCGAAGTTGTTGCTGTTGGAAAAATAGAGAGATCTCCTTTCCCCTCAATCCCTGAAGCATCTGTTGCCTGGACTCCTGTTTGTATTAATGAAATACGCCATCTGCATTGTGTAGGCTTTTACATTTCAGAAGGAAGCAGAAAAGGGAATTCCAAAGTAGAATCCACCCGCCATATACTATCTCTGTGCGCATTCATAAAGGGTGCAGAGGCCACATCCCCCTGACCACCTGTGGCCACTGCCATGGGCACCACTTTCAAACAGGGCAAACTCCAGTTCTAAATAGTCTGTTATTTACTTCATTGAGAGGATGTACACTGCAATATTCTATTTGGAAGAAAACATGCCAAACATGGTTTTTCCTCTGCTTACCATTCATATTTGACAAGAACATGATGCATTTTCCCAAGAGTAATCGCCCATTGAGTCAATCAATCCAGCTACACACTGAGGACCTACTCTGAGTATTTCCCAAATCCAGCACAGTGCCCATATCAAAGGCCCAATAAATGTCGCATGGAGGTTACAAACACAGGAGTATTAAATGCCTTCTATTTGGACCAAACCAGAGCTAGAAATACCTGTTCATTCTGCCTTTATTATTTAGCTCCCAAAGAAGTTCCATTCTTTCACAAGTCATCCATCTAAACACTGAATGGTATTACACTCATAAGCTTATCTGTGAAGGGGTGGTTTTTCCTGAGAGACAGAGAAAAATCACATTCAGCACTCTGTTTCAGGAATAAAGATTCTTCTTAACTACATGCTTAAATCAAATGAACATTTTTCACATTAGCCCCTAGAAAGTTTATAGTGATCTTGGGGAATAATCTCCCAGTTGACCAGGACCAAATCATATGCATATACCCATGACAGATTTATCCTTGGGTTTTATTACTCCCTCCACTGATTTACTTAATATCCAATTTGAATTTAAAAATTATTCCTACCTTATTCCATTAGGCTGTAAGGCACTTTATAGAATATTATATAATAAAAAATGATAAACACATCAGTGGATGACTACTCAGATGAATTGATAACTAGGGAATAATATCTGTTCGAAATGTACGTCCTTGTCTCCTACCACTTCCTTTTGGTTTTTGAGGATACTGGCAATATTCACCACATATTCCTTCTGTCAAAATAACCACATATTGAATAAATCAACATCTTGGTTACTCCCTTTAATTTTAAGCACATAAGAACATAAAGTAGATGTAGACAGGCAACGGGCTATGCTAAGAAGTGACAGATACATTTTATGATCAGAACATTAAATTAATTTGAGACCCTTCATAGTTTTCATCTCCAGCCTCAACAAGTAGCAAAGGTAAAGATGGTAGGGACCTTGTGTGATAACTAAGCAAGGCAGAGCTCCGAATGACTCCTAATATAAGTAGCGCACAAAACTCTCCTGTTCTGAGCCTTTGATAATTTGGGGGGGGGGGCTTATTACTACAACAGCTAATCAATCCTAGCAACTATATACGCTAATGAAATGCAGCAAAGAGCCAATGAAATCAAAGTGGTAGATCATCCACCAAAGCAGATCAATTTGCTCATAAAGGAAGTGAGAGGAGAGGAAAGAATATGACAACTTCACTGTAGATTTTGAAGTGTGCTTTCAAAGTTGTGCAGAAGATTTGTGTAGAAGAGTTTAGAGATAAATTGCAAAAGTTATTAGGATAGACATAGCAAAGAACTGTTAGAGACACTGTTATCGTTTACATACACTATCTTGCTACTTTGTATATTTTATGCACTCAACTGAGATATACAGTTGGTTATAAAGAAAGATAGGGCTTGGGTTTCAAAGTTCCTAACAGTAATCCAATACAACCCCTCAAGAAAGTGACAATGGATGGCATTTAGAAACAGAAATATCCTATTACATTTGTGGCCTTGAAGAAGTTACATTGCTTTACTTGGTCTTGATATTTGTCTTACTAGTAAAATTAAAGTACTTGCATTTTCATGGCATGATGAAGAAAATCAAATGAACCAAATAAATTCTGACCAATGAAACATTGCTAGAAACTTCTCCAAACTTTGAATTTACAAAAGAAAAGTCTAATCCCCAAAGAAGTTAACCTACTTTCCCCAGAGCAGGTCAACAGAGTTAGGACAATCTTGTGACTCCCATAGGTTCCAGACAGTTCTGATATTTCCTGAAGACCAACTGAGCAGATACATAACAAGTCAAAATACTTTCTGGTGGAGGTGGTGTGGTAACATCCTAGGAGGTGTGAATCTGTTTCACTAAATCATATATAGTGTTATAAACCAAAGTTGTCCCAATAAATCAAAAATAAATGAAAAGATGAGGAGTTTAAAATATGTTCTGCAGATAGATAACATATGTTGATCATAAAGAAAATGCAGTGGTGGACAAAGGAGGAAGCTAGAGGGAGTGTTGCATGGAGTAACCCTGCACAGCCAAGGCCCATCATGGCCATCTGAAACCCTCCCTTCGTTTAGAGCTGTCCATGGTCTCTCCATGGTCTCTTTGTTCCATTCTGATATCCACCTTCTCAGAGTACCAAGTGCATGGTCTCTAGGTGATTGCCAGGCTTTTAATCATGACCTGCTTTGTCACATATCTCCTGTGTTACTATCATTGTATTAATTCTACTTCATATTGGCATTATCTTTGTAAGTAAATGTATTTTGTGCCAGAACTAATTAGAAACCAAACTTTTAAGGGTAGATATTGGAAGTTAGCCATTCATCACACATCATCAAATAAATTCCACACTGACAGGTCACTAGGTATCTCTTACAGTGTTAAGTGTATAGCAGGAACTTGATTTAGATTTTTTGAATAAATAGATAAAGGCATAAACAAAATAACTAACTATAAAAAAGAAATTCACCTGCTGGTAGCAAAGTGCCCAGTAGAGATGATTGTATATTACCATTCTATTCTCCGATGGTAAGAGTCTGATTTAGACTGGCAGATTCAAAATAAGTAAGGGGGCATTCAGTGAAGAAAACTGCAACAGTGATACTTATTAGTTTATAGAAAGGGACCAAAGATTTATAACATGGGTCACCTGAAATAGGGATAAAGCAAAGACCCAGTAAATTCACAGCAGTAAGCAATCTCATAATGCACAGGATAACCTAATAGATCTTCCCCACCTGTTATTTCTCTAAGGGAGGATTCTATCCATGAAACCAGCAATGACTAACTTGAGAGGCAAAGCACGATTGCTTAACCCAGCCATGCATCACTGGCACGAAATTGCTACAACTAGAAATGTGGAAAGCAGACTAACCACATTCAAGGAAACCCATTTAATTTCCATAGAACATCTCTTCTTGTAACATGCTCCTTGTAGGGACGATCACAGTGAGAACATCCCTAGGTCCCGTATTTCAAGCCCCAAGTGCAAAAAACAGCAAGCACTGGTTTATGTGGAACAGCAGAAGCGGGCACAGGGTGGTTTTGTTCGGGATCTGAATGGGGAAATGAAGAGGACAAAAAGCAAAATAACCAGGATTTTGAAAATGAAGTTCAAGTTAGAAGATAACGACATTGCAGGAATTGCAGACATCTTTGGACCCAGGGTATTTAAATGCTACACACCATTCACCTCAGAGTGTGTCATCAGCTTATTGCATGTATCTGAGCTTCAACACCCCTCTTTGGAACTGCCATAGGATGACACAAGGTCACTCATCTGTGTCTGCCACAGGGTTGCCGGACTCAGTAAAATACAATTCCTTTCCTTCTCTCCTCAGGGACATTTTTCATAAAACAAAAGTGTGTCGTGTGGAGATCTCAGCAGAGGAGGCAGCACAAGCCTGAGCTGACCACCAGAGCATAGCCATGGCCTTTTGCTCCCTGATCTAACTTTCCCTACTGCAACACTCACAAAATGGTGGGGTAGGGCTACCCCACTGGTTTTTCAGTTTTTTTTGTTTGTTTGTTTGTTTGTTTTTAAGTACCAAACAGAAGCCTACACAGTGCTTGCTAACATAGTACTGTTAAAACTGGTGGGAAATGCCTTAATAATAAAATAATTAGTATGATTTAGTTGCATTGGAAAACATAGAAAAACAAGGGTATTTTTTTTAAAGATTTATTTATTCATACAAAACTGGGGTACAGGCCAGAGATGCGGAGGGTGAGAGAATTCACCAGAGACAGAGTGGGGAGCAGAACAGGCAGATCGACGAAGTACACTGCTGAGGGGAGCAGCGGGCGGGTCAGGAGAGGTCTGCCACGCCATGTGGTCACCTCCGGGGCAGGCAGGACTCGAACTCATGCGGAAGTGGCTTTAGCTTCTCAGTGCAGTGCTTTAACCCGCTGCGCCACCAGGGAAGGCCCCAAAACAAGGGTATTTTTTAAGTAACCATATGGCAATTGCAGAGGAAATACCCTTCACTACATGAGAAACCAGGTATGGAAAAAAAAAAATCTTCCCTTCTACATGCATCCGTGAATAACAAATACAAACTACCTGAAAAAACACACAGCAGTTTTAGCAAAGGACTGCAGGGCAACAGGGAGGGAACCAGAAGAAATGAGGTTTTTTTTATCAATTGTCTTTTTTTTTTTTTTAATAAGTCTGCTTCGGTATTAACTGGAGAAGAAACGAAGGCATATGGACATGCAGAAGTGGGCTAGCGGGGTACGGGGGTGCAGGTAGCCCCATGAGAGGACTCAGTACCTGGAACCTCCCTGAGCAGAGGCGCTGGCTGAGGGCTGGAGCAGCGCTGGGAGCACATCTACTCAGAGGCCACAACCCGGCCACCTCATTAGGGAAACATCCTTCCAAGACACATCCTTACTCCTGTCTCTCTGCTCCCCCCGAAGCCCCATGCCACCGACAGCCTGCCAGCCTGACCTTGATCAGCCCTACTATTTCTTCCACGGCTTCTGTGCATGTCTTCCAGTAACCCCATCAGAAACAGAAAACATCTGTTTTCATTCCCTTCCCTTTTATTTTCCATCCAGAAAGGGAGCTGCTGAGCAGGAAGTAGCAGGACCCTGCCCTCATGTCAGGGATGCACGTCTGTGACGGCTGAAGGACAAAAGACGCAGAAGAAGCACTCACATTAATTAGAGGTAAAACAGGGCCTTTGCCTATGTGTGTGCGTGCGTGCGTGCACACAACTCAGAAGGAAGGAACGCAAGACCCAATCTTAAATGATTCATTAGTGAATAACTATAGTATTTATCTTGTATTAAATAAAAACTTTGAAAGTGCTGTTTCTTAAGCTCAGCTTTCAGTGGCACAATAGCACAACGTCAACTTCAGGAAAACCTGTGTCATAATAAGTTCTTTATCATCTTTTTAGAGGCTTAAATGAAAGTAGGGGGGAGGGGGGAGCCCCTGTTTCATGGCCAGAAGTGAGGTACAAATTTAGCGCTTGTGTTACAGCCTGACTTTGCAGCTGGAGATAAGCTGTGAGTTGGGCATGAAAAGGAGAATGAAAACTTGAGTTGGAATAATGATAAGTACATCCTCTGACTTGTCGATGTCACTTGACTTTGTTAGAAACACACAGACAGTATCAGTCATTCTGACAAGCTCCTTCTGTCCATTGTTGCTGCCTCCCATTGAAGAGACAAAATATATTCCTTGACATCTACAATTTCCTCTTTTTCACTTTCTTCTAACTTAAAAAATTATGGGGCAGAGACAAACTAACAAAAAAGGGAAGAAAACGAGCAAATACTGGAGACCTAGAGTATTTCATTGAAGAGCCAGAATGATTCCCAGCATAGCAAAAGATTCTAAATGGAAGTCTTTCCCCACCAAAAATGAAATAGCTGGTTCTTACATTCATAATGTTGTCCCAAAATGATGCTGAATGCTTAGGATAGAGGAAATCAAGTGCTATGGTAATGAAGCATTGTGAGAGATGGACACTCAGGTCAATAAACAGCCTACAGAACCCAAAATGGAAGGTAACTATTCAAATGTTATTTCAGGAAAGTAGGTTCAAATAGATTGTCAGTAGATGGAAAATCAGGTACAGGCCTTGGTGGAAAGACATGTAGGATACATCTATCATGGCATGTCTTAGTAATTAGCCCAGACCTCATACCTGAAATGTGTACAATATATTCAATGTATGTAAATCATTGTGATTGTCAGTGAGAATTGAGAATCAAGGATGACATGATCACTGGATCATTTTTAGAACATTTAAGTTCACGCCAAATATTTAATTTAACTCCAATAGCTCACAGTTTAAATTGGGGGGGGCTGGAGTTTATATCTGTACTTGACCATTTCTTAGTGAGCACATTACTCTCTGGAAGCCTCAGTTTTCTTTTCTCATCTGTAAAAGGGACTAGTACAGAAACCTGTCTATGAAGGCTGGAGTAAGGATGGACTAGTAAGCGTAAGCATGCCTGGACACTGTGCTCGTGGGTGTGGTCACAAAACTGGCATTGCTGCTTGGCTTAACAGAGGCCTCAGGACAGGAGAGGTGGCAGTGGCCTCGAAAAGCAAGACCTGTCCCAACACCAGGCTCTAGTTTTGGCCACTATCCAGAGTGGAGACAAGTCCCTGTTAAATATACTCAAGTCTGACTGCGTCTGCAAGCTTGCTTCCAATATCAGGTCAGGTACGCAAGCTTGCAAGTATGTGACGTGACATGGAGTCTAGGTTGGCCAGTTTTGTAATGTGTGTGTTTTGCCCTAGAGATGAATAGTGACAAGACAATTCAAATCCAGGTAAGTTATTTCCAAAGTAAATAGTGAAGAGACAGAAATACACAATGACACAAAGATTTCAATCTAAATATTATCAGGTGGGACCGCTCTGGTGGCACAAGGGTTAAATCTCAGCAATATCAAAGCCACAGCCTGAGTTCGATCTCCAGGAGGGTATTTAATACTTTGTGGGTAAGCCAGGGGCTGACCCACATGGCACAGCAGAAGTCTGCTGTCTCACCAGCTGCTTCCCTCAGCAGTGTATTTCAGTACATCTGCCTGTTCTGCTCCCCACTCTGCCTCTGGTGAGTTCTCTCACCCTCCCACACCTCTGGTCTACACCCTAGTTCTTCTAAGCAAAAATAAGTAAGTGAAATATTTTAAAAGATAAATATTATCATAGGGAAATCCTCTGACATCTGATATGTATATTATAAGTGTGTGTGTGTGTGTGTGTGTGTGTGTGTGTGTGTGTGTGTGTGTGTTGAAGCACTTCAAAGAGTTATGGAACACAAATGCATCCAGAAATCATGTACAACCAATTCTTCAATTCAAGGAAGATGAGAAACAAAGTCAGGGGTTCTCAAGGTTTAATTATTTTACCTACAACTGAATATTCACGAAGTAGAACCTTTGCAAAGTCGGAGACCATTTTCTCCTGTCCTCAAAAAACATTGCAACTTGTGTCTTTATTTTGCAAAAAGATTTGCAGTACATGATTTGTTGGTTCCTTAAAATTTGCTAGGGAGGCCCTCTCTGGCAGCACAGCAGGTTAAATCACAGCACTAAAAAGCTAAAGCCACTTCAGATGAGTTCTATCCCCGCCCCTAGAGGTGACCCACATGGCATGGCAGACCTCTCTTGACCTCTCTTGAGCACACTGCTGCTCCCCTCAGCAGTGTACTTCTAGATCTGCCTGTTCTGTTCCCCACTCTGTCTCTGGTGAATCCTCTCACTGTCCCTGCACCTCTGGTCTGTACCCCAGTTCTGTATGCATAAGTATTAAAAAAAAATCTAGTGAGCTAGACACAAATATGCCCTACACATAAGTCAGGTACTCTCACTCAGTCCTCTAGTCCCAGAAGATAGTGTCTAAAACCCCGGCTACATATCTTCCCACCCATGAAAACTATGGCCCTGGAGAATCAGTTTTCTCTCCACTCTGCTATCTTGTCCTGGCTACACTGTCTTTGTATGCAGAAGACCTTGCTTAACATGATCAGAGATGGGCTCAATATAAAAACCTGGCAATCGGGTAGCCTCAGGGGGCTGGAAGCTAATAATAACGGCAAATAAGGGAGAAAGAGGCATTTAGCCAACTTCAAAATTAGTATTTCTTGGTCATACAGGAAAACTAATTCAGTGCCACAGACATCTGGTTGCTTGTGTCTTAATTGAATCATTCAGGTATTTTTTTTTCCTCTGCTACTAATAACTGAAGTTTAATGGGATTTTAACATTTCCAGCAAGGTGGCACACATACCCAGCTCTCACAGAAAGGTAATTGACCAAGATTGTATTAAACCATCATTATGGGAAATGCTTCAGGTCCCAGAAGAAAAGCTACCAATGCTTCTAAATTGGAATGTTCTTCCTCTCTCCATCCCTAAGGTGATTTGCCAATAAACTAACATGTCGGCAAATGTCTATAACATATGATTAAGCATGATCCAATCTGATTAGAGACCTATTTCAGGTCACATTTATCTCTTCTTGACTTTATTACCTCCTCTTTGACCTACTTGTCCCTTTTCTTTCCTTTTCATATATGTCGTTGCTTGGAAAAGCCTCTTGAATCACAATGTTCCTTTTCATTTTAAGTTCACCTTAATCCAACCTCCTTCAAGGAAACCCATATAATCATGGCCCTGTCTAAAACAAAAACCACCACCAACAAACCTTCTGGTAGATGCTCCAGAACATTTAAAAGTTGCAATTAAATAAAATACTTAGATCATCAGTCTGCAAAAGGCTGACTCCCTAGGACTTGTAGAAAGTGCAGTCAGCATCTTAGAAAATGTCTCTGTACAGCTCAGATTACAGGGTTCATAAACATTCCAGATCATCGACAGACAGGTGTCTGATTTGTTACAGCTCTTATATTCTAGATTGTGACCAAATTTTAATGAGGAACAAAAACAATATGATGCCCTCCTGTTGACCTTTAAGTAAGAAGAATGTTGGTGATCTGGTGATCTTTTGTATTCCATTAATTTGATATAAATCACTTCTAGCCTCTGGGGAAAAGTTAAGTATCTTCCTGAGAACACTTTCCTTGCATGTCTGTGGAAAGGCTGTCTCTGAATCTCTAGCCTTGTTATGAAACACCAAGGAGAGTGGACACTGTTTCTGCTCATTGCTAGAGCACTTCTTTTGATTGATATGGCTTTTATCTCCTTTAATTGTGGGCATTTCCCTGTATCCCAGTTATGAGGGAGGATCTGTGACCTCAACATAATTGTATTAATGAATCAATTCTAAGCAGAAGGGACACAGTCTGTCCATGACAGAAAGAGTCTAAAAGATTTGTTAAGAACTAATGAGCAAGTTGGGAGAATACTCGTAAGCCCTCTGCTTGCTACAAAGAGCCACAGCAAGGGAAGGGTTTAGAACTGAGCACCACCGGCCAGTCCCTTTCCTCCTCCTGCCCACTCACCTGAGCCCAGCAGTGGTTAACATGATTTGCAGATCTTTGGTAGCTTTGGCAGCAAATGAGATGCCAACCTCAATCTTGTTCATGACAGGCTGATTATTCAGAGGAGATGCGTAATTGCAAAAATAATAATAATAATAATAATAATGTCCATGGTATAGGGGCTCTTCAAGGGAGCTTGCTGATAATCAGCCAGATCTTGCCAGGTAAGAGAAATTAAATGGTTCAGATTCTAAATTGTTCTTTAGGTTCTTTTTGTTCCCATGTTGCTTGTGCCAATGAACGCACATCCACTTGAATTCAGCTCCCTTTGTTTTTAGTACCAGGCCTCAAGTGCTAACTCTCCAGGATATAGCTACTTGAGCCTTGGCATTGCTCCGATTCCCCCAGAAGACAAGTCTGCAGGCATTTCCTTGTAACTGGCATCTTTCAGTTCATTATGCATCTTTCCTTCCTGGCATCACCTTACCCACGATCTGGTGCATCCTCAAGATACTAAAAAGATAGAATCATTTTCAAAAGAAGACAGCCGAGGAGCTTACACCACAGATCAAGCTCTAATCACATCTTCTTCTGTACTCCATATGTTTTATTTTCTTTATCACCTCACTTATCCTTCCTTCCCACATGGATTGGGCCCAGGGCCTTTCTTTTAGTTTGCAGCAAGCCAGATGGATTTGCTGCTTCTCTGTCTTAGGTAATAGGGCGGTGAGATAGTATGATAATGAAGATGGGCTTGGGACTCAAAATCTGCCTCTGTCTGACCTGCCAAGGGACAGGGATCAGTAACATATCACCTTGGAACCTCATCTAGGTGTAAAATGGGGACACTAATAGCGCCTTCAGTGCTCTCAAGGACTAAGTAAAAAGTAGTTGGACAACAGCGCCAGGCACGTGACTGCAACTCAGGAGTGTCTTATCACACGGCTCTCCTTGCAATGATTCTCATAGATCGTAAGTGCTTCAGTTTAACCGCCCGGTCTCACAAATCTTCAAAGGCCTGGAACAAGTGCCACAGCACTGACATTTTTGTTCAGGAGTCATTAATCCCTTCTTCTGGATGAATATACAGTTAGACTAAATCACGCCCTAAGTGAGAAAGGTTTACACAAAAACAGTAAGAAACTAATGTGTCCTTTTGGAGAACAGGATGCAGGCTGACATTAAAGCCAAATTCCGGCCCTCCCTGGTGGCGCAGCAGTTTAAAACACAGCACTGAGAAGCTAAAGCCACTTCCGCATGAGTTCGATTCCCGCCTGCCCTGGAGGTGACCACATGGTATGGCAGACCTCTCCTGACCCGCCCACTGCTCCCCTCAGCAGTGTACTTCGTAGATCTGCCTGTTCTGATCCCCACTCTGTCTCTGGTGAAGCCTCTCACCCCTGAGCCTCTGGCCTGTACCCCAGTTCAGTATGTACAAATAAATAAATCTTAAAAAAAAAAAAAAAAGCCCACTTTCCTTTCACAGCCAGAAAAACCTTCAAAACACAGGAGGCATGAACAGGAAGAAGGCAAAGGGGGGGCAGAGTAGATGAGACTTGGGGTTCATCCAACCCGTGAGTGTTTGGCGCCGCCTTCACCTCCTACTGGCTGTTTGGACAAGTTTCTGCACCTCAGTTTTCCTTCTGTAAAATGGAAATGACAAGGGTTCCTTGTGAGGATTTGTCCAAAAAAATTCTGTACCATGTGCTCTGCAAAATCAAACAAGGCAGCAAATAAAAATAAAATCCCCAGCCATAACACAGGAATTGGTGGTTAATTTCAGCATCATTTTTCCAGGACAGTTTCTTAGCAGGGACTTCATTCTTTCTAATATGCCCTTGACGGGGAGATGGAACATTTCCCCCATGCCCCGAGTCGTCTTGCTTCATAGTGGGGTGCATGCTGTTGAGTAGTTTTCTGGCATTTGTCCCAGCTGCCTTTAGACTATTAGGACAATATCTGATAACGAAGCTGGGTTATACTCCAGGGTGGAGCACTAACTCTAGAGACCAGGCTTTGAGGAAAATATACTTCATTTCTTCAACCCTGTTTTATAAGCTGGCTGCTGAAAAACATCTCATTGAAGGTCCCTTTTAGTCATTTTTTTTCCCCCAAATAGGATGCTCTTTCGCAACCACAGTCCACAAGCCAAATATCAAGGCAACATCCAAAGTCTCAGATGAGATTCAAGATGCCGGGCACACGTCCGGTAGGAGTGGGCTCTTTCAGCTGGTTGCTACTGACAGCAGACTGGGTGAAATTGTTCTGAAGTACCACATGCATGATAATAGCTGTCTAGATACAGCAAATAGATATAAGCAAATGAATGGTCTTGGAACTGTCTGCTGTCATTCACTTAAAAGACAATCTCTCGGAGGCTGACTACTTTTGTTCAAAAATAAATTTAACTAGAATTTAGTTGCCGTGGGACGAAATAACATGGAATAAGTCAGACGGGCTCAAGCAAGAGCTGCCACTTCCTTCAACGTTAAGAAAAATACAGTGATTGGGTTCAATTGCTCACTGGCATAAAAAGGAGGGGGAAAAAAAGAATGTACAAATAACTCTGTTGTGATCAAGACTCCCCACGAGCCGGAACAATAACACAATTGCCTTTGTTCATTAGAGAGAAACCAAGTAGAGCAGGATTAACTTATTAATTAGGAAAATGTTCGCCTGAGCTCAAGGGATGCTTTTATATTTTATCCACCTTTCCCAACTTGCCATTTACTTTGAAAATGCGAATGTGGGTTTCTCTGCACAAACCCCTTCAAAGAAAGATCTTTAAGATGCTTTCCAACTGCTCTTCTAATTCTCCTTTCTTGCCATCCCTAATAACTGCTTTGATGCTTTGGCAGAAATCTTTTCTCTATTGATTTGGTTTCCCCGTCCCTGGCACAATTGCTATGGAGGGGTCTACATGAGAGCCCACTGATCATCTTCTGAAGTTCACAAAAGCTCTGCCTGGCTCAAGTGGGAGGCTCTGTGGGTGTCAGTGTCAGTTTATTTATTGGAAAGGGAATTATGTTGCTCTGCATTACAGAGGCAAGCCCATCCCCCGTAAGTACAGCAGACTTAATCATGTCTTCACACATGTCCAAGTTTTCTATATATTCTAGAGAAGAAAAGACCAAACCAGCAGGGAAGAAAGAATGAGCTTCAGAGCAATAAAGGGCTAGCCGACAGGACGGAATCACTATTTTACAATCCTGATACTGAGACTTCACTGTGAGTTAAGAGAATCCAAACACTTTCTACTGAGAGTGAGAAAATGGAAACTCCAGCCACTCAAGGATCCTTAGAGGTAGAGTATATTTTTCCAAAATGTGGGATGCTGCATCTCATGGCTGCTTTTCTTTGCAGACAGAACAAGTTGACTGTGCTGCAAAGCTATAGACTGTGTTGCAACAAATAATCAGCATTCCATGAAATCAAGTTCAACATTTCAAACATCTTTAAAATGGAATTGTGAAATATTCTCCAAGCAGTGACAGAAATTAAATGATTTAAAGAGGTAAATCATATTTTAAATGATTAATGAAACCCCCCCCCCAAAAAAAAAATCTATCTCGGAAAGCAAAGCCTGGAAATATTTTACTTAGAGTGACAAAGTAATTCAACACCACACTGGAGGTTTTGCCTCACTAAGAAATGTTTCAGGTCTTAAACTGGACATAGGACTTATCTGGTCCTAAGTACTTGGTCCTGAGATAATGTGAAGGTAAACAAATTTCCTAATGGGGTTCAAGTAGCAGAACTCTTTCTGAGCAAGTGACTATTTTGTTCATTCCTAAAGGGTCAGATTTTCTTTTATTGGGGTAAAGTACATATAATGTAAAACTTACCACTGTAACCATTTTGAAGAACATTTGAAGACCCATTTGAAGTATATCAGTATCACTAAGCCCATAAAAGTGGTGAGCACCCATTACCACTACATCCAGAAGGGTGTTATTACCCCAAACAGAAAGTCTGGACCCATGAAACAAGAACTCCCATTCTTTCAATGCCCCGGTAAACTGATTTACCTTCTGGCTCTATGATCTGCCTATTCTAGGCCGCTCATATCGTGGAAAGGGGTAGAAACTAAAGTCACTTTTCAATGTCCTTTGTCTAAAGTTCCACACATAGTGAGGGAGGCCCTGGTGACTGTCTTCTGCTTACACTACTCCCGACCCTCCTTCTGAGCTCTCTAGCATACAGGCTCTTGTTTTTCCGTCTGTCCACCAGTGTTGACACAGCCATTATTACCGGTGTGCTCTTTTCCTTGGGTCTCTTATTGAAATCTTCCAGGTCACATCTCTGCCTTATGCTCTGGCCCAACTCCAGCTCCTCCCAGTCTCACCTCCTTCTCCTAGACCTCCTCTAGCAATTGCACAGTCTCCCTTAACAGCTGTTGCTCCCTCCCCATGTGGCTTCAGTCCCTCTCTCAGATGTATTACTCTGGAAGAAAGTTGCACTTTTTCACTCTCTTATCATTTAGAATACATCTGGGCACAGTCTCAATTACATAAAAGTCACGCCGTGACAATCTCCTGTGACTAGTTATCTCCCCTCCATTTTAGGCACTGGCAGCTGAGGTACAATCGTAGTTGAGATATACCCTTATTCTCCCTGTCCCCTCCTTGTCACTTGTCCCCAGCCACCTTCCATCATGAATGGCAGCTATTTCCTGAAAAACAGAAAACTTGTTTTTCATTTAAGGGCTGTTTCATTAAGAAAAAGAAAGTAGCAAAATGAGACCCAGGAATTAAACCTCTCAGATGCAGCTGACTGGGAATTTATAATGACTCTCTTCTTTCTAGTATTTCCAGCTTCTACTACTTGTGGCTCTCTGTCTCTCTCCTCTTTTCCTTCTTTCTCTTTCCACCCTCTCCTTCCCTTCATGACCCCCACCTCTCCTTCACACTTCATCATCACAGATCTCGTTCCTTATCCCTACATCCAAGATGTCGCCCATGTATAGGAAATGGCACGTTTGTCCTACGCAAAACTTTTCCAACCTTCAACATCCGCTTTGTTCTACAAGCCCTGAACCATCTTCTCAAATCTCAGTTCCTATGCTGTGTGTTCCTTTCCACAGGCAGAATTTAATGTTTAAATTATTTCACAGTGACCTCAGTTGTAGATTCCATCTCCTCAGGACCTCGTTATTATATAATATTTACATCGCCCAGCCACCATGGTGCCCTGCCTTCTGCAGCCTGCAGACAGCAGACTGCAAACCCTTGTTGTTTGATTGATAATTCAGTCACAGCTGGGCTGAAGCTTATCTCCTTACTGTCAATGAAATAAAGGGCTTGCTAAGCAAATTAATACTGTAAACAGAGCGAGTTTGGCCTACTTTAATGTGAAAATCAACACACTATTTTAAGCAGCACTTCTGTGGCTGCTTCCATTCAAAGAATCAATGTGTTGATTGTGATTATTGTCTGTTTGTTAAAGCATTAACAAGATTCACTCAGATTACCATCGTCAACAGGCCTGCAGCGATTCACGTGTGTAACCATGTTTCAGCTCTTATTTCCCCTCACCCATGATTTTTTAAGAATAAAATGTAAGGCACAAGTCCTTGCCCACTGTGCCTCAGGATACAGGATTTCTTTTCTTTTTTTTTTTTTTTTTTGGAAAAAAGCGATCACACTTTTGGAGGAGTCTGAGAGAGCACCTTCATGTTGTTTCTCCCTGGGCACGAATAGAATGTGCCCTAGACCACAGAAAGGACTTTGTGGGAAGTGGCCTTGTGCAGCCTGGCTGCTTCATTGACACGCTTCTCTTAGGGTTTCCACCACTGCTTGAGTTCACTTACTGGGTTTGAAAAATCACCAGTTATCAGAACTCTGGAATTTTCAATTCAAAACAGCATCTAGTGGGAGGCCTCCCTGGTGTTGCAAGAGGGTAAAGCACGGCACTATAAAACTCTGTGAAGCCCCTGCAGCACAAGTTCAGTCCTCAGCCAGGAAGGTGACCCACAGAGAATGGCAGACCTCTCCTGACCCACCCGCTGCTCCCGTTCTGCTCCCCACTCTGTCTCTGGTGAATCCTCTCACCCACCACACCTCTAGCCTGTACCCCAATTCTGTAAGCATAATAAGTAAATCTTTAAAAAATAATAATAATAAAGTAAAATAAAATGTTCATTTTTTTTTTTTTAACAGCATCTCCTGGGCCTCCTTAGTAGTGCAAGGGATTAAGCACTATGAGGCTGTAGCAACCACTGCTGCACGGGTTCGATCCTAGGCCAGGGAGCTGACCCACATAGTGCAGCAGACCTCTCCTGTCCCACCCACAGCTCCCCTCAGCAGTGTTCTTCAACTGATACACCTGTTCTGCTCCCCACTGTCTCTGGTGAATCCTTTCACTCCCCTCCCCACACACACACACCTCTGGCTTACACCCCAGCCCTTATATGCATAACTAAAATAAATCTTAAAAAAAAATAGCATCTATGAACATCCTGGACTGGAAAGAAGAGCACTCTAAATGGATCACTGGATAAATCATTTTCCTCTCCTGTCTGCTGCTGTCTCTTTAACAAAAAAGTAGCTTACTTGAGTGTTCATCCTATATTAAGTGTGAAAGAGCTGCAATAAAAGGAAAAGTATAAACATAAAGAATCCATACAAGTATGGATTCTGCATCTACTACTACTACTGCCAATAATAATAAATGGTCTTATTGGCCCTAAGATAATGACACACTTGCACTCCAAAGAACTGTGGAGAGTGGGGATGGAAAATAGTTGCAAAGTTATAATTTGCAAAAGTATGTGGGTACAACTCATCCCATAAAGACATCACTATTGCTTTACCAAAAATAACTTTTAAACTTTGTACTCTTCACTCCTACCAAGCAGCCATTCTCCTACCACCTCTTATGAAAGTAGGTCATTTAAGTTTCATGTTCGGCCTTTCCACTGCAGCTTAATGAATTTGGACCACGATGAGAAGGTTGCCTAGAATGGCCAAAGGAAGATCAGCAGAGGACACGTTACTATTGTTCCTATGTGAGGCATAGGGAGCCCTGCATGAGTTAAGGGAAGTGGCAAAATCAAATTAATCTTTTTTAAAAACCTACTTCAGATTGCTCAGGTATGTCTCAGGCCATTAAATGAATGTGAATTTGTCTAAGACAGGGAATACACAACACAGTGGGAATTTGGAAAAGAAGTTGCATGAGAAATCACAATCATCCCATTCCGTGTATAAACATGAACAGAGATCTCTGAGTGAGGGTCTGTCCCTGCCACCCTCGCCCCTGTGCTGAATGAGGAGCCTGATACACATACAAGCATCCCACGGTATTAGTGACTGGAAGCCAAAGAGACATAAGGAGGCCTGGAAGTTTTCCTTATGGCAGATTTATTCTAAGGGTTTCTGTTTTTTTCAATTGTTGCATATCACACCTAGGCTTTTCCACAATGATGAGATTACACCATTGATCATGCACGTGATGCTCTCCAGCAGGCTAAATTTCAGAAGGCTGCAGATGATAGCTGCTTTCCTCATTTTGTGCTAACTGCAGTGTTTTGTCCATAGTAGGGGCAAAATTGTATGTTCTCAAGTATAACCATGGACTATAGTCTCTTCTACTTGGGCATTCAGATGATAACACTGTCATATACATGCACAAACCCCTTCAACAAAAGAGCAAAATAACCAGACCGTGATGTGACCAAACACATTAACTGTCAAAGTTAATCATCAGATGCATGAAATAAACAGCCGTCACTAAAGAATCATGGAAGGACAATGAGCAATCTGTGCCCTCCACGACAATTGCCAACCCAGAAGGGTAAGGATGCTGAGATCAGATCGTGCATGGGGCTTGTGCTAATGACTCCAGCTATTACTGTGTCAGATTAATGCTGCACTGTCCAGAAAGGAATATATTCTCTGCAGTGTTCTAGAAGACAGAGAAGATACTAATGAAGTCACACAGATTAAAATCCACAAAAGTGCTGGACAGCTAGGAGACCTACAATAGTTGATCGCCGTTGTTGCATTTGTGTTTCTTTTTCAAGTACTGTTAAAAAAAAAAAGTCACATGTCTTTTCATAAAATGATCCCAGGTGATTCTTAGCATCAGAAACCAGGAGATAGATTAGATATGCTCCTAAAAGCAAAGAGCAAAGAAAATACAGATATTACATATGGTTGTTATAGCAACTAAAAGTATATCCTGAGCTCCGGCTCATTTTTCCCCACCTTTTGTCATGATCCTGTTTTCAGATAAATAACCTCGGGTTTTTCTTTTAAGTTTTTCATCAGGATAAAGATAAATTGTGGCCCCTGCTTCACAGCAAAGACTCTAAATTCTTGGAGGGTGGGGAGGGTCATAAAGAAGGAATAAGTATGGAGGGAGGGATGAGTTTGGGGTTCTCTGATAACCAAATGCAGGTTATAAGGGTTGAAAAAGATGATTGGAAAGGCTGTGGTTAACAATCTGCTTACACAAAACTTATGGGACATTTTTCATCAAAACTTTTCACCAGAGTAGATTCCAACCACGTGCAAAAAAAAGAGGACAAAGGACCTTTGCCTCTTTGTGTGAGTGATCTCCTGACATCTTAAAAACCAAAGAGAATGAGAAACTAAAACACAAATAAAATCTTTATTTTTTTCTGCTCCAACCTAGGGTTCCACATAGGAAGAAAACAAAATGTGTCCTGTTCAGATTGTATGCCATCAATGCTGGATTTTACTAGATGGATGTGGGGCTGTGTTTGTCAACATCAGGGACATGTGTCATACCTCGGCACCTGGAGGCACCCGGCGGTGTGTTCATATACTTAAGTGTTTCCACCAGAAGGCACCTGCGAGGCGTCGGTTTATATGTAGATGAAGTAATGGAAGCTCAGAGAATGAATGGGACTTGTCCAAAGTCATAGCTGATCATTAATAATAACCGCTAACAAGATGCTGAGCTATAGTCGACATTGTTCCAAATGCCTGAGATGGACTAATTTAGTCCTCTCAACCACCTGTAGTATCATGTCCATGTGTCCATGTTAACCACAAGGAAATGGAGCCACAGGAATTCTAAGCATCAGGCTTGAGATTACCCAGTTTGTAAAGAGGGTTGTCTTGATTCAGTCCAGGCCGTCTTTTCTCGGGTTCACTTTTTTATTTTCTTTTTTAATTTTAATTGTTAATTTACAGATTCTTCTTTCGCTAGCTTTTCTTCTTTTCCACAGATTCATTATATCATCCTCCATTTTTGCATAGTGTATGGTTTTCCCGTGAAACTCCCACCACCATTTATTTGCCCCTTTTACCATCTCTGTAGTGCCTGGTGCTCTCCTCACCCCTGCCCTGGCCCTTCTCCCTTCCCCTCCCCACAGTGTCTCTGCTCTATAGCTGCCTGATGATGTTGATGTTCAGCCCTGTTACAGCAATGGCTGTCCTCGGAGAGGCTGCTCAGTCATTTTCCTCATTCATAGTCAAGTAGGAAAAGCTGAAAGGTCAAGTTTCTAATAAAATACTATTATTCTTTTGTCCATTCCATCCTAATCTGGGGCTCACTGACTTTCTCCCCACACCCCGCACACACACCACTGATTTTCTCCTTCTTTCCTTCCTTCTACTATTTGCAAAATGAGCTTAGTAAAAGCATTCAATTCCACTTACATCCATTTGAAGGAAAAAAAAAATATATATATATATATATAAAATCATGTCACACCTTCAGATAGGTCCAGAGCACAACAACCTGGTTATCTCCCAACAAAAGACTCACAGCCCTTCTGATCTGTTTCCTTCCATCCAAGAGCCCTAAATGATATAGTTTCCAAAGTTAAGCCTCAGTCATCCTTCCTCCAGCGTGGGAGGAAGCCGCAGGCAGAGAGGCATGGGCTGTGGAATGACAGCTAGATAAAGGAGAACATGGATGCTGCAAGAGCAGTGGATAACACAGGCTCTGGGGTGCTCTGAGGTCCGCTGCATTCTCTGTCATTCTTGTTCTCAACAAGCTCTGAGATCAAGTGTCCTTCCTGCCCTGGAAATTAGAAAATACCACTCCTTGTGGCTTGAATGTATCCCTCTAACTCAAATTTCATTCCTTTAAAAAGTTCCTTTGGCCACACTAGAGCAGGCCCAACCCCCTTGAAATGTTACTTTCACTGAATCTATCACAATGGCAGCAAAACTATTATTTAAAGAATGTTCACAGCAGCTATACTAGGCCGAGAAAATTGGAAGTTACTCAAGTACACCTCATCGACGAAAAGGACAGGTAAATTGTGATTTAGTCACACAGAATATTATACAGCAATAAAAATGAACAGTGAATTACGGCATAATGTGCATCTATGTTACAAAAGAAGTCAGTCATAAAATAATTTAGTACAGATAGCTCCACTTTTTAAAGTTCAAAAAATACTCAACATTTATATTTTTTGTCTTTGAAAGAAGATAGTAATTATCTTTGCTGTGTAGAGACTGGAAGGGAATACAAGGTGATTTCTGGGTACTAGTAGTATTCTAATCCTTGACCTAGGTACTGGTTACATAAGTGTATGAACTTGGTGAAAATGTGTCAATTATGATTTGGGTACATTATACTTCAATTATTTTCCAAGAAAAAAAATAGTACTATTCTTTGTTATTTGTCTCTATCTACTCTGGGTTCTGTGTAGGTAGGACCATATGCACACTTTTATTATGAGACCTTGGGCTCCTGTTACTGTTTCTAGAATTTAAGCCCAATGTGCTTATAGAGTGAAGTCTTGAATAGATAAATGGATATTTACTCTCATTAGCACCAAAACAATCAAAGCTATAATCACCTTTCTCAGGTCTTCTAAAAGTTTTCAGAGCAAAATTTACATTTTCTTTGTTGTTACTGAATCCCCTGGTCCTGGTGTGGTACACAGCAGATCATAAGTATTCTATCAATATGCTTAATATAACAGAATGAAAACTTTCCCTCTTAAATGATCTCTCTACCCCCGCCTCCATCACCTCTGAACAATAATCTCTGAACATCTTCTTGTCTGAAATTATTTTAATGCAACTTTCTTTAGTCACTTTTTTTAAGGTTTATTTATGCATACAGGACTGGGGTACAGGCCAGAGGTACAGTGGTGATGACAGAATGCACCAGAGACAAACTGGGGAGCAGAACAGGAAGATCGACAAAGTACACTGCAGTGGACCCGTCAGAAGAGGTCTGCTGCACCATGTAGGTCATCTCCATGGCCGGGGATCAAACTCACAATGAAGCGGCTGCAGCTAGCTTGCAGTGCTACGTCCTAACCCATTGTGCCACCACGGAGGGCCCCTAGGTCACTTTTTACTTATAGGATGTGCTGGTTCCCTAAAACTCACAGAGAAAGAAAAAAAAATGGTATTCAGGATCCAAACTATCGTTGCAAATGTATTGCCTATTATTCTTCCTGAAGCTTCATCTGTCCTCAGAGAATGTGATTTCCTCTCCTCCACCTGCCTCGATCCTCAGCAATCACACATGCTGGAAAAACCCTTCCAAGGTTGATGCCCTTCACTACCTACCACCCAGCTTTCACCTGTGCTTACTTTTTCAATGAACAGACACATCTTTCATACTTAAATTTTACTTTTAATATAGACTACACAGACAGTACATCTTCCTTAAATCTTACAAATTCTTCTTAAGATTAAAGATCCCAAAGGCAATTCAATTGGGCACACATCAACAGGAATAGAGCACATCTTAAAATCTTATAAAGCTGTAGCCTCCTTGGTGGCACAAGGAGTTAAGACACAGCACTATGAAGCTATTGACAGCCACTGCAGCATGGGTTCAATCCCCAGTCAGGGAGCTGACCCACATGGCACAGCAGACCTCTCCTGTCTCTCCCACTGCTCCCATCAGCAGTGGATTTCAGTCAGTCTGCCTGTTCTACTCCCCAGCATACCTCTGGTGAATCCTCTCACCACCCACATCTCTGGTCTGTTCCCCAGCTGTTGTATGCACAAATAAATATATATTTTTTAAAGATTTACTTGTGCATACAGAACTGTGGTACAGGCCAGAGGTAGAGGGGCAGTGAGACAGAATGGAGAGTAGAACAGGCTGACTGATGAAGTACACTGCTGAGGGTAGCAGTGGGTGGGTCAGGAGAAATCTGCTGTGCCATGTGGTCACCTCCAGGGCAGGGATCAAACTCACGCTGAAGTGGCTTCAGCTTCTTAGTGCTGTGCTTTAACCCGCTGCACCACCAGGGAGGGCCCTTTTTTTAATTTTAAAGGACTTTCCATTTAAGGCAAATAACACAATCTGAGCAAATATTCTGCGCCAGATTCCTGAGCAGTGGACACCTCGGAGCTTCTCTCTATCTGTCCTATACTCTTCACCGTCCTTCACTGCAGACTCGCTCCCAGGCAGAGGTGAGACGAGTCACTGCTGCCAGACTGAGTGCTAGGAACAAAAGCGTCCCTTTCCTAGTCTTCTCACCCTTTCCCCCTTGAGACTTACACAAAACGTAGCTTTGTGTTGGAGAGAAATTCCTCTAGTGCCAAGCGAAAGAGAATAAACAAAATCCATCTCCCCTGGCAAAGTTTCTCCAATCTAATTTGTGTAATTACCTATCTCCCTAATGATGTGCTTGTTTACAGATTAAAGCTATGAATCTAAGCACAGAAATAAGATTAAACCTGATGAATTAGATTCCTATTTGCTTAAATCATCTGGATAGTCTCCCTTTCTTAAAAAAAAAAAAGAAATTCCGAGTTAAAAGGACAACATTTAAGCCACTACGAAAAATACAGATGTATATGATTTTTAAAATCAGAAGTCAAGCTGGGAATGGACAGAAGCATGCCCTTAGTTTCAGACTAGCATATTTGGGAATTCTTCAGAGGGAAGCTAAAACAAAGCACAATTTCCATCGCCACACATCCTTATAAGATCTTTCCAAATGAAATAAAGATCCCACTGCCTCAACCCTACAGTCTAGTCCTGCAGCCAACCGATGACTTAGCAGTGAACTCCCAGCACATCACAGGGACACAAAGCAGATGGTGAGAGAAGAGAGGAAAAGAAAAAGGAAAGAGGGAGGGAAGATACTGAAAAATGGATCCTTAAAGGTACAGCCAGGCCTTCACACACAATCAGCAAGACCTCAAGAGTCTCAAAGCCTGAACCCTTATGCAGTCAGTTGCAAGGCCAAATAACTTCTTTGATACAACCTGTAGCACAAGATAACGTGAGCCAGTCTATGTACTGGCCTTTGGAGGCTCTTGGGTGTGCTGCTTCTGCTGACTGAACAGTCTCTCCTGAGAAACCTGCAGCTGCCAAGACATAATAATAGTAGCCCAGGCATGGAACTACTCATAATAGCTAGCAGGTATTCAGATCTCCCATGCACCTAATCAACCACAAGGAGCCTGACGTATGTTCCTTCATTTTTCTTTGAAAATATTCTTGAGGACTTGCCATTAGCAGCCTTATTTTGATTTTGAACAAAAGGAGTTCAAGTGTGTTTAAATAATTTGCTTGAAGTCACTTGGGAATAATAAAGTGGACGCCAGATGTACACCCGGGCTTGTAGGCCTCAGATGATTCCCTCACCCACTGCATTCACCCCTCTATGAACAAGAGTAACATTGTGTCAGGAACAAGGAAAATGCAGTAATAAAGCCATCTCAATGTTGACCTCACAGTCTTTCATATTTTTCATTTATCTACAAAAAAAAAAGCATATAGATCTGTTTAGCTGAACAAACATAAATACCTCAAGCTTTAGCAACCAAATTTTCCTTGCAAAATCTGTTAAATTAGGTTTCCCACCAATGTCTTATTTCTTTCCTATATAATGATTCCAGCAACACAAGAGAAGAGTATGCCATGTTAAACACTGTTAAATTTTCAATGTCTAATTCCATGCCATATGCAATTTTACTGCCAGCCATAGTTTCACAATATCATTTTTTTGTAGTTTGTTTCATTGAGGCTGACTTTTAAGTGCTGAGTTTTTAAGTAAATGAACACACATTTGTTCTTTTATTTAAGGATCTATTTATTTATGCATACAAGAGCTGAGGTACAGGCCAACAGTGCAGGGGGTGAGAGGATCCACCAAACAGAGTGAGGGGCAGAACAGATGGAATGACTGAAATACACTGCTGAGGGGCACAGCAGGAGAGACAGGAGAGGTCTTCTGAGCTATGTGGCGTCAGCTCTCTGGCTGAGGATTGAACTCCTGCTGCAGTGGCTGTAGGTAGCTTCACTGTGCTGAGACTTAACTCCTGCACCACCAGGGAGGCCAAACACACATTTATTCTTGCTGGACCATGTGGACACAGACTGAGATAAAACTCTAAATGTTCTTAGTGAATGTGTATCACACTCCTTTTTAAATGTAATGCATTCTACAACTTGCTTTTAGTAGAAAATTCCAATATATGAAGGCCTGCTATCTTCTCAACTTGTGTGATAAGAAAACATGTACATATTCCCATAATAAATTGCTTACAAGTAGCTACATTCTCTCCAAAGGTCTTTCAATATCCCAACATTTAAACACTTGCAAAATGCTTCACATAGAAGATTTCTTCAATACTCTGGTTAACCCTGTTATGTGGATGCAATATTAGTTTTATTTCATCGGTGAATATGCAGTCTTGGATAAATTAAATCACCTAGCCATGTTGTTTAACTAGTAAACTAAGAACCAAAATTCCAAATTGAGTCCCTAAGCGATGAATTATGCTGCCAGCCTTTGAATTCTGTAAAAATCAAGAGGAGGTACACTCTGAAGTCCTTCACAGCATATTTCTTTCCACAACCCTCAGATTTCTCATCTGTAAAAAGAGGGCATTGAGGGAATGACCTCAGAGATCTTTCTGCCTCATAAAGGAGCCAACAGTTAACAACACTCAATTACCAAAAGCAGACTGGTGGAAAAGCAAGAAATGAAAATGGCCAGTGAAATCCCCAGGGCACACAAATGGAGTTGATCAGAGTCTATACTGAGCATCTATGGGCAAAGTTACACCTGGCGACTTTTCCAGAAAAGGACACCATGAAGGAGTTGGGTTCACACATTAGTTAAATAAGAGTATGTTAAAATTATTGCTATAGATAAAAACATCAACTTTCCCATTCCATCCAATTGTTAGCATAGTGACTATTCACCAAGCGAACCAACTGAGAGAGTAAGCTGTGCGTTCAACAGGGACGAGTGGACTTTTTTCCAAGCAGGTGTTTAGTTATGTAATGCAGGCTTGCTCTGGGGATAATGCTCAAATCATCGACTCAGAATTGTTCTTGGCTCTTTATCATGTAATACAAAGAAGTAATTATTACTGTGTCTTGTCTGTGCACATGCAGAAGTCCTAGGTAGTGTGGAGTGGTGACAGGCATGGGCCCAGGAATCCCCTGGGCTCCTTGTTAAGGCCTTAATTGGGTCTATTTTAAAGGCTAGCTGTAGCAAAGAGGGGTTTTCCTCTTTGATCACAACTCCCAGATGCCTGGCTGCGTGCTGAACACAGGTGCTGCCTCCAGCACAGCCCCAGAGGCACGTCCTGCACGGAGGGAACTGTGCTGAGACAGCACTGTCATCTTCTGTCTTAGCACCATCCTGGATGTCCCTGGACACAGCACAATCAAAAACTGCAGTGCTCACCTTCCTCTAAAGCACTCCCATTCTCCCCCCTGACTCCCAACACTATGGGGAATGGGGATGACTGAGAACAGTGAAAGCTCCTTCATTCTAGGGACTGAAAATATCTGGTGGAGGAGGAAAAAAAAGGGGGGGGGGATCTGGTTGTATTCACCCCAAGCAATTCAATGACTTTTGTCTTCCAAAGCTTTTTCATTTTGTTCTGAGAAAACAGATCCTGGATTAGCCCTTTTATGTGTGGCCTCCAGCAACCAATCTCCTCTCAGGGTGTCCAATGCAGCAGAGGCTTGGGAGAGGGAGGAGCGTAAACATGAGCCTCTGAGATAAGGCGTCTAAGCAAGTTCCCACCAGGCATTGATTTTTATGCAGTCCACTGGGGCTTGTGGTGGGAACTAGGTTCTGTGGCACAGGGATTCCAAACTGCAAGAGGCAGCGGAAACCGGAGTACTGTTCTTGCAAAAATGGTCAAGTATGGTCAGAAGAAGATATTTCAAGTCAGCTTCATTAACTGAGATTTTTCAAGAACTCGAGTGAGAAAGGCACTGTATTGGTCATGATGGCTGAAGGAGAATAGATAGCATCTGTTCCTGAAAGCTGCTGAACATTAGAATATTTATTAAACAGCACCTCCATGCTTGGCAGATTTACCTGTAACCTATATTTACAGGGTAGAGTGGTCTGTATTGAACATGCTTCAAATCAGCATTCTCTACTCATATGAAGGCCTTAATGACTAGTACTTCAACCAAAAACCCCACTTCACCTGTGCCTTTCCTCACAGTTTTTTTTTTTTTTTTTTTTTTTTAGATTTATTTATTTATGCCTATAGAGCTGGGGTACAGGCCAGAGGCTCAGTGGTAGTGAGAGAATCCACCAGAGACAAAGTGGGGAGCAGAGCAGGCAGACTGACAAAGTACACTGCTGAGGCGAGCAGCGGGCGAGACAGCAGAGGTCTGCTGTGCCCTATGGGTCAGCCCCATGGTTGGGATCGAACTTGAGCTGCAGCGGCTGCAGCTAGCTTCACAGTGCTGTGCTTTAACCTGTTGTGCCGCCAGGGAGGGTGCTCCCAGCTCTTCTTCAGTATCATTTCAAATCCTGCTCATCACGGCCTCCCATGTAGGATCACATTTACAGGCTTGGCAAATGGAGAAGACCTTTGCTGTGGTCCAGTCTGACATTTTCACTTTGGAATGGAGGAAATGGACCCAGAGAACCAGAGTAACTCTGGATATGTGCACAGTGGTTGGAGTCTACACCAGCTCCCGGGCCCTATGACAAGCCTACCTCCAGTTAGGTCCAGGCATTGCTCAGCTGATGTAAGTCACGTTCCCTAAGGCAAAGCCTGGGGAGTATAACAAAGATATTCCTGCGGTTTACGCACACTTTATGGCAGACCCACAAAAGTGTGTCCTCTGCAGTGTTTTCTGAAAGTGTATGTCGGAAAATCACAAAGTACCGTTGGCAGCCAAGCTTGGTCACTCAGATGAATCCCAAATGACGGATTCTACAGGTAGCTTCGAACTAGCCACTTTTGCTCCAATACCTCATCTGCCTGA
Organism: Condylura cristata; assembly: GCF_000260355.1. Classification (NCBI taxonomy): domain Eukaryota; kingdom Metazoa; phylum Chordata; class Mammalia; order Eulipotyphla; family Talpidae; genus Condylura; species Condylura cristata. The sequence continues at coordinate 13,491,747 of NW_004567112.1, read as the reverse complement.
GTCACTGTGGCCACTCTTTTTTTCTTCCAAACTGAAATGCTGGTCATGTCAGTGCCTGGTGCCTTCAGAGTGAGGCCCAAACACTTCAGCCTGGCGTACAAAGCTCTGCATGGCAGCATGCCAGTTTGCCCTCAGCCGCATCCCCCTGCCCCACCTCCCACCCTGTGCTCTCCCTTCCTGTGGTGAGTGAGTCCCTCCATCGCCTCTGAGTTGACACATGTGCAATCTGCCCATCTGGAACATGCTTTTGTCACTTCTGAAACACTTCCATGAAATATTTACATATTTCAAGAATATCAACTACTGTTGAAAGGTGATATCACCTGCTGATATCATCACTCCCTTCAGCCCCATTCACCTTTGTAAATGCCTGTGTACTGCACTTAGCAAACTGTACTTTAACTGCATGTCATCCCCCCACCCCCAGACTCCCACTCCCTGTGCTTCCTCAGACTGTGAGCCACTTCAGGGGAAGAGTATTGCTTGTTTCTCAGTCCTACGAGAAAATTAAGCACATATTTAGTAAAAATGATACAATTCCATGGGGGCACCCAGTCCACTTTGCCAAGTACTCTCCTCTCCCTCCTCCTAATACTTCTGTATGGATCAGGGGTCAGTCTGCTGAGTGTGAGTGGTCAGCGATAAGGCTAGGCACTTAGGACCCCTTCTCATCAGAGCAAAGGACATACTACTGAGGAATAATGCCTGATTTCAAAACAAAGCATGATCATAATCAGACAGCTAGCTTGTCTCTACCAAACAATAAGGGCCCATGACCTTGCCTTAGTGACACTCAGCAGCCAGAGGCTGAAGCCCAACCCAGCAGCCGGGTTCAGCACCGTCTCGAAGGGAACAGCTCCACCTGCTGAAGTCTGTCATTCCTTTCTTCCTGAGCACCAGTTTTATTTTAACCTGTATAGAAGTGGTCACGATTTCTGAGAAATGATGGCATCAGAGAGAAGAGAGAGAGGCATTTTGTATTCCATTACTTGCCTGCATTTTGTACAGGTTTACAAGAATACATGTGTGACAAATATCCACACCACCTCTTGCAAAGGAACAAAGCAGAATGATTCTATCAATATGCCAGTTTCTGTACAGCCTCTTTTTAAAAATTAAACCATCAGCGTGCAGGGTGGTATTGCATCTACTCCGTCTTCTGCAAGGTGGAGCTAATCTCTGTCTTCCCGTGGGTAAGGGGGAGGTGTCAGAGCACTGAGATTTCCCGCTCATATCCATCAGCAAACAATGTGATAAATACCAATGTGGGTGGTAGGTGGTGTCGAAACAAGGGTAAGCAATGAATAAAGCGGGTTGCTTGGCAGGAAAATCTGGGGTGAACACATTAGGCATTTCCTGATGATACAAGTTATTTGAAGTACCAGGAATAGTGAAGTGAAAGTTGCTGAAGTGAATCACCTAAGGAAGAAAATGAGGAGACTGGAGCAAGGCCAGAAACCAGAAACTTCTGGGAAGAAAACATTTTGCCAGTCATCCTAGAGGGGCACAAATGGTCTTGTCTAAGAGATGCAAAACCCATTTATTATCCTGATTTTCTGTCGCAATTGCAGTCCAAATATTGCATCTTAAAAAACTCTATCCAACATTAAATCACTGTGCAGGAAAATTAACCAGCATGCACCAAATGTTTTAGCAAAGAAAGAGAATAGGTCTTAATTATAAACTCATGATTCTGCAAGCAATTTAGCATAAATAAAATTTCAGCAGGCCTAAAAATATGAAAACCCATTAAAAACACAAACAAGTTGGCTATAGGGTAGTTTTAACATTAAATCAAGGTCAGGCTTCAAATTTGTTCTGATTGAGTTAAGGCAGCTTAGCTGTTAGGGTGGAATACTGCAAATCTGCTTATAGCGAAAGCCAGCTGAAACAGTTCCTGGTCTGGATTTAAAAAAGTACAGTAAGGATTCCTTTTCCAAGGGACAGAAGCGAGGACCCCAAATTCTTTGAGAAATGTCTGTCACTTTAGCACTATTTTTAATTCAATGCTGTAGCCCTGAATTTTAAATAATTTACATATTTTAAATAATCTTATCATTGTTTTACCTACACATAAGATGCTTATCACACCACTGGGACAATCATTTTTGTTTTTCATAGAACCCTACAGTTTAATTACATCCTTATGTAATAGAATGTGTCTCAAATTTTGAAAACAGAGCCACTGAATTAGATTATCCAGCTACATGTGTGTGTACACATATGTATGTATGTATGTATGTATGCATACAGACCAACAGACAGACAGACCAACAGACTGACGGACAGATAGGCAGACAAATAGAAGACAGATGAGAGAGAGCAGGAAGCAGAAAATGTGTGTATATGTGTATATACTTCACATATAGAAATACTCATTTTCTACAGAGACCCAGGAATATTTGTATCTCTCCAAATACATATTTCTGGAGTCATATATGCAATGATATACACATTCTACCTTTTCCAGAACAATATTTCATCTCATTAAAGAAAAAGAAAAACCTTCCCCTTCCACATTTTTCAATGAAAAATATAGCATGAGTATATAGCATGAGTAAGACTGTGGGTCTGCAAAGTTTTCAAAAGGACTCCTGAGTCACAACCTCTCAAATCCTACAGAGTTGGAGATAAAGCCCCAAGCTTGTGCTCATGGAGGGTTTTCATGGTGAGTAAAACCCTAGTATCTAACATGGTTATACACTCCATACATAATCGTTGAAGACATGAACAACTTAAGGCTACTTGAAGATAAAATATTTTAGTGCTCTACATGCAGTAGAATATAACAGCTAAGAACTGAGCTGTTCAGACCACAATTGTCTGGTTTTAAATCCCAATTCTACCTTTTGTTATCCCTGTGACCTTGAGTGAGTTACTTAACTTCGCATTTTTCAGCTCCTTATTTCTAAAATGGAAATAATGACACTGCCAGCTTCCTGTATTTTACTGATCTGTATTGCAGGTACATTGTAGACATCTATATGTGCTGGCTCTTATTGCATTCACTATCTCCTAAGTCTTCAATAAATGCCAGTCTTTAGTCTCCTTTAATTGAAATCCTATGATGCACAAACCTACCTGGGGAACCCAGCAACTAACTCTCAAGCCTGAAAGAATATCTAAGTTTAACCCATAATTCTTTCCCAGTGCCATGGGGCTCTCAATCCATCCACTGTCACACATGCAATTTTATCTCTCACAATGCGGTATGTACTCATTGTTTCTCAAATAGTCTGGCCCTGCTGAGACTTCTGTATCATGAGGCTGGTTCCCAATCCACCTTTTTAAATGAAAATCATGCAGCTATTTTCTCCCTGGAGCCTGAGGTAATGCCAGTCCCCACCAGCCCTGTGCTCATCTGGCAGCCAGATCACCAGGCTAGAGGCATCCCCTGCCCTGCCTGCTACCAAGAAACTAGAATTTCAATACAGTTTGAATCTTGATAGTCCATCCACTTATTCATTCATTCATTCATTCATTCATTCATTCATTCATTCATTATTTATTTGTTGGCTATGGCTAAATTTAGGAGATTTTTTTAAGATATCTTATATTTCATGAAACATGCATCTTCATCACTATGGTGTCTCAATGCTGACCATTTACCTTCCCTGTCAATTAAGGTCAATAAAATTACCCATATGCTTTAGTGTTTAAGTCTCTCCTATGTGCCAAATCCTGGTATAGAAAAATGAATGAGGGGGCCTCTCTGGTGGGCAAGGGGTTAAGTCTCAGCACTATGAAGCTATTACCAGCCACTACAGCATGAGTTCTATCCCCAGGCCAGGAGCTAACATCTCCTGACTCGCCTGCTGCTCCCCTGAGCAGTGTATTTCAGTAGATCCATCTCTTCTGCTCTCCACTTAGTCTCTGGTGAATCCTCTCCTCAAACTGCACCTCTGGCCTGTACCCCAGTTCCTATATGCATAAATAAATAAATATTAAAAAAAAAACAGAAAAGAAAAATGAATGAAACAGTGCCTTGTCCACAAGGAGCTCACCATCCTGAAGTCCAAACCAGAAGGCTTAGAAAGGGGCACAGGAGAGGTGCTTGGCGCAGAAGAGAAGACTGTCTCCTAAGAATCAAGTTTCTCCCTTTGGAAGTACTGGAGAAGTCCTCAGCACGATAGTAACACTGACAGCTGAGCAAAAAGGGCTCAGTCACAAGATCTCAAAGACAGCCCCAGACCTTAAACATTAGCCCAAACCACACTCTGTTGAGAGTGCATGGAAGAGGTTGCAGCTCAAAGCGCGGCCTGTCTTTGCAACCACTCGTGAGTTGACCAGCAGTTTTGAGGACTCAGTCTCCATCTCCTGCCATTTCTTTTTTACTTGCTACCCACGTCTGTTCTCTATTCTCTAGAAAGTAAACAAGGAAGAGGAAAAAGAGTCAACCAATGGAAAGCTACATTTGTTCTTTGAGATTTTTTCCATTATTAATAGTTGTATGTCCTACCTTCTACTTGGAAGGCATGACTAATTGTCTCTACCTGCCATGGAATCCTTTATTGCACACTCTCACCGCTTAGAATAATCATACTACAATTTTAAGTGTCCATCTAGCTCTCCTAATACACCCAGTTCCCCATATTGATTTAGGATATATACTCAAGAAAATGACATAAACACCCACTTTTAGCTCTTCAAAAGTAGAAGCACAGAGAATAACCAAGGAGAAATCCCCATCATTGTTTAGTTAATTCAATTCTACTGTGAAGAGGAAAAAGAGCAATACTTTAAAATTGTTTTGTGCATCTGTGTACATGCATATGCATGGGGTGTGAGTCATGTGGGTTATAAAGATTAAGGGGGACAATTTATCCCTTTGGAAAATCAGATTCCTTTGGCAAACCGGAGTCCAAGTGCTTAATAGGACATTTTGAATTAGGGAGTCTAATCTGATACTTAGACACATTGTGAGCCTTGGTTGCAAATATCTTCAGCAATGAGATGCTGAAGAAAGCCAGTATTATCCTAGTTACAACTTGTTGACTGAGCTAACAACCTAAAATGAACCTAAGACCCGAGATTTAGGGAGTTTAAAATGGGCAGGAGTGACCTTTTCTCCCGCCCAGGCTGTTCCATCTGCAAAATTCCTAATATTGTATAAAGACCCAGCTTAAATGTCACTTCCCTTTGAAACCTTGCCTCCCACTCTCAGACAAAATTACTTGTCCCACACTCATCTTTGCTCCCAAAGCACTTTGCACAAAACTCTATTACAGCTATTATGCACTTATCACACTAAATTGCAATTTATCTGTTTATGTGGCTGTCCATTTCCACCAGAATATGCACCCTCAAGGGTAAAGATCAGGTCTTATTCATCTTTGTATTCTCAGTGCTCAGCACTGTGCTGACACAACAGCCACTTAAAAACATGGTTTAGATTTGTATTATTAAAAAAATGCATGCTCATGTTAAAAATTCAAAACAGCATAGAGTAGTATATAAAAAAGGCTAAAAGGGCCTTTCCTCAATCCCAGGACATCAGTCCTATTTCCCAAAGGAAATTGCTCATAGGAGGTTCTTAAAAATGCCTAAATGCTACCTGTTCCCTTTGATCCCACACCCAGCCACCCAACACATAACTCTCAAGTAGTTTCATGCAGACTGGCAGCCACCACTGACAAGGTGCTCTGGTTGGGTGCAAAGACCCCAGAGCCAAAGACCAGAGAACACTGTCCCGTACAGCAGGAGGGAACAGGCCAGGAAGCTGCTCTACTCTGCAACTTGAAGCTTTGGTAGACGTTCTCTCCACTTGCAGACACTTCTCTTTTGTTTTCATAGTTTCCCCTCTTTCTGTGACTCACTCAATGTCTCCAGGTCTCTGCCTTTGTCTATCTGCCTTTTTCTATGTATTTTTTTCTCTCTCATTTTCTTTTTCATGTCTATTTTTCTTAAGATTTATTTATTTATGCATACACAACTGGGATACAGGCCAGAGGTGCAGGGGTGGTGGAGAATACACCAGAGACAGATTGGGGAGCAGAACAGGCAGACTGGTGAAGTACACTGCTGAGGGGTGACCTCCCTGGCCAGGGATGGAACTCGTGGTGATATAGCTGTGGCTGCTAGCTTCATAGTGCTGCTCTTTAGCCCACTGCACCACCAGGGAGGACCAGATTCCTCATTTCTAAACTCATCTCTGAAGTATCTTGTTCTCTATCCCTCTCACTACCTTTCATGTTATCATTTCTCTCTCTATCTCTCCCACCACCCCCATCTCTCTGTTTCCATTGCCTCTCTGTCTCTTTCTCTCAGTTTCTTTTATTCTCTTCTGCTTTGAGGATCTGCTTCCACTCAGCTCTCATAATGCACAAACATCCTTACTGTGAACTCACAAAATGACCTAATATTTCACATTCAAAAGTGGGAACTTAAACGAACCTCAGTACGAAAGTTGCTGTGAACGTGTAGCGATACCCAGGGATGCTTGCAGCCATCACATATGTGTGCAATAGAGCTGGAAACCATTCCAGACAGGGCCTGAGCCTTAAATCACGAGGTTGTTCTTTTTTTGGGACTTTGGGATACCAGATGCTGGAGGTGTATTGAGGTTGGTGAAATGAGTCCACATTTCTCTGAGTCTCTCATCCACCAAAGGGATGATGAAGACAAGGCCTGGTAGCCCCTGCTGCCATACCCGGAAGAGAAACACTGAGTGATCCTGCAGCTTTGCCAGCACCACAGGCCCTGACAGCGCTCTCCACAGCTCCACAGCACTGGCTGCAGGCGAATCTGACAACTTGAATGTGGGCGCTTTGTGTAGTGCTGTTGCCTGGAATTCAGTTCTAATGAGGCCAAGTTCACAAACACACTTCGCTCTTTCTTGTTTTGTTCATTTTTCAAATAACTTTTAAAAATAACCCAAGCAATGCATGTTTCCCGAGAAAGAACAACAACAGCCAAACTATGCACAAAAACAGCCCTTACAATGCCACATCTATCATAACCATAGGCAAACATTTTGACTTACACCCTTCTTGGATTTTTTAATGAAAATAAAATTTTATAGTATGTATTTTTTTTTTAAATATTGAGTCCCAACTGTGTCCATGTATATTTCTAGGGGTGTAGCATCTACATGGGGAACTATATAGATAAAAATCAAAACAACCCTGACTTTAAGGGCATATGTTTATACTATTATTTAATCTGCTTTTCCCTCTCTAATATTTTGTGGAAAGTTTCCCGACTATAAATATATTTATATTTATACTTACATGATCAATCTTTTGATGGCTGACTATTCTATGACACTCCTGGGCAATGGGTTGTTTGTTTTATATGAAAGTCAGTTTTCCCCACTAATATAGCAAATAAAATAGGAATGATCCAATTAGCTGAATGGGTTACACAGAACTCCTAAAAACCTTAATTTTTTCTGTAATGAGAGTGGTATAACTCTTCTGTTATGTTAATGAGGTAAGTTTTGGACTCCACTTAATAGAGACTGGTTGACTGGTCGCCTAGAGAATCAACCAAGACATCAGGCCACTGGACTTTTCAGTCTTACCCCTGAACTTCTAAGGGTGGCAGAAGGGATGGAGACTGAGAAGATTGTCAATGGGTGGTGATTTAATCAGTCATGTGTTCGTAACAATGGCTCTGTAAAATAACTAAAAAGATAAGGTTCCAGAACATCTGGACTAATGGTCCCCTGGAAAGCTGGAACTAATGGCACATGGAGAGGACATGAAAGCTTTGTACTCTTTCCCTACCTGGCACTACGCGTCTCTTCCATCTGGCTGTTCCTAAGCTGTATCTTATTACAATAAACCAGTAAGATAGTGAGTAACATTTCTCCAAATTTTGTGAGTTGCTCTATCAAATCAAGCAACACCAAGGAAGGTTCACTAGATCCTCCAATCTAGAAGCATCTGTGACAAGTTGGGCCTGTGAGTAGTAGTCTTCCCAGGCTGAGACCTCAGCCTACAGAGCCTGCACGATCTCTGGGAAAACAGTGTCAGGATAGTCACACTGTAGGACACATAGCGCTTGCAGACACACTGGAAATTGTGTCCAAAATACTATCACAAGTTTATGTGAAAACAGGTAAAAGATGTTAAAGCAGGTAAAAGATGTAGGACAGGGATGCCAAGGAAAGGCAGATATAGCCCTGGTCTAATTATAAGAAAATACAACATGAATGAAAGAACATAAATCCAGAAACTGAAGGAAGAGCATGAGCAACATTTTACCAATCTCTTTTACTAAGATTTATTAATTCTTACATTAACACTAACAAAATAATGATGATAATAAAAACTAAGACTTATGGGTAACAGGTTCCAAACGTTGCCTACTGTATGACAGATGCCACTTTAAGCATTCTTATAACTGTTGTCTCCTTCAAATATCAAGAAACAATATAAAAAGTATAGTAGTGTTGTTTCCATTTTACAGATGAGGAAAGCTTCAAATGAGAATTCAAATTGATCATGAAACATTTCACCTTATTTAAAATAATGTGCTCTTCAGACACTTAGACACTTTGTCCATTGTCATTTGGACAGCCAGGATAGATAAAAATCTATATATATTCCAGTGGTAGAAATGTGACCATCTGTCAAAAATGTGTGTGAGTGCATGATGTATATAATTTCCCTTTGCCTGAGGATCTCCATGCTGCTTCATGTAATCATCTCTCATCCAACAGACCCTTCCAGCAAATCATCACCATTGGGTCAACTTTGAGAAGCTGGTCAAATCTGTGGGTTCCACTTCTCCATGGAGAAATACTAAGCATGGTGACATAAGACTGTGCACACAGGGAAGAGGTGCAAGGACCCCCAGTTTTACTACTCACAGTATTTAGAGAAATAACTATCAAACTATACTACTCCAAACAATCTCCTAGGGAATTTGTAACATATAAAGACTCTTAGCTCCATGGACTGATGCAAAAGCAGATGTCACAAGGACAAACTCAGTGTTCTACACGGAGGGAAAGACCATGGCTTCCCAGCTAAGAATTCCTGTCAATTCAGCAAAATGTACGTCATGGTAAATAGGGCCACAGATGGGCTTCAGCCAAGCCAAAGCAGTCCTTTGTCCCCTTTCATGATTTTGATCAAGAGTATGTGGTGGGAACTGCTGAGACAAGGGGAATACTTCTACTTTTAGCGCATCGCCCCCAGCCTTGGAGCAGAAGGCTGTATGTCCATGCCTTCATGCCTCAACAGACCCTGCTCCTCCAATGAGAAAAGATGACTAGCAGAATCAATCCACTGGCCTCCAAAGCACAGAATGATCAGTTGGTTCTCTGATAGCATGATTCTTGCTAGCACTTTCTTGTAAAAGCCTACAAACTGTCCATGCTGTCACTCTAGAGTCTTTATCCAGTAGGGAGAAACCAAGCAGCACACACAGGCTCCCAGGATTACAAGACAACAGAAATTAACAACCACAGGTTCTTCATTCACAGGATGGACAGATGGAGGTGAGGACTGTCAGGAGCAGTTTTCTACCAAGTAAAGTGCACCAGGTCAGTCACCTGGAATCCGGGCAACATGACAGGCAGAATCCTGAGATGGGTCACACACATGCCAGCAGTCCCTCCACCACCCCTCTTATTGACAAGTGGCCTTCTTTCTAAAGAACCCAGAAATAAACCCATACAAAGGGGCTGCAGTGTCAAATAAAAACGGTGATGGTAGCAGAAAGGGAAAAATCAAATTCCATTGTTATGACCTCCTTGCTTAGGACCTTGAGCAAGTTCTCAAGTCTTGACATCTGTGGCTTTAGAATAAGGATGACATCTACCTTCCATAGGTTCACCTTCGGTCTCACTACTGTTGCTGCCAAACGTTCACATTCCCGATTCCCTTGATAGCTACCTCCATTAATAATATATTAAACTAGATTACCCCTGCATGAGATGCCATGCTATGATTGGCCCTGTCCCAAGTAATCTCATTTCTGGAGTCTTGCAATGGTGGGGCACATAATGGTGGATAGATTATTACAGGAGTCTTTACTTGCAAAAAGTCCCACCATCGCTCTTTGTAAAGGTTTAAACAATGCCAAGAGCATGGTACTGATGACTTCATTTGCTCTGAATCCTAGGATATAATGTAGGTAGCTGAGTCTAGACTTCAGGAGTTATACCTCCAGCATCGACACCTCTTCCACAAAAATTCAGTGGGTGTAGGCACACAGGCTTTGGGTGGGTAGCAGCACATGCTATCTCACACCTGTGCAAAGCCTGCACTTGGTCAAACCAGCCAACCCACTCCAGCGAGCAAAACATCTTTGACCTTTTCTTTCACTAACTGACCTGCTTAATAGCAATGCCTTGGTTTCCCTATATGAGAAATGCAGATGGCACCTATCTTTCCTATAGAGGACATTGGTAGTAACAAAACTAGGGTGAAGGTAGCTGAATTCCAATCAGTGAGAACAGAGCATTTTGCAAAGGAAAATGGGGTGAGGACAATTGAAAGAGCATTCAGGAGTGTTGGCAATATCTTATACGTGTCTAAAATTTCATGTGGGACTTACTAGTGGGCATCTGTGTCCTTTTTTCTTTCCTCCTACATTTAGGTCACGCTTGGTTCTTTCCTTAGGAACTGTGCACAGTAAGACTCCTCCTTTATTCTTGCCAGCCACTGGAGTATCCCACGCATCCTCCCTGAGCAAAGTGGCCATCACCCTTCCACAGAGCCTCGCTCCACCTCACAAGGATCAGTCTCCTCTGTAGCCCTCTGTGGCCAGGGCAGGGATACTGTTGGCTAGTTTCCCATATGAAACACAGAAGCATTCTCCGCACTTTCTAGCCAGAGATAGAGAATGGTAATTGAGACACATGCAAAGAGAGGGCAAATATTTACAAATATTTTACATGTGTTTGGTGACTCAACAGAAGCTGGCAGAGAATGGTATTGATTGTTTACCCTCCAGGCAGCCTGGCCAGTGATATTGCTGACCAAGAACTTCAACAGAAGAAAGCCCTTTTGTGAAAGCTGTGTGGAACATGTCAAGGTATAAATGAAACAGTGATGACTCCAGCTAAGATTTAATGTGCAAATAAAGGCAGACAAGCCTTTAAGTGACTGTACAAGTTCCTATTACTTTTTGGTTTCGGAAGAGACCCAAACATACTAGAAGAAGGATGTATATTTTTTGGCTTAAATCTTATTTGTAAAAGAGTTCTCGGGTTAAAACTTCAGCTAAGCATAGATGACATTCGACAAGGGTTCGTTCCCGAATGCACAGAGTCACTTTTGCTTTGCTTTTCCCCACATTCACTCACAGCAGCCATTCAGCTGCAAATATCTTTGTAATAATCTCCATCTCATAACAGTTTCTCTACATGTCTACTACTGTCCTGCCCTGAAGATGCCCCATCCAAAATATGGCCACCCCTCCATGGCCCCCAGAAGCATCTTTGCCCTGGAGGGACCATTATCTTCTGCTATCTCTTCAGAGGATGGTTTGCATAAAAGAAACAAAGTCCTCTGAAGGCAGATATTACGTCTTTTCACCTTTGCTCCACAGACACCTCCAGCTATAATCAGTATCTGTTAGGTGTCAATAAATGCTTGTAGAATTTAAAGTGAATGGGATGACTTGTGTAATATTCTTAGCATGGTACTGCCTTGTCAGTCTGTGACTTTCTGGGGTTCCTCTTTAAAAGGATGTAGATATGGTGTTTAGAGCCAACACTCATGTCATTTGACTCTAAAAAAGTCCATTCAATATATTGGAAGGTTTACTTTCCAACTTCACATTGAGCTTGTTTTTTTGATCCAAAGATGGCAATTCCTTAACATAAAGACATGCTACGGGCCCTCCCTGGTGGTGCAGCAGGTTAAAGCGCAGCACTGAAAAACTAAAGCCACTTCCACATGAGTTCGATCCCGCCTGCCACCAAGTTCTTGGTGACCACATGACACGGCAGACCTCTCCTGACCCTCCCGCTGCTCCCCTCAGCAGTGTACTTCATCGATCTGCCTGTTCTGCTCCCCGCTCTGTCTCTGGTGAATCCTCTCACCCTCCACATCTCTGGCCTGTACCCCAGTTCTGTATGAACAAATAAATAAATCTTTAAAAAAAAAAAAAAAAGGCATGCTACAATGAACTTAATAAATGATGTCTAGCTGCAAATCCACATTTAAATGAATAGTCTTCTGGAACTTGCATACGAGTCATGAAAAAAAAAAAAAGGAGGAATCTGAAATTAAAGGTTTGTTCACTTATGGACTCAAGTTTACAGCTTTGTGTCATTTTTGGACCCCCCAACACCACACCATTGCTATCCTTTACTTAAATATAGCAGGTGCACAATACCGACAGATTGAGCAAACTATTAAAATAATCTCACCCTATAAGGGATTCGATGGTGTTTTAGCATTAGTGTCATTTTACAGTGTATGAAATTAAGACCATAAAATTTTAACAAGTTACAATTACAGACCTAATTTTTTGTGTACTATCAGAACTATATTCCAGGATCCTTAGTTCCCAAGACAGAATTATTTCTTCAACTAAAATAAGAAGCAGCACTTACTGAGCACTGATTACATATCATCTACTGGTATACATGTTGTCAAATCTCCAGAAATGGCTCAAGAAGACCTACCACCCCCTTACCATAGCAGAGAAAATCGAAGTCCAAAGAATTTGTGTCTTGTTCAAGATAATATGTTTGTAAGCAATAGCACTAACATTCAAACTCAAACCTATCTGTTTCTAAACCACTGCCTTGCATGTCATACCGCATTAACATCTGTTAATAGCACAGAACACAGAGCAGAGAAAGAATTAGGTAGCTGTGCTAGAGAAAACAAAAATATTTCACAAATTTACTCACAAAAATAAACACCTATGTCAAAATGTATACCAAATCAAGCTGTTCATATTCAACTTCTCTATAAAAATCAAATAAGCAATTAACTTAGAATGGCACCCCATTCCTGAAGAACATGAGATGTGTGTGCTCAGTGAGTCACCAGGTGCAGATTTCATGTCTGAGAATCATGAAGAAGTGGGTGGACAGAGACAACGGAATAACTACTTAACACTAAGGTTGTGATGCGACAGGCACAAGGTAAAGTTCCTGCTTTTCCATAGGGAGGTGATGTTTCCAGCTAAGATTGCGCTTCTCCACGACAATATGAAACCCAACCTAGATAGACTTATTTAAAATACAGATTCCAAAAGACTCGAGTTTTCCAGGCCTATGATATACCATTCTGTGCAGTTTGGGAGTTGGAGATCCTTGAGTTAAGGTCCCTGCTTTGCCACTAAACTTCCGCATCTTCTTGACAAGCCATGCAGACTTCGGGAGTCTCAGTCTCCTCATCTGTGTAATAGCAACAATAAGATCTACTACAACATTTTAGCAAAAAATTGGGACTCAGTTTTTTCACTAAGGTTGGATGGTGAATGTCACGACCCAGAACATCTAAAGGAAATACAGGAAAAAGCAAGCAGATCATCATACATTATGATAAATGCAATATTAAAAATATCATAACGGCAACAGAATGTCAAGTAAAAGCCTCTGTTAAATCTTAAATATCACACTTTCTAGCGACAAAGGGACAAGGTGGTAACTGAAATATTCAAATTGACTCCCGCATACAGATTTGAAAAAGAGATATTAACAGTTGCCACCTACCTGTTACCTAACAAAGATTTTGTAAGGATGAATGAGTGTAGCACTCTGAAATTCCTTGGAAGTAAAGAATAAACCCATGTTCTACCACACATGCATATGTGGGTAAATATATAGTTTAACAAACTAAGGACTGCTATATAAATTTAGATCAGGGCACAGCATGTCTCAGATGAGTAGGGTTGGAACAATATGTTCTTGCTTAAGACACCAAGCTCATGACAAATGATTCATACCCAGCACCTTTCATGCCAAAAGATCCCCCAGGTGTTCCACCAACTCTAGCAACAGTTTCCATCAAGCTAGACTGCAGTAGGGAGGAATCATATCACATCCACGGAGGAGGCACCACACTCGTGTCTACACAACTGTACAAGCCCAGCAGTGGAGGGGGCAGGAAGGAGAAGGGAAGGAGGTGAGAGAACCATCCAGAATCCCTCACAAGTCTGACAGGCAGCCTGTAATTATCATACATTTACACCTTTAATGCAGGTGTTATTGTAATCAGAAGTCCTACTTAGCAAAAGCTTTTAGATGAAGGTGAGACAGGTTCAGAGGATTGCACTGAGTGGCTTGGGCCGTGGAGGGGAAAGCATGTAAATGTGAACACAAGCAGAGGCACGCATCCTGTCTTTGGGTTTAGGGTACTGGGTTTCTCATTCTGGGGGAAGTGAAGAGGTGCGAGCTCCAAACAGGTGTAGGTACTTCATGCTTTCTTATAAGCGTCCTGGCACGAGAGTCTCTCGAATGAATCCAGCAGGCACTGCCCACACTCCAGAGACAAGGAGTTTTAAGCTCAGAGCCAAGATTAAACCACAAATCAGCAGAACTAGAACTCTGGTCACTATCCCGCTTCTTATGTCACCAAGTTGCCCTGAAAAGTTTCTGCTTTTACAGTATTTTAAACTGCGTCTCTCATATGAATCCGTGCCAGTTCTGTTTGGAGGACCTAGGTACAGACTGGTTTTCTTCCTCTATCATCATTACATACATACACCAAAAACACTTAAAAATCATATATAAGGTTTAGAAATGGGGACAGGGGGCAGGTGGCCTTATAGCAACAGAATATGTGACTTGGGGTTTAGAAGCCTCATTAGTTAACATGATTTAGTGCTCAAACCTTGGACATGGAACACCTGGATTATTCCCTACATTATCTCAGACTTCCCTGTAGATCACCAAGTCCTGACCCGAATAAGCCCTACTGAGCTTATAGCTACCATTAAAAAAAAAAAAAAAAAAAAAGGCTGGCAGTGCTTGGCGCCATTTCTTAAATTGAGTTTTAAATTTGCCAAAGATGTACTCTCGTTTTCTTGCTCTTTCCAAGAGATGAACTAAAGTAGAGGTCTTATGGGTGAGTGCTATTTTACAGCCTGAATAACATTAAAAGTCAAAAATATTTTAAGTCCAAAGTCTTATGCCTTGATACAACAAGTTCTAACACATCTTACGTGTTTAAAATCTCCCCTTAAAGTCAGAACCTTTGAGTGACTCACTTATATCAGTGTGTAAGGTCGTTGACTGATATTAAGATTCAAATTCAAATTGGGAGAGTTGGGAGAGGTTAAGTTTGGGGTTATGATACAAAAGCTATAATAAAGACGAGGCATGAGTCCAGCGGTCTGCGGAATTTGAATGAAAAACCAAAAAAAAAAAAAAAAACCCAAAAACGATGGTTTCAAGTATTATTTGATTAAAGCACTCCTGAGAACCACATAAAACCATAGCTTTGGGCATGAAGGCTAAACTGTAGGGAAAATCCTGCTAATTCTCTCAAGACAGACAACCAGTACAAAAGATCATTTATCATAATTTACCTTACTAGTTTGCCATTTTATAACCACATACACAAGAAATCCATAATGACAGACTATTACATTAAAATGTTCACAACTTTCATTAAAAAGCTGACAATAAGAACAAATCTCTAGACTGGTGCTTCCCTGGGAAGGTTTCTAGCAATTACATCACGGAGAAAACACGGAAAGCTACTGAGCTGTATACACTGTGCATACCACAAACAACGGAACACTCTAACCCAGGGAAGATGCAACTTGGATATTTGTTTCATTCTACCCATACCCATCCTTGCTTTTTTTTTTTTTTTTTTTTAACAAAAAAAAAAAAATCTTTTTGTCTACCTAACAGCAAGCTGGGGAAATCACCCCCATCAAAGCTGGTTCTTTACTCTGTCTGTTCATTCAAGTTTCCAGGTGCTGTTGAAACTGGAATAACTAACTCCCATTCCACACATTCAGGTTTTTCCAAAAATCTGAAACATTCCCAGCTATGGCCAAAGCCATGAACTTGCCCCCTCCCCCTCGGTCCAATGTCAGCCTCCTGCACCCCAGAAAGCCCCAACCTCCCTCCGAAAGTGAGGGCTAAGTGGGTATTTGTGCTCTTCACTGGAGGGGTCTGGCAATGGGAGAGAGAGAATAGGGAGTTGTTGTCACTGGGATATATCTCCTCTTCCTGGGACTGGTTACTCCGGAGAACAACCACTCATTCACAGGCTGGAAAGCCCCAGCTCTCTTAACACACTGAGGGGGGCTGTTAGAACACTCGAGAGAGAGTTCCTGTCCTGAAACTTGCATCTACAAGCTTCCCAGAAAAGGAGAATACATTAAGGGCACCTTACTATCAGTGCACCTCTCCTTTCTTGTGGGGAAGAAGGGGTTAGGAGCTCTACATAAAAATAAAATTAAGAGCCCACAAGTAAAGTCGATCTTACTTGAGCTTATCTGTAAGTCTCCCAAGGAAAGCGAAAGACACCAGGGGGAATGACAGCCTGCCTGGATAGTTAACCCCTTCGCCTCTGCATTGCAAAGACTTTAACCCCCCAGTTTGCCTGGTCTTCAGCCTCACACCACACCAAAGCGACCAAAGATGCGTGGAAGTAGGGATTCCCTTGCTCTGTCTGCAGCCCTATTTAAGGTCTGGGGAGGACTCTGGTGGTGTTAGGGGCACTGGTCTCCTGGTCGGTCACATTAACTCCTAAGGGAGGAGTGCTGGGAAGACTTTAGTTTGCGGCATCTTTTCAAATCCAGAAAACCCTTTCTCCACATCCTCGGTCGGATCACATAGCGGACTCTGACCCTGTCCATCTTTCACCCCTTTGCCCTCAGTCCTGTTCTACTCACGCTGCTGTTGTGGCCAGACCAGTGAACCATGGCTTGGTTGTGTGATGAGTCGCCTGTCAGCGCGAACGTGGTGCTGGTCAGTCTCAGCTCCTCCAGCCGGAAGCGAGTGGCTTTGTCCGGGTCCCGTTCCAGAGTCCCAGGCTTCTGCTGCCCTCCGTCCCTCAGCACTCCCCGGGGGCTTCGACTTGCACCCTCGCCCCTCTCCGCGCTCTCCTCATCCGCTCCACTGCGTCTCCTCCGGCCAGAGCGTGCAGAAGCCGCCCCAGCCGCCCCGGTGCCCCGGGCCCGCTCCAGGGACAGCGCTCGGTCTCCGGGGGCCACGGCGAACAGGGGGCGCCCCAGGAAGGGCAGGGGCGTGGCAGGCGGCCGGCCTCGCGGCCCCTGCTGAGCAAAGCCCCCGGGGTTCGGGACCCAGCCCGGGGTCAAGCTGCGGCGCAGGCGGGGGCTACACGAGCCGCCCGC
>NW_004567112.1:13456997-13473602 GCF_000260355.1 Condylura cristata | reverse complement strand
GGTCCCATCGCTTTTCAGCTTTCCTCACCTCCTAAAACAATCACTGTATTTGAACCCAACCTCCTCCCATTTTGTGGGCAAATATCTTGAGACTACAAAATATCAGAGTCCACAAATTCACTGAGAACGGCAAAACCAAATTGTGAGTTAGCTGCAAGCAGTCTGTCATCTGTGCTTGACACAGAGGTCTGTAGAGCGGAAACTCTGTCAATCATGAATCTAATAAATACCTGTTGTGACTTCTATTATATGCATGTTTTTCAAACAAACACATCAAAGAAGGCTTGGGGCTTTGTTTCCGTGTCATTTGTGTGTGGACTGAGCTTCAAACCCAAGCCTTAAGATTCTTACTAGCAAAGCTTCAAGTTTGTGCCGGCTCCTCTTTCACCAGTTTGAGCTGGGACCTCAGAGGAGGAACACGCTCAGAACTTCCCATGCTTTAAAATTAAATGGTTGCATTAGCTGACCTTTAAAATCCCTTTCACTCCTAAAATTCTATAATTGTATGATTATAATGTCTGCACAGCCCAGCTCCCCTGCTACTGTTCAAAAGTTCAGATGAAGATTTATAGTAGGTGAATAGGCTTTGAAAATTACAAAGAATTTCTCAAAATCCAAGCCTTTTTCAAGTAGAAAGTTTGCTTCTAAAGGTTGAAATATCTTCACATTTCCTTGTAGTCTTCATATGTCTGCAACACTGCCTCATCACATGGTAACTACTCAATTACTTCCTAGATATTTGCTGGTTGAATACATGAAAGTGCCACAAAATAGAACAATTTCTGGTTTCGAATAACATTTTGGCTCATTTTCATGCTTGCCAAGGTAATGGCCCTGAAAGACCTGCATTCTGAGTTTGTAGTGAGGCCAACTTGAAAGTAACAAGTTGCCACTACTCTTCAATTAATGGTATAATTTTTGACTCTGTGCAAGATAAATTTCTCCATTACCAATCCAATCCAGAATTACGCTTTGAAAATTAATTTCTCTAATCAAATTATTATTCTTTTGCCCAATCTACAGTGCAAACATCAAGATTTTGCTGGATGATCATTGACCAATTTGATGTGGGACCTCAAAGGAAGAGCTTTAAATCAATAAAGGTGACACCTTTTGTTTAAGTCATTAAACAAAAGGATGAGAGTCTTCTTTGGCCTAAGGGAGAAAAGGACTGGTCTTTGAAAGCACCCTTATCAATGAAGGCTGGGATCCCCCTAAAGAAAGAAGAGAGGGCCCTCCCTGGTGGTGCAGCAGGTTAAAGCACAGCACTAAGAAGCTAAAGCCACTTCATCATGAGTTTGATCCCCACCCCAGAGGTGACCTACAAGGCCCGGCAGACCTCTCCTGACCCACCAGCTGCTTCCCTCAGCAATGCACATCATCAGTTGGACTGTTCTGTTTCCCACTCTGACTCTGGTGAATTCTCTCCAGGCCCCTGCACCTCTGGTCTGTATCCCAGTTCTGTAGGCATAAGTAAATAAATCACAAAAAAAAAAAAAAAAGAGAGAGAGAGAGAGAGAAACTAGCAGGTTTGGTTTCTAGGAGGAAGAGAGGGAAGCAAGGGTTCCTCCTCCCTCCACAAAGCACAAGGGCTCTTTGTCAAAGCCCAGAGCAACATTTTCCTCCTTCAGAAAGATTTTCTGAACTTGGTGGGGTCATATCTCTGATGCCTTCTTTCTCTACCCTTCTAAACCTCCTTTCTAACCTGGAGCAGTATGTGTGAGAATTCCTCTAAGAAAAGTAAATCCAGATGAAGAGTCAAAACCCCAAATGATTTCCAGCCAAAAGTAAATAAAGCTGAAAAAAGCAAAATGGAAAGGAAGAAATTAATGGATTTCAGTTGTCTCTCCATACCAAAAACTTACATAGTTTGGTTTCAAATTTAAGTTACTTCTAAAGAATTTGTACAAGTAGAGCTGATTTTATCTTTCCAGAGAGTTTACAGCTCAACTCTTTTAAAGCACACCTATTACAGTGATCCTTTTAAAGTGGAAGCATTTGCAGTCCATTTGCTGAGAATTCAGAGGGCAGACACTATTTTTAATGTCTGCTTTTAATAATCCATTTGAGGAAAAGGTTACACAGATGTGGATACAATTTGCTCTAAGTATTTTTTTTTTAAGAATTTGATTTCTTAGGGTTTTGATCCCCATTGATTTTTGTCAACGAGCAAAAGCAGAAAATACCAATAATTTCCGAAATTATCTTCCTTTTCCAGAAAACTTTAGGAATAGGCTAATCATGGAGGAAAGTGGTGTAGTCTTTTTAGACATGTTTTCAACCCAACATCTCAGAAAGTAACCCGGCAGGTTTTATTAGTATAATGCATTAAAAATGGGCCATTTATTAGGAAAATAGTTAAAACCAAAGGTCAGTAGAGAGCACAGATTTGCAATTCCAATAAGAAATCTTTTCACATACATATAAAAATAGGCCTGTACTCGGTCTAAGTCACCATCATTCCTCATCTGGACACCCCTTCTCCACATAGTCATGTCCAAAGTGGGGTAGTTTGAAAGCTGTAATATATGTCACAGAAGAACTAATAAATAGACTGACACAAAAAGGAATTTCTTCTTGACCTGGAGTCAGGTATTCTCTCTAAGGAGGTACATTCAAAGTGAAGATTTCAAAGAGGAGGAGTCAGCCCCATGAAGTGGACATTATAGGCTTCAAACTACCCAAATGACAGCAAAGGGGATGCCATGTTGTGTGCAGAAAGAATAATAGCCTTGTTGCTATTTAATTACATATATACACACAGAGAGAGACACAGAAACAGAGAGAAACAGAAGGCAACAAAGACAGAATAGGAACATTTTGGAGCCACATGCTGATTAATAATCAAAAAAGTGCAAAAGTGGTCTTTGAAACATTCCAAAATTGCTATTCCTTGCCACAATGCACTGACTTACCTTAGCAAGGAGAATGAAGCCCACACGAAGTCCCTTACCAAGGCCTAGCAGGGCTTGAGCTGGGCCCTGTCGGCCCCTGTCCCAGCTGGCCACGCCCCCTCTTCACCCACGTGCTCCAGCTCACAGGAAGCAGGCAGCCAGTGTGTCTGGGCATTTCCAGCTTTGCAAAGGCTGTTCCACCTGCCTGGAAGCCTATAATGCCCACTTCATGGGGCTGACTCCTCCTCTTTGAAATCTTCACTTTGAATGTACCTCCTTAGAATACCTGACTCCAGGTCAAGAAGAAATTCCTTTTTGTGTCAGTCTATTTATTAGTTCTTCTGTAACATTTATTACAGCTTTCGAATGCTTTATTTGAATTTTTGTTTTGTTTTGTTTTGCTAGTTGTCCCCTCAGCCCACCCCAAAGCTACCTGTGGATAAAGATTACCCCTCCCTTCTTTGTTCTTTCCCTAAAGCCTCTCTCAGTGCTTGGCTTATTGTAAGGGCTCAATAAATATGACTAGACAGGTAAGGGACACTTACATGGTTTCTAATAGTTAAGATTTTGTAGGTCAGTTGCATGAATGTGCCAGGTTCCACATTAAGGATTTTATAGGCATTGATTTGTTAATTTTTTTATTTATTAATATTTTTACAAAATTTACGTCAGTGGAGCAAGTAATGTCCCTACCTTACCTAACCAAGTCCTCAGAGTTTCCTGGCAATTTGATACAAGACACAAGCCTTCCACCCAAGCATCTTATTCTGGTATGTTCTTGACTTTATGCAATTCTGTTTCTACTCCAGATCCAAGTAATAACAGATAACACTTATTGGTGATTTACTGTGTGACAGGCACTTAATTAGACTTTGAATCATTTTTGGTAATTTTTTGGTAAGTTTTTTAGGCTAAAATGAAAACTGAAAGCAAATACACTAGGTTTTTGCTTTTACCTAGTGGTGTCAGGGCTTAATGTTAGAGTGGTTACTCGCTATGCATATATCCTTACTGCACAAAGGACAGCAGCTGTCACCCTGGTTTTCCTTCCTCTCCTTTCCCTAAGGCTCTTCCTATCTGAGGGATACTTTGGCTTTGGCTGCACTAAATCATATTATATGCCTCATCATTAGAACAATGTCTTTTAATAGCTCTCAAAATACTTGGCTCTCCTTGGATACCATTGAGAGTAGGTGTCTTGCATTTCAGATCAATTTCATGAAGAACCAACCACAGAAAGAAAACTGGGAGAATGATAGGCAGACTCAGGTCATTGTCTGCCAAGAGGATGATGGAAATTTTAAATACTCCCTTTAAAAACTTCCAGGTATCAACAAATACTGATCTAGAACCAGATCCAATTATTCTCTTTCATACACCTTATCATATGTCTTTAACAGAAGGCTTATGCGCTTTGATCTGTTAAAAGAGGCCGAAGATTATCTACCTGACTTAGAAAGATTTTGTAGAAGTTAATTGAGTTTCATTACCTCTTTGTAACAATACTGCCTTGCATTTATGTAACTCCTATATCATCAAGCCTCTAAACAGCTTTTGTTTTTTTCTTCCCCTTGTTTAATAAATCTTGCAGCAGCTCCAAAAGATAGGTAGGGGGCAGTTTTTGCCTGCATCTTACAGAATAAAATGAAATTTATCCAAGGTCATAGAGAAAGAAAAAAAAAAACTTAGAACTGAATTTTGGATTCACTTTCCTCCCATTAGTCCAAACCCACCCTCAATATGTATATGCATGAATTAAAATTCCACATTATTTGTGTTTAACTATTATGCATCACTTACACAATCATTTCATATTTCCAATGATGTTTAGTATCATTAAATAGGAAAAGAGTGGCATGAAATAATACCACTTTGATTGTGTGAACTCACCTATGCATAAACTATTTCTCATTTAAATAGTAATACTTAATGTGAAATAAATAAAATGTGCACTATGCTTAGGGAAGTTTATTTAGGGATGGTATCATTAAATTTTAAAAATATAACTTAACACAGAAGTCTTAGACTGCATTATTATAACATCATTACTGTCGGCAAGTGATCTAGAAACTAAATTTTGACTTCTATTGTCACTCTAGTCTGTTAGTCCAATGAAAAAAAGGCTTTATAGCAGTAAACCACAAATTCAACCTCATGATACATTTCAATTCATGTTCACTTGAAAGTACAAACAGGAAAAAATAAACTCAGTTGGAGCTACATTACAATTTTATTTCTTTGGAAGTACAGACTGAATAAAAAGGGAAGAGAAGAGAAAAGATAACAACCCCCCAAATTCTTTGAAGTCTACTGAGATGCTCAACCCAAACTTCCATATCACTGGAAGAAGCCTTTAGCTATTTTTTGTCTCTTGTCCAAAGAGCTGATTCAAAGATGAATGAGGTGAACACTGAAGCCAAATTCAGTAGATTTTCAGGGCATAATTTCCAGTACTATGCAACTCTATCAAATGTACAGTTATCACCGAAAAAATAAGATCTTTGGGACTTCACCCTCAGAGTACAAGAGTAGATTCCAAAGAATAGGAGACAGCAAATCAAAGACCAAGCACAGTTGATTGGACTTTCACTACTTTGTGCTGCTTCTATTTCTCTGTTTGATCTGGGTGAAGAGTTTACACACTCCAGGCCTCGGGGGTGCAGATATTCCTAACAGCATTGAACCCTGGCAGGAACACACAATGCATTGAGGAGGAAGGGAAGCCACAGCCCTAAGTTAATTTTGGTTATCTGCCTCTGGTGCTTGGAGACAGGATATCCGAGGCTCAAAATCCTGACTTTCGAAGCCTGTATTGTAGTTTTAAATGTGTGGTAGATCACACTCTAGCTGTATAATATCATTTGACTATTGAATCTCTGTAGCCTAATCTGTAAAAGTGAAGTAACATTCCCTTCCTCATGGAAGACAGCTCTATAAGTGCTCAATAGCTTTTAGTTGTTGCAAGGTCATGTCATGCTTCAAATACCAACTTACATTTGACAATGCTCTTCAGTGCACTCCCCTAGATGGGAGACAACAACCTAACATTCTGTCAGTTAAAAAAAAAAATAAATCGATTTCCTGCTAAAAATAAAACAAATGTGAAGACCACCCTACCTTATAAGACATAACAAGAAGAGTAAACAACAGGAGTTACAAATCAGAATTTTTGCTTTGAAAGCAAATTAAAAGAATGGAATAAAGTCCTGCCTTCTTGGTTCTTGGGAAGACAGACTTTTACGTGAACTATCATACAGGGAATCAGCGCTCGGCTTCACAAACTTCTAGAAGGTTGAGAGTAGATTGGATGGACTGAATTTTTTACTATGTACTGGAAATATTCTTTGGAGCTTAAAAAATTAACTTTAGAAAAGGTCATAGAGAATCGCCTTGTTAATACATCATGGAGTAAATATACATAATTTATCATGTAGAGGTATTACAGTATTTAAAGACATAAATAAGTTTAGATTAATGTCTGGAGATAGGTTCATTTGACTATTGTGAGAAATGTTATGAAGAGGTGCTGAGCTACCTTTAGCTCTGTTATTACCACCAGGTGCGACTCTTTGAGTCACATGGTGGGAGGAAGACTGTTCATGTTCTCAAGTCAACTAAGATCCTAGTTGCTGTGGTCTAATGAACCTCTATCTATGAAAACAATTGACTCAGGGTTGAGATTCTATGCCTGCCATCCAAATAATGGCCTTCTGCAGAGGCCCTGGGCCAAATCTTTTATTCCATTATTATAGTTTCTAGTCCAACTCCCTGATATTTCTAGATTTGGGTCCTCTTACTTATAACTACATTATCTGCTTTTGTTTCCCTTTTATCTGCTGACAGTGAATTCAGTCCTGAATGGGTGACCTCATTCTGCCTCACAGCTATTCTTCTTTAGAGTCTTAATTCTTGGTCCTGCTGGCCATGTCCATGTTGTCAGCCCTAGATCTTGGCATTTCATTAAGGAATGTTTGGACTTTGTCCATAGACATTTAAGGGAGCTTATTATGGAAATTACCTTATATCTTTCAGAGGTCTTATTCCAGTGCTAAGTAGATAACCAATATCTCTTTTCTAGATTCTCTGTATCTACTTTGATATTGTATCTTTATTATTTTAATCATCTGTCTTACTCATCTGTACCCTCCATTGACTGCAAACTCAAGGGATATCATACATATTTATCTGTATCCATATTTATCCCACACATATTATTTCTTTATCCTCTACCTATTTATCTTTTAGTTTTAGTATCTAATTCATTGCAAGTATGGAGTAGCCACTCAGTGTTTGTTAAATGAATGAATGAGTGACAAAGCTGATATTCTCAAGTTTTAAAATTATTTTAAAATTTAACCTACATCTATAGAGGGTCTACAGGTTAATTACACTGCTCAGTGCCTTTATTTTTATGTACACACACAGAGATAAAGGTAGAAATCTTTGCTCTACCCCAAAGGGTTCCTATACTCTACCAGTTGATAATAACAGCACACATCCTCACATATCCTCTGACAAAGACATGTTTATTCTGTTCATAGCCATAAATTAATTGTGTTCTCCTTGAACACATTTGGTAGAACCCAATAGCACATCCTCTCCTGTCTAACTGCTATCATTGAATAGTACAAGATTCATTAGGCCTATAGTGTATATCAGTGATTGTTCCATTTTATCACTGTGCAGTATTCTGTAGTATGAATACACAGCCATTTACTCATTCTACTCTTAATTGATATTTACGTAGTTTCTACTTTGTGTTCATTATGAATATTCATGAGCTTTATTTCACAAGCCATTTGGTAGACATGAGTGTTCATTCTTTAAAATATATTCTGGGGGCCCTCCCTGGTGGCACAAAGTGTTCAAACCCAGCACTGTGAAGGTAGCTTCAGCCGCTTCAGCTGGAGTTTTATCCCTGGCCTGGGAAGTGACCCACATGACACAGCAGACCTCTTCTGCCTTGCCCGCTGCTCCCCTCAGCAGTGTTCAGTAAATCCACCTGTTCTGCTCTCCACTCTGTCTCTGGTGAAGCCTCTTACTGCTCTTGCACCTCTGGCCTTTACCCCAGCTGTGTATGCATAAATAAATAAATCTTTTAAAAAATAAAATATATTCTGGAACCTGGAATCAGTGAGTCCTATGGGGATAGGAATATTTTTATTATATGGCATCAATCTTTCAAGATGCTTGTTCCAAATAGTAATATACTCAGAGTTCCCAGTTATTACACACCTTCACCAATACCTAATAATAATAATAATAAAGCCAATCTGAAGAGGGAGTCAGAGTATCAAGTGGTTGGACAATTTGCATAATAAAGATAATAATAAAGATCTTCAAAACTTCTAGAAACATCTACTGACCCTTTGGGTATTCTACTTTGTGAAATGCTTATGTCAGTCTTTGGTCAGTTTTAAAAATATTGGGTGGCCAGTTTTTTTTTTTTTAAATATAATTGTAAGAGTTTTTTTCAGATATAAATACAATTTTTTCATATAATTTGTGGACAATAGTAATAATTTATATAAATAAATGTAAAGATTCTTAACATTTATTTTATCCAATTTAACAAATACTTCAAAGCTGTTCTTTATGACTAACAGTTTTTATTTTCAGTTTAAGATATCATGTCCATGTTCATGAATATAATCTCTTATTTTTAAAGCTATGTAGCTTTTTCTATAACTTCCATGTCCATAATCCAGCTGTAATAAAGTTCGTGTAATTAGTATGAGGAAGGTTAACACTCACGTTTTTCATATAGATACCAATTAACCCAGAACCATCCATTGAGAAGGCCATCCTTCTCCCACTTTGTGCTATGAAGTATGTATTGTAATGTGAATCAGGTGATTTTGTATGTGCATATTTGTGTTTTATATTCTACTTAATTGATTAGTTTGTCAAACTCTTTGCTAATAAAACTATTCTTAATTACTGTAGCTTTGTAACATAGCTTGATATCTGATGTTGAAGTTTGACTTAGTACTGTCAGATGTTTTAGATTTACCTTGTCAGTTTAGAAGCTGTCAAACTTTCAAGTGGAATTTCATGTGTCTTTCGATCCCTTGAGGAGAAATTTGCATCTTAAATACATATTGAGCTCTCTAATCCATAAACATAGCATTTTCTTAGTTATTAAGACCTTCTATAAATTCTCTAAGTAATATTTATTAGTTCTGTTTAGAAGTCATGCACATCATTCAACAAATTTATTCCTAAGTGTTTGGGTGGATTGTGACTAGTATCTCTTTAAATTAATTTTCAATTATTTGTCTAGCATATAGAAATGATTCTTGACATTAATTTTTGTAAGTGATAATACTATTCATGTACTTTATTAATTCTAATAATTTTACGTTACTTTTATTAATTCTAATAATTTTACATTACTTTAGAATTTCCATGTGTCCAATAATATGTAAAAACGTAGCTTCCATTTCTTTCTTCCAAGCAGCTATACCTTTATGTATTTATGTGTGCATTTCACTGCTGCTGTGGATTGCTTTTACTAGGGAAACAAATGATGTTGAACAGAAATGGCCCAAGTTACCAGTTGTGATGGCAGCAGGCACAGGAAAATCAGGAGAAAACACTTCATCATTTCACTGAAATATGTTGGTTAGTGGGGAATTTTTTTCTAAAGAATGTCCTATTATTCTTATTTGACTATTTAAATATCATGACTAGGTTTTTATTTTTACTGAATACCTTTTCTGCAACTTTGGAAATGTCTGTATGTTTTTTAAAATATTTATTTATTTATACGTTCAGAACTAGATTACAGGCCAGAGGTGCAGGGACAGTGAGAGGATTCACCAGAGACAGAGTGGGGAGCAGAACAGGCAGATTGATGAAGTATACTGCTGAGGGGAGCAGCGGGCCAGACAGACTCTGCTGTGCCATCTGGGTCAGCTCCCTGGGCAAGATTGAACTCTTGCTGCAGTGACATGCACAGCTTCCTAGTGCTGCACTTTAACCTTCTTGGCCACCAAGGAGGTGCCAGAAATGGCTACCATTACTGCCTTTTTCTGTTATTATAAATTGATTATCAAATGTTAAATTAACCTTGCAGACTTGAAACAAATGCCACGTGAGCGTATCTATATTGTATCAGAAAATCTGATCTGCTTTCATTTTCAAGATTTTTGTGCCCGTATTTATGAGTTATCCTTTAATTTTCCTTTTGTAAAATGTCCTTGCCGCAATCAAGGTTTTGCTGGCCTCATAAAGCAAGTTGATGTGTTACCACTTTCTTTATATTTTGATGCAATTTGAGTTGCATTAGTGTCATTTTTTTCCCTTAAGTATTTGTGGAAGAACCATTGAAGTCATTTGGGCCTGACACACAGTCACACTCACACACACACTCACACTCACTCTCACACACACACTCACACACATCTGGGAACAGGGAACTCAACTCACTATGTGAATTGGAGCCTCCCATGGTACAGTGGACTTCCAGGGTCTTTTAAAAGAGTTATTTTATAATCAGTATCTAAATTTTACAGTTGTTTCCAATAAGGGGGCTAGTTTGATTCAAGCATACCCCTTTGATGTGATCTGATATCTAAAATATTTTAGTGCTTTTTTGTTTTTGTATGTCCACTAAATCCTTTCAAATGCATCAGTAGTTATTTGTTATTGCCAGTAAGACTGTGACATTAACTTTCTGAGGATTTATTTTTATTGACAAGATGAAAGAAATTATTCTCTATCAATGTCACCTGTAACCCTTCACTTGGAAAGAATTAATTGGAGGACAGTGGATAATAAGACAAGGGGAAGATTGCAAATATGATGATCTTTGAACTCTGATTGTAGTTTTGCATCATTAAAGATGGTATATTCTTCGCTAATAAAAACAAAATATTTTTCTTCAGTTGAGAGATAATTTCAAAATGATTTTGATGGAGACTTTTAAAGAAATATGTTGTTTTTCCTTACTTTAAAAAATGGCTACAGCAGGAAACTTCCCTGCTTTTCTTTGACTATGCCGGCTTTTCTTTACAAAACCTTCTCCCTTTTCAAAGCAGCAACATCAACTCTCTGCCTACCTATATCTAAGCAGATGTTCCTCTTTTTCATTTCTTCTTTACTAATAAAACTGTCCTTTGAAAATGAAAAAAAAAAAAAAACAATGGAAAAAGCAAATAGAAATGCCTAGTCAGTTCAACACAGCTTAGAAGTTGATCAGCAACAACTAGGATTCCGAAGATGCAAATTTCCATGCCTCAATTGAACCTACCACATTGGAAACTCTGGGGTGAAACTCAACCTCGCTTTACCAAGCTCTCCCAATGTCTCTGATAAATGCAATGAACCCCTGCTCATGCTAGTCTCCCAGGACCACATTTTTCAGAGTATTACCCAGAGAAAAAATACCTGGCACATAGGGATGATTAATTGATGCTTATTGAATAGTTGCATAAACAGGTTGATAAAATTAATCATGCTGCCTATAGAATGACTTGCAATTTGGAAACAAAGTTGGAAACTGATCAGCAATGGAAAGAGGAAATGTTACATTTATCAAACCTTATACAAGAATTACACACTTGTGAATTTTCTCTTAAATATTGACTCAAATAAACTAGTAGGGGTTCTAGTAAGTGTTCATGGAAACACCCTGAGATTTTGTGGTTACAAAGCATAAATTCTTAATGTGTGGTTCCTGAAGCCATCAGTACTGGCATTGCTTAGGAACTTGTGAGAAATGTACATTATTTGTCATCAGCTAAGACTCACTGAATCAGAAACAGAAAATTTACAAACTTTTCAGAGGATTCTGATGCATATAAAACTGAGAATCACTGCTTTAGGTATGCATTTTAATAAGATGGCAATTAGTCACATGTAAACATTAATTAATGGTGATATTTCAATAGATACCAAGGAACAAGAGATGGGAAATTCCAAAGTAACTTTCCAACTTAATATATATTCTTGGAGTGTTCATCCAAATAATATGTATATGAGTATACATATATGTGTACATATTTATACATAGAGAGATCTTGGGCTTTTCAGTGTGTGTGAATGCATGTGTGTATTTCTGAGAATTCTGATAGAACTGGAAGGCTACTTTGCGATTATCTTACAAAGAGCCTGTATTGTAAGAATTGTTCAGAATAAAAGATAATGTTGGTCTTTTTCTTGGGCCCAGGTTGGGTCATGTGCCTGAATAATAAATATCCAGCCTAGTGTTATCTCAGGCCTAGTCTATTAGTGAAACCATGAGATTTCTGAGCTAAGAGTTTCAGGTGTTAGCAAAACACTAATGGCCAGCCTTGGCTTTCTAATCAGGGATTGCTGAGGTTAGGGCAAGCCACCACAATGATATGATGCATAGGCTAAAAGAGCTGTAGAAGGAAAGATCCAGTAAAATAAACTCTAGAGTCTCTGACAGCTCCAAAAGGAAAAACAACTCTATACTATTGTCAAAACCAGGGAGCAAAAAACTAGCTTAAAAAACTACCATTTAAATAAAACCTCTTAAGCAAAAACCTTTCCTTTCTCAGTCCACGCTTGATAGGCTGCAGCTATGCAGAATCAGAGACTAATTATGGGATGAGGGCCGGAAAGCACAAGGTAGTGAGTAAAACAAATGGAGTCAGCTGTGTCCCTCTCTTGGAGCAAGTACTCAGCAGTGGCAGGTTCTGAAGCTGGAAAGGTAAGAGCACTTTAATGCTAAAACTCAATGCAACTCTTGCAGTAATATCTTGAACTGGATATTCTGGTGTCTGAATTAGGGCCAATTTGTAACTTAAAGAGGTTCCAAGTTATTTTAGTCCCAAAGATGTGAGCCAAAATATCATGGGCTTGAAGTTTTCATCCAAGGGCAGAGAAACATTAACTAGATCTGAACACATTTGAGAAGGATGGTGAGAGACAAAAATAAAGTTGTGTTTTGATTATGTCAGGAGTCGTGCTTGCTCAACATACTAGCTACACACAGATTGAGCCTTTAACAATCTGGTTCTAGTCCAAAAATTCTAAACAACCAGAGCTGAGCCAGCTCAGAGCACGTGAAACCCACATTCTAGCATTTCCACCTGTGGACCCATGCCCAGCTCCCCAAAGAAACACTAACTGCAAATTTTAGGTTTCAAAAATTTATGAAGATATGGGACAATTTTGTAGTGACAGAGTGATATGATCAATATAGGTTTTCTGCTTTTGTTCTCAGTACTTTCTTAAAGCTGTAGGCTCGCTATTTCCTTGCATGTGATATAGAATAAACCACTGATTTTGTAGCTCCCACTTTCCTCATCTGTGTTTCAGAAAATGGGCTGGATGATTTTTAATTTCATTATCTATGACTTCATAACATCATAGAAAACAAATTAATGTGTGAAATGTACATTGAATTTAAATGCTTGCAATTAGCTTGAAGTATGATCTTTAGCAAGTCTTCTAATTTCTGTAAATTATTGATGTAATTGCCTTACCCAGAAAATGCCTGTTACTCCTCCAAGGTGGCAGCACAGGTGAAGGTGAGTTGTCTTAGTTTGTAAGAGTAGAGACCTTCAAAGATGTTCATGTCCTGAAACTGTGAACATACAATCTTATATGGGAAAAGAAACATTGGGGGCCTTCCCTGGTGGCTTAGGGGTTAAGTCTCAGCACTACTTCCCTGATGGCCTGAGTGGATCCCCCACCAGGGAGCTGACTTACATTGAGCAGCAGACCTCTCCTGTTTCTCTGCTGCTCCCCTCGGCAGCATATTTCAGTATATCCACCCTGTTTTGCTGCCCTCTCTGTCTCGTGAACCCCCTCACTCTGCCCCACCCCTTGCACCTCTGGCCTACACCCTAGTTCTTCTATGCAAAAAACAAATGCAATCTTAAAAAGAGAGAGAAGATAAAGAACTTTGTCTATGTAATTAAAGACCTAGAAATGAGATTACCCAGGTCTGTTTAACCAAAAAAAAAAAAAAAAAAATACAGGAGTGTAAAAAAACCACTCCCAGTAGCAGTCAGGAGACAGGGCTAAAGACTAATAATCAAAGAGATGCAAAGTTGCTGATTTTAAAGATGGAGAAGAAAAGGCATGTGTCAGAGTACACAAGTGTCTCCAGAACTAAAAATGTCAAGGGAATAGATTTTTCCTAGTTCCCCCAGAAAGTACCACAGTCCTGCCAATGCCTGGATTTTAGTTAGTGAGACTCATTCGTACTTTTGACCTCTAGATAATAAATCTATGTTGCTTACACCATTAAAGTGGTTAGAGGAGCCAGAGAGAACTGATACAAGTGTGAACATTCTTTTAATTTCAAAATCCTGTGCAAATTCAGGCTGTGCTGGTGACAAAGAAATATTCTAAAAGGTGAAATGAGCATTAATTAAAAAAAAAAAAAACTACCAATATGCTACCAAGAAAGGGGGGGGGTCCCTGATGGTTACCCAGAGAACCTATTTCTTCCTCCACAGCACATACTTTTTCTTATCCAGATGGTATATTCTTTTCTTAAATCTCTCATGCACAGAAATTTAGCAAATAATCTTAGTCACCAATTTTTATTACCACAAAATTCATTTTATTTTAATTAGAAGAGTTTTCAAAAAGCACATAATTATTTTATTCTTAGTTGTGCTAGCTTATGCTTTATAGAAAAACATTTTCTCTTTACATAATTGTGAAAAACTATTCCCACATTAAATAAGTTGTTAGCTAAAGCCAAAATATGATCTTTTCACTCTTGTTTTTAGGTAACACCTTCCATTGTTACAATGATTCAGTACGTTGTGATTATCTGCTTGTACCCTGAGTTCTAATATATGGCCAATATTATTAAAACAAATAGGTGGAATCATAATTAAGAGTTATAGAGTCATGGGCCCTCCCTGGTGGCGCAGCGGGTTAAAGCACAGCACTAAGAAGCTTAAGCCTCTTCTGCATGAGTTCAATTCCCGTCTGCTCCAGAGGAGATCCACATGGCGAGGCAGACCTCTCCTGACCCGCCCGCTGCTCCCCTCAGCAGTGTACTTCGTCGATCTGCCTGTTCTGCACCCCATTTTGTCCCTGGTGAATCCTCTCACCCTCCACATCTGTGGCCTATACCCCAGCTCTATATGAATAAATAAATAAATCTTTAAAAAAAAAAGAGTTATAGAGTCATATTTAGAATCCTCTAGAATAAACTCAAAATCTGACCCAACAGAAAACAGCTAATACTCTTTATTTTTTTTTTCATTGTACCAGCTGAACCTAGTATATATATTTTATCAGGTTTAGTTATGTGTATGTGTATAAGTAAATATACATCTAGTACATATATTAATTACTATGTAAATTACAGACATATCCCTGTGTATATACACACACATGTGTGTATATATTATATATTATGTGTGTGTGTATCCCAGTTTGTCACATACATAAATGTGTGTGTGTGCACACACACACATATGGAGTATTCTGGATTTAAAGTTCTTAAACCCAAAGAAATTAATAATGATGGTTGACTAAACCCTGGATTTAATGGATTCCTATATTTAATGTGCTTTGTTGCCACACTGATAAAAAAAAAAATGGGAGTCAACATGTTACATAATGGAGGATGCTGCTCAAGAGCAAGAGGCTGGCCTTTTTATTGATAAATGAGTCACACAGAATTAATCATATGAGGAAGCAGAAAAGGAAAGGGGGCAGGAGAAGAAGTGGAAGGTGGCACTATATTTCTCATCTGCTGATAGCTTGGTATGTAGATCAAGCCCTGATTCTCCAGTCAGAATTTCAATCTTATCAATATGGCAGGTCCACTGATCAGCTTCTGGGGTCCTTTGTTATACATTAGTCAATGGCCCCCCAGGCAGTCCTGATCCTATCTCTGTGACATGGAAGTCTTGAGTAAGTTTATGCATCTGACATCAGCCCCCTAGGTGTTCCCAGGGGGTACATACCCTTCCCAGAGTGATCTAGCTTTATGTTCATTGATTTAACAGTCACCTTGCAGGGCAGGGCTCCTATGACCCTGTTCTGACCTTGCTTTAGGAATACAGACCTTTAGGTAACAAAATGAAGGCTGAATAGGCTGCTTAGGGTTTGCTTGAGATAACAGAATGTCCATAAAATGATATACAGGAAGAACTACAAGGAGTTTCAAGGAGAGAGAAATGTGGAGTGGAATTAACATTCTCAGTTTATATATTTTCACTCCTCTCTACATCCCCCAAAAGCACACCAAGAAGACCATAGCATCACTAATGCATTGAGAAATGCATTAATGACAAAAGTATTAATAGCCTTGGTAAGCTCCATGGTAGCTTCCCTTTCTGGGTTGTATATAAGGTCCAGTGGTAGTAGCCGATTTCCCAGAGGAACAAAAGATGACCAGTAGCCTATTACCAGCAAGGACAAGTAGGCGTACTTACCATTAATGAACAGCAAGGAGGCAGTAGAAATCAGATTATTTGGATCTGTTGTTTGAGGTTTTTAATTAGTCGCTACAGTGAACAAAATGGTGGTTTAATTAAATATTCCTTCATGTAAAATAAAAGTTCTACTTCTGGAAATTTTTAATTGTCACCATAGAATCATGGGCACTCACCAAGTTATCAGATAGTAGCCAGTTCACTTGGGGTCTCTTCATGAATAGGGAATCCCTTCTTAAGAATGGGTCTGACAGCATTACCACAAGTTTTGTAGAAAATAGTCCTTCAGACCTTCTCTAAAGGCATATGAGGCCTTTAATGAAGGGAAA
>NW_004567112.1:13417262-13456572 GCF_000260355.1 Condylura cristata | reverse complement strand
AAAAAAAAAAAGTCACATTCCTATGAAAATGACAATTTCATCATGAAGATTGTGTGTCCCCATTTGGTTTTTCTGTTTAGCCTATAATGGAGAAGAAGGATCTCCAGGTATAAGTGCCATATAAATTTGCAACCCAAGAGGAGTTCTATTTCAGAGGAAGCCACGTAATTTTAGGAGCAAATCAACATGGCTTCCGGCACCTAAAATGCAGCTATTTACCTAGAGAATTTTTTTTTTCCCCTACTATATTATGTTGCAAGATTTATCCATCAGAGGCAGTTTGAACTTACCCCACCATGTCTCTTCACAAATTTGCTTCTTGGTGACATCAAATCAGTTACTATTACCCATATTAGACTCTGCAGAAACTTTAAATGTCTTAACGATGTCCACCACACTGATAACACTTTACTGATTAAGTCAGAGAGACAGACAAGTTCAATTTCTTCAGCTGTTTTACCAAGTGGGACTATACAAATTGCAGCTTGGAAGCCCATACATTGTCCAGAACATTCGCCTTTGTAATTCATTTTTCTGCTTTGGTTTCTGTATACCTGTTTCTGTGGACAGAGGTTGACCTTGAAGTTCTATAGTAACTACCATTGGTCCAAAAGTGGAGTGGTTCCCAGGATGGCAGGGAGTACCTGATGTGAACTGTGGAGGAATGAGTAGCAGTAAGAAACAGTCCCCCCTTAGACCTCTGATTCTGTGTTCCTACAGCCATATCTCCAAGTCTACATGTCTAATAATTCCAGCTTCTTCCATTTGCTAATCCAATCCTAGGAATGATGTTTCCTCAACCACCACCTCTGACATGCCTTATAGTCCTTTTTATTTTTTTTTTATGCAGTTCCTTAGTATCTGGGTTATAATATATCATATTAAATTATTTCTGTTAAATATAGATGATTTTGTTTCAGACTTCCGTTGGAACTTAACTAATACTACAATGGAAAAATGTTTAAATTTAACATTAATAATGGTTTCCTGACCATTTTCTACTTAAAAACCAAAGTAGGAAAATATTTCCAGAGAAAAATATGGGATGATTCATTATTCATAGTGTTAGAAAAACCCAAACCACTTAATAATGATATTTTATGAACAAAATTCTTTCAGCTAACATCGTTGATGCTGTATACATATACACAAATAAAATTTCATCACCCCACAGTGTTTCAGAGAACACATTTACATTTTGATTTGATCCTATGTTTTACTATAAAGTCCCCTTAAACCATTCCTAACTTTAAAAATCCAAACTTTAGTTCTCCAGAATTTTGACACAACTGGGTCTCATTTTTCCCTTGTACCTGAGACAACAAATTCTCTGAGCCAATAAACAGTAATATTTTCATCATCTAAATTGGCTGCTAGTAACTCCCAGGCTAGAAAAATAAGATGTAATCGTAAATACCTTTGTTTCCAAGCCTTAGAATATCTCTCAGAAGATCTGAGGTTTTATCCAGTCTCAGGATGCTTCAGATTTTTGGAGTAGAGAAAGGTGACTGGTAAAATATTATTTTTAATTAATTCCAGGTGGAGTGTTATCATATCTGTGTGGTATAATATTCCTTGAATGACTGTTTAGTGTTCTCAAGGCTGTGATCTCTAAATTAGGATGTAGCTAGTTTCTAAGCTTTGATTTCCTTTTCCCCAAGATTCTCTTGCCTGGCTCTCATGGACAAGGGATGATACCTCTTAATAAAAGGATGTCTGAACTCCTTCCAAGTTTGTATTTTGAAGGGTGTTATCCCTCAGCCCTAGGGCATTATAGAGATTCTCCTTCTATCTTATAGTTCTCTTTTATCACAGTTAATAAACCTTTATGTTAAATGTCTCCTATTTAACCTCTTGGTATTTTATATCTCTTGATTGAATTCACATTTCTACATGAGCAAAACTAACACCATCAATAATGCAACTAATTGACATTTTGTGACCCTTGATAAAATGTAATGACAGACACAAAATTTTGTCTGACATATTTCTGCCAAAAATTATACAATCTGTACCTAACCATGGAATGAACATCAGGCAATCCAATATTTTAAAAGGAACTGGATTGTGCTCTTCAAAAGTGTCAAAGTCAGGAAAGGAAAAAAACAAACAAACAAACTGAGAAACTTTTCCAAATTCAAGAAGACCAGAGAGATATGTCGTGTAAATACAATTTGCCACTCTTCATTAGAGTTGGTGGAAAATGTCTATAAAAGACGTTACTAGGACATTTGGAATAATTTGAATGTGCACTGTGGTTTTGCTAATATATCCATTTTAGACTTTGTGATTTTAAAAATTGTTCCATGGTAATGAAAAAAAATGCATTTTTTAAGGCAGTGAACATTCCAGAATTTAAGAAAAAGAAGCACCATGCTATCAATTTGCTCTGTAATGGTTCGCGAGAAAGACGTGTGTGTACACATATACACATTCACGTAGACAGAAGATAGAGGCAGGTAGGTAGGTAGATAATTAGTATGTGTCACTTTGTTTGAAAATTGGAGAATTTGGATAAGAGACATTTACCCTTGCAATATCCTTTCTGTTCTTCTAAGTTTGAAGTTACATAAAAATAAAAATAAGGCAAGGGTATGATGTGAGTTTTGAACCACCAAACCTCCTACTGCCTCTACTGAAGTGTTTCCTTTATGCTTTATCTGTCCTCAAATAGACCAGTATTTTCACTACAGACTAGGGGTGGCTCATTATCCAATCTTCCAAAACTCTTCTCGCCTTCTCTTTTTCTACCTGAAGTAACTTCTACCTTCTCTCTGATGATCTAAATTCTTATATTCTTTTTTTATGATTTATTTATTTATGCATTCAAGAACTGGGGTACAGGCTAGAAAAGCAGAGAGTAAGAGTATTCACCAGAGAAAGAGTGGGGAGCAAAACAGGCAGATGCACTGAAATACACTTGCTGAGGGGAGCAGTGGGTGGGTCAGGAAGTTCTGCTGCACAATATAGGTAACCTCCCAGGCAGGGGAGATGGCACTCATGATGCAGTGGCTGCAGACAGCTGCATAGTGCTGCACTTTAACCCATAGTGCCACCAGGGAGGGCCCGATTTAAATTCATATTTTCAAGGTCAAGTCCAAGTCCCTATTACTGATATCAAATGAAGTCTCTAACTTAAATCACATGATCTATCTTCCATAAAATGTGATTATACACCCCTTCATACCTAATGTCCTTTTTTGGACAGGTCCCATGCTTTACCACATAATGTAGCGGAATCTAAATCTGTTTGACCTCATCTCTGTTCCATTATTTTTACTGTGTGATCTTGTGGAAGTTGCCTATCCTCTCTGTACCTTAGCTTATAGACCT
Source organism: Condylura cristata (assembly GCF_000260355.1). NCBI lineage: Eukaryota > Metazoa > Chordata > Mammalia > Eulipotyphla > Talpidae > Condylura > Condylura cristata. The sequence goes on along the minus strand of NW_004567112.1, from coordinate 13,453,239 downwards.
ATAGTTGGTCTATAAAGTAGGAGTAACAAAACTATCCACTTGAAAGTATTGAAAGGTGAGAGAGAATGTTGTAGATGAGTGCACTCTACAGAGTAAGTGCTATGGAAAGACTCGCTTAAAAAAAAAAAAAAAAAAAGAACTTCAGGGACCTGGACTAGGAAAGAGGTGTTTATTACCTCCTTGTTAATAGTTTGATTGATTTAGAGAGTCTTAAATTTTCTCTGTGCTGTAAAATTTAAAATCATATCACAAACCCTTTCTATTAGTGCTTCACAACAGCTATTATACCAGAAAGTTAAAGATTTTCTTATGAAGGTAATGAAACATGCAAACCAACAACCAGACAACAAATAAAAGCAAGCCTTGTTCCTTTCACAGCTGCTTCTGTAAGAATAAAATTTAATTGTAAAAAAAAAATGGAAAAAGAAATCCCTTATACACAGTAATTGACATTCATTATTATTTTTAGCTATTTTCACACTTGGGATTGAAGCCATTTCAGCTAAAAACTTCTCTCAGTTGTGAAGCTTGGATTCGTGTTTATTATTAGCTTGCAACAAGGAGACCTAGCCCTAGCTTTAACTTGAGAAACATTTTCCCACACAGTCAAGGCAATGGCAAGGGATGTAACTGGGGATCTCAGGGACCCTCCTGTCTCTGTGAAAGTGAGATTCAAATAATGACCATCTATATCTTGTTACACTAAGTGTTTATGGTGACATGGGGGGGGTGAAAATCTGCCTAGGATTGTTATAGAAGGTAACACATGACATGGTTCACATCAGAAGTGGAGAGATCTGAGGATTCGGATGAGAAAACCCTCCAAGCCCTCAGAGAAGATTCATTCAGCAAAACTCAGTGACTATGGCATTGTCAGCAGTGTGACCTTGAAGTTTGTTAGGGATTTCAATGGAAGAAAGAACAAGGAAAAGCTAATGAGTTGTATTTGGATTCATGAATATAGTAGAGCATAAATAATGAGACTCCATCCACAAGAGAAAGACTATTCAGTTTAATTAGGAAGATAGAAATTAAGAGTAATAGACTCATGCCCTCCCTGGTGGCTCAACGGGTAAGGGTGCAGTACTGCAAGCCAGCACATCTACTTCAGTTCTTGTTCCATCCCCAGTCCCCGAGGTGACCCACATGGTGTAGCAGACCTCTGCTGTCTCACTAACTGCTCCCCTCAGCAGGGTACTTATTGATCTGCCTGTTCTGCTCCCTACTCTGTCTCTGGTGAATCCTCTCACCTCCCCTGCACCTCTGGCCTGTACCCAGGTTCTGTATACATAAATAAATAAGTAGTAATATACTCAAATATTTAATTAGAATGCCTTTGTTTTAGAGAGGTACTCATGACTAAATAATACTGCAAACATCCATTTCAAAAAGCATGAAGATAAGATTAAAATCACAACTGGGTGAGATTCTTGTTTATAAGCCAAGACAAAAGATAGTCTGCAGCATGTACTAGTTCAGCACTCTATTGGGTATCTTTGGCAAGTCCTAGATGATAAGCCAATGGGCCATTCAATAATGCCTTTGACCTGTTCTCAATAAATCGCGCTTTGAGGTTTTGCAGGGATGGTGGCTCTCTGCCAGCTTGTCCTCTCACAACAAAGACCCACATTCACATCATGGCCATTATAGTAGGGGGCCTGGCTTGAACAACAGTGTGAGTCGGGTAGCCCATGAGGCCAGAAGACTGCCCCCCAGATGGCCTCTGAGCGCATGTCCTGCTCATGCTGAATGAAATACTTAATTAGCACTGACATAAGCGTCATCTTTCAAAGAGCTGGTCACATAATGATGTCCTTTTCTCGATTATATTTTTCTTTTTTGTTAATTTCACTCAAAAGATAATACCTCTCAAGGCCAAAAGACCAATAAGTGGTCAATCAGGCTGCTGAGGATCCACTTAGATTTGTTTTGAAATGGGCGTTTCTTGTAGAATCAGATGCAATTTAACAAAGTGGTTGCCACCATAAGAGAAAAATAGATGGGACCGTGTGCATGCTATCATTATCTCTACTTACTATTTCCTTCTTCTGACCTTGACGTTCTGCTGCCTGCCTGCCTGCCTTTGTACCCGTCTTCAAAAATCTCAAATCTTCATGTTAGTTTTGATGATCTAAACAGATCATGTCTCCCCTGTGCTTGGGATCCTTCAGTAGCTTCCCAGAGAACTTGGACGAACATGACGTTAACATCTGCATCCTCGGCCTCTTCTTCTGTGGACTTAGTGCTCATCTCATTGACCCAAAATCTCCTTGCTCCAGTTTCTCAACTTTTTCACCTGTTACTGCAGGGGTCAGCTAAGTGTATTTTTTTCAGCTAAGCGCTCCCTGACTGTACTGAGTATTCATAGGGCCCCTCTTCGTAGTAGTATTTATCACTTATCACAGCTTTAATTTTTTATTTACTTTATGATAATTATATATTTTTCCAATAATTTGACTAATGTCTGTCTTCCATATTCCATGAGTGCAGGGATAATGTCATTTGATTCTGTTATATTCCAGAATGGGTGATGATATTTGGTACACAAATGTCATGTATAATATTTTATCCATTAAATAACTTTATTAAGTACCATATAACAATTGCTTAAAATGAGGAAAAGAAAAGATTAATGGTTATGGAATCATAAAGTAGATTCAATATGATATACCAGATAAGTTTTTTTAAAAAGTTTCAATCTTCTGTAAAAGAAAACTTCCATTTTTCATGGATGCATATTATTATAAACCTTTGGTTTCCCAGTGACTAAAAATTAGTTCTCAAGAACTAAAAATTTATTTGTGTAGCCAGAACTACTTCTGAGATACCAAAAACAGTTGTGTAGAGTTGTTTAAAGTTCTTGGAAACCAATTTAAGAAGGATAATTTTATCTGTGGCTTTATGTCTTTCTAAACAGAGATATAGCTATGCATATACATATTTGAAAGTACTGTTGTTGTTTTTTTTTTTTTTTAGATTTATTTATTTATGCATACAGAACTGGGGTACAGTCCAGAAGTGCAGAGCGGAAAGAGAATTCACCAGAGACAGAGTGGGGAGCAGAACAGGCAGACTGATGAAGCACACTGCTGAGGGGAGCAGCAGGCAGGTCAGGAGAGGTCTGCCGGGCCATGTGGTCACCTCCGAGGCAGGCAGGAACTGAACTCATGCTGCAGTGGCTTTAGCTTCTTAGTGCTGTGCTTTAACCTGCTGTGCCACCAGGGAGGGCCTGTAAGTACTCTTACAGGCATCTATTTAAGTTAAATGCCATGGCATAACAATACCATGCTGGCAAAGAACAGCTACCACATCTAATCTGTCATACAGAAATCATCTTATCATTTTATTGGTACAGAAATAATGGAGCCAAAAGACTGAATGTTTGCTGAAAAAGAATTTTACAGTCCTTTTAGAAGTGTCTAGGAAACAATGTTTTAGAGCAAATGATAGAAATTTCCAAATAAAAAACAAACTTTGAGGAAAGCTTTTCTTTAACATGCTTGGAAACATCAATTTGAGTTGTGTATCTATAATTTGCTGAGCTGTAGAATGAATATACTATATGACATCTGCTTTAGGCATTGGATTATACATATTTCATAGCTTTATAAATGTACCACAACTAAGTGTATTTTAGTAGTCACCTAAATAATGGCTTCCAGCATCAAAATGAACAAACTTCCTTTTTTGTCTTTATCTGAGAGCTTAGAAAATGCATCACAAAGTTCATTTTATTTCTTATATGTTAGGACCAAACCTCAAGTTCCCCTAGTGATGTCATAGAGATAGGGGGGAAATCCTAAACTGAATCACAATTATTTTAATAAGGAGGAAATGCTGTAAAAATTCTGTTTACAAAGCCTCAAGGAGGCCACACATTTGTTTTGCTACTTTTGGTAGAAAGACTAGAAAAACCAAGAACCGGTCCTTGGAAGGTAAAACCTCTAAAGATAAAAGATAAACAAAATTATATGAATAAAAGTGTAATGTTAGGAAATCATGAGGCAAGAGCAGAGAATGCTAGTAGTTGTGAGGATGAGACTAGAGATTTGAAAAAAAAATAAAAATAAAATAAAATAAAGAAAAGAACCAGTGAAGGATCCAGAAAGCCAAATTTAGAAATCTGCTTTTTTGTTTTGTGGGCAGTGGAACAAGTTTCTTAAAGTCACGTAACAAAATCCTTTCTTTATCCCTCTGTAGCAATGTTTAAACAAGCCCTTCTGATTTCCCTGAGGGAGCTGTAAAGGAGAAAAAGCTCTCTAATTTCCAAGTGCTGTTCCCCAAATCTCACAATCTAGTAGAACCTACTGAGTCCGAGCAGTAAGAGTGGGGTGCTGTATGCCAGCTTGGGGCTGTGAGAAATGAACTGTTTTCTCTGTAAAACTGAAGGCTGAGAGAGAGAGACATAACTCTGGCTTCCCATCTCACTCCATTCTTGACAGGACTCCAAGTCCATGGTGAAGAGTAGGGCCTAGTCTGAGTGTGACAGACACTTTGTTATCATGTGTTGCCAGAGATTGGATTTTACTCTCAGAATAAAAACCAAAAAAATCAAATATTTTCTAGAAATGTTTCATATAAGCTCTCAGGCCTACTGCTACATAATCTTTGTTTTCCCTCTGGGTGTCTTTCATCCATGAAACCACCAGAAAGACCTGGAAAGCCTCATGCTGATGACTGCACAGCCTCCAGGTAGTCTGGATTCAAGGAAGGTGTGAACCTATACTAGGTAATCTCTTTGCATCAGTGATGCAGGGACTAGGAAATAGTGACTGAAAATTTCCAACTGGCGTTTTCTTGTATCTTCTGCTAAACAAGGAATTGAAGATTTCAGAGGTCTAAGATTAAATCACAGACCAGTGGGTACTCTAGGACAATTACTTGCATTTTTATCATCGATCATATTCTCATTTGTAAAGCAGGATTTTAATATTCCAACAGAACAAAACTGAAAATGAAATGAAACATGAAGTGGCTAGCACAGTATCTCACACAAAGTAGATATTTACAACTCCCAGAAAGAATCCCTCCAACTGAAGAATCCCTGATGGACATACATCAGTTTGTCACCTGCATCTTAAACAAATTACTCCTTTTGGAAACTAACCCAGACTACATTATGCCTGAAATATGCCTACCTGGTTACATCTAATGTTATCCTCTTTTATAAAGAAAAATCAAGCTGCTTGTTACTTAATGAGCTTTCACCCTTTAACTGGTCTCACTCATCTGCCTTGATGATCTGTCTGTCCAGTTATGATGTACCTGCTCAGTCCTACCATGACACTCCACCCCCAGCTCTCCCATGAATCCTTCCCTGGGAGCTGTCTTCAGCTAGATCTCCTTTCTCATTGTTCACAGCATTTATTTCAATTGTATATTTGACACAGTAATACTTGCTTTTCATATTTAATATTTCTAGCCTCAACATCTGTTGAATATAAAATTGAAGTCATTTTGTTATGCACTTAGAAGTGTCTTAGGTGAGTCTATAAAAAATCATTCCTTCCTCTGCTAATTTAATCATATCACTTTTGGCTTAGTAGCCCCTGATGGTTCCCTGTGGCCTTTTATTGTGCTAGTCCCTGATTATTCATATTTGCCCAATTATTATTTTTTTTTGGGTTGACCCTTAATTTCCCACTCTTCTTCTCCCTCGATAAAAAGAGTTTCATTCCACCATGGAGCCATTTCATTAATGATTTCATTTCCCTGTCTTTCTTATCCTTCTTATCCTTTCCTGGTTCTACCAGGAGACTAACTGGGTTATTTGTTTTGAATGTTAAGTTAACACAGGACTTGTACTTTCTTTGTTGAGTAACAGTGTGGGAGAGAAAACATGTCATACGTTCAGGAGTCTTGCAGCCTAGACCCAATCCATCCATGTTGTAAGTCATTTCCCCAGGCTAACTTTGCATCCTCAGCTGTACCTTTGGCACAGAAACATCTACTCTTAATTCTATTCAGGCTTGTGAGTCGTCCACTGGTGTAGATAGGTATTTTACAAGGGCTGAAAATTGTCTATATAAATACATTAAAAAAAAAAAAAAGATAGGACCAGAAAGGAAGTAATTTACTCAGTGCTATCATTTCACATATGAGAAAAAACTGAACAGGACAGCAAAACTCAAAACTTCGAAGGCCCGGGCTGTTGAAAGCCTTGTTCAAGGTCATGAGACCCTTAAAGTGGCTCATTAAAACCCTCCAGATCTCCTGACTTTGGGCCTGAGCACTTTCAACTACAGCAGGCTCAGCTTATATCCTGTGGCTCAATGAAAACCTTTGTTCTTTCTCCTCCTGCTGGGAAGCAAACAACAGCAAAACTGTAGCACTGAGTCATCCATTGAGTCAGTGGAGCTCAAATTTATCTCCAAAATCTGGTTACTTTGTGATTTTCCTGAATTCCATTTTCTAGGCGTGGGAGGTAGGTCAGTCCTTTCCCAGCTCCAGGCTTATATCATTGGGAATCTCTTATTTGTATTCCTGTGAATGTCACTTTTAAGATGCACCCAGACCTGCTTACAGGTAATAATCAAGTCAAAGTTTATGAAACAAAAGATTGATATCAGCTTTATAAAATGCAGGCAACAGCAATATCTTTTCTACATCTTGTTATGCCTTGAATTCTAAGAAACTATACTTGGGGACTGCTGAAAAACATTGTAATTAATAATGATAAGGGCAAAAAGAAAAATAACAAGTGGAAATACCTTCCAAGGGCCACCATTTTTGTTAATATTCTTGATTTCTTTATTAATTTGGAGACTAATCTCTAGGCTAAGGTATATTTTCTTTTTCTAAGAGAAAGTAAAAATGTCTAAGAGAATATGACTTAAGTGTCAACCTGCTATTTAAAAATCACCTAACTTGTTTATACACTGGAGACTTGAAAAGTTAAAATGTATAACTACTACTAACCCATTCCTTAAACACAGGTGTGATTTTGTGAGAAAGACATAATTTTTGAAATATGAAACTTTTGGAAAGCCAAATAGCTTTCATAGATATTCATTGCACTTCATCTACTGGTCCCAATTGGTCTATTATTTTTACAAAAGAAACATGGTGATATGGTCTTTTCAAATAACTCCACTTTTTTAAAGGGCATCATCAGTACCATTCAAATTGGGTTTTTCTTTACTTCTCTACTGTACAAATTTGATAAGTTAATCAGCTTCAACAAATTATTTCCTATACATTTTCACTTTTTAATTGAGAACGTTCATTCTTCCAACTTTATTGTGATATAATTGGCATGTACGATTATGTACATTTAAGATGTGGAATGTAACAATTTGATACACTTATAGATGGAAAAACAATGACTTTAGGTTAAAATGAGAAACTGTCAGCAGGATCCACTTTCATTAAACAGATATTGAGCATCAACTTTGTGTTGAGCCCTATTTTAATCCAGAAAATGACAATTGATTTATCTTTGTACATTCACTGCCCAAATTCATAAATATGTATTAGGAGATTCTTGTGACCAAGGCATGCGACTAACACAGGGATAGGACAATGAAGTAGATAATTCATGGCCCTTACATTTGAAAAGTTCACAGTCTACCTGAGGATTTGACATGGTAAATATGGAGATATTGAGCAATGATGGGTTGGGAGAAAGACAAACAGGTAACCCTCAGGGACTCTTTGAGAAGAGAGCATTTTAAATAAAAGAACAAAAGCTATGTGGTGTTGTGTTCTGTAGTTGAAAGAATCTGAGGAGTGGAGAACCAGTCAAGATTCATTGTTACTGTGTCAAGAAAAGCTTTTCTTATAGCATTCACCAGTCTCAAATGTTCTTCAAACTTCAGTCCTGAGTTCCCAAGTACATATCCTTCACACTCCACTCTTAAAAAAAAAAAAAAAAAAAAAAAAAAACAACTTGTTAAAACATCTACTCTAAGAAGAATTTTCTTGTGGTCAAAGAAAAAGAATTATTAGTATCCCATTATGAATCCAATTAAAAAACTAAAAATACTAACTTTGACTCTTGCTTCCTACCACATACAAATATTAGACATGTGGCAAGGTCTAAATACAAAAGAGAAACTAAAAACCTTCTAGGAAAAGAGAAAGAAGGATTTCATGATACTGAGTTAGGCTTTTTTTTTCTTTTTAAAGATTCTTTTTATTAATTGTATATTATTATTGGTTTATAGCTCTGTTTATGATTCAGGGGAACAGATTCACATCTTCCAAAATGTACGCCATCAACCCCACCACCAGAGCACCCAGCTTCTTCATCTTCTCTGAACTAATATCTTATTTACACAGACACCTGGGGTTCTCGTGCTGCTTTCTTGAAGCCATCCTGAGCTTCTGTTCTTGTAGAATATCCTGATATTCAACTCAGTATCCCTCACTCTCCTAACAGCCAGGTTCACATTCTCCAAGTATATAGAAAAGTGCTAGAACTACAACAGTGGCTTACTGGACACAGCTGAGAAGTGTTGATGTAAGAGCCACTCCTTTATGGCAATTTGGATGATGACATTGGAATTGAAGTAAGCCAGAGAGAGCAAGTCATAAACCAGGTGATTTAATTCATACTTGGCCTATAGTAAAACAAAACAAAGGAAAAAATCCCTTAGAAAAATGTCCACAGAATTGAGGTTAGTAGAGTGGCCAGGGCTAAGTGGGGACGGGATGGTATGTGGTGGGGGAATATTAGTGCTTTGCCAGAGGTTTGGTCACACATCTGAAGAGGGGTAGCTCTATCTCCCCTACCCCAAGTCAGATAGAGTAGAAAAAGCCAGTGATACCTCAATAAAAATAAATTTAAAAAGAAAGTACTCTAGTTATCAATCAGTTACACCTTCACTGAAATCAGTTTACTTAACCAAGAGAAGAATGGAGGATAATAAAATATCCAGCTGTAGGTAAGAATAAAGTTTTGTCATTTATGGAGTATTTTCCTTTTATAGGAGAGCCCAAGCTAATCCAAGTTTCCTCCTAAGTACTTGCCATAGCCTTCAGTATTTCCCACAATGCATTGAGTAGGAGAGAGGTCAAGTAAATGTTGGATTCACTAGAGCAAATGTGTTTAAAGCCATTAAGTGAAACTTTATAGAACATATAAAGTTGACTCTTTAGCATCATAGTTAACAGCACAGGCTTTTGTGTCAAAAAGTCTTAGATTCTTAGTTTTGTGGTCAATTCACATGGCATTGCCAAGTTTCTACTTTGTCATGTGTAAAATAGGTACAATAACAGCTGTTATTTCACAAGATTGAAGTAGAATCTACCTAAGATATTTGTAAGGTACTCTGCATACATTCATACTGGTATTGGTTTATCAGTAATAATAATAATAGCGATGAATATAAATATATAGTGTGTGAATTATCAACTATTTCTCGATTAATTTGAATTGCAAAAATAAAATGCTGATTATTAAAACTTCCATTGTTATTTATGTAAATAACACAAGGGAGTATTATTATTGAATCTAAAGTTTTTTAGAACACAGCAAAAGCTGATAAACATTTCTTTGAAAGGGCTAGATAGTAAATATGTTAGGTTTTGCAGACAACATGTGGTCTTTGTCATAACTATTCACTATGACCACAGAAACATACATTAAGGTATATAAAGTGCTCCCATAAAGTTTTATTTATAAAAACAGGCAATGACTTAGGAGGTAAAACCAGAGGTAAGCATTGCATTATGGAATTTTTACCATTACTTTTGCTCATTTGCATGCCTTTGAAAGCTGTGTTGTCCAGCCAGCATCTGTAAGACACTAACATATCCTTACAGTAAGATTCTATATGTGAACTTGCAGACAATCATGCATGTGTATGTACACACACATGCACACAGATACACATATGCACATACCCACACTGGCACTTGACTGGGTTTGGTCCCCAGACCATAGATTGCAAACAACATGAGGTTAGAGTGGACTAGATGAATCAAGGTGAATCTCTAAGGAAGACCATCCTCTCCCTCATGAGCTGACCATGGGGAATATGTGCCGGGCACGAAGGTAATAAGATATACGTTGCAAGACCATCCTTGGACATGTATTTAACATAAATGTATACTTTAACAGTTTGTCAGTCTAGATTTTCCAGGTTGTATGTCTTTGTTGGGAGAATGGCTGGTTAGGAAATCAGTTACTCTAGTGAGCTTTCAGCTTTTGTCCAATTTTATCGGTAGACACTTTTGCTGATTGCTCTGACACAGACAGATAATAAATCTTTGTTTGCTGATATGGGCCACTCCAAAACCAGTGTCTTCTTTCATTGGTCTATTTACAGAATCTATTTATATCAGACCAAATTACAGAAGTCAGTATATCAAGGAGAATTGTTATGAAAGTTCCCTTTCATCCCTACTGGAGAGCAAACCACAATTACCTACTAAACAGGATTTCTGGCTTTATTTACATGAGAGACAATGCAGGTGACTGGCATACCCAAAACATGTTCTGACATCCAAATGGCATGATAATGCCACATCAAGAACATGTATCTAGTGTACTGGGATCATTGTTTGACAAGCCAATGACTTGCCAAGAACATGTGTCTGAAATGCCAAGAACATGTTAAGAAGGTGTTCAAGGCATTCCAATAATATATGTTTGTTGTGTTGAGAACATGTATCTGGCATACCAGTGACATGCCAAGAGCATATGTCCAACATACCATAGACACATTAATGACTTGTATCGGACACAGTAGGACACATGACTGACATACCATTGACATATTAAAAGCATATGTTCAGATGGCTAATGACATGTGTCTGGTATGACAACAATGTTCTAAGAGCATGTATCTGGCATGCTGATATTTCATTGACACATCTGATATTTCTTTGACAAGTTATAATATGTGTCTGACATACTAGTGGTCTGTGTCTTGCACGCTAAGATCATGTGTTTGTTGTGCCTGTGACACACTAAAATCACATGCTCGTCATACCATGTACATACAAAGAACATGTGTATGACATACTAGTGTCACACTGAAAACATGTTTCTGACACACCAAGAGCACTGACATGCCAAGAATGTATGTGAGGAAGAATGATATGCCAGGAAGTATGGCATATCTATGACATACTTAGAATTTGTGTCTGGCATGTTGGTTATATGTATCCAACATTATAAGGACATGGACATGTCACTGTCATTCTAAGACATGCATGTCATACCAATGGCATGCTGAACATTGTCTGACTGTTGGTGTACTAAGGACATGTGTTTGATGTGTCCAACATGATAAGAACATGTGTCTGTCATGTCACAAACATATATCTGGCTGTTAATGATATGCTAGAAATTGTTGGAGGCATGTGCCTGAGAGAACATGTGTCTGACATGCAAAGAACATTTGGAAAAGGCAAAAAGAGCCTTGAGATAATGCCCAGAGATTTTTGAATGCATTTTTCAGGAAGCAGGCACTCTACAGATGCATACTGAGGGAGCTCAGATATTCTGAAATGCTCTCATTCTGAGGAAGTGCTTTGTTATCTTTTCACTGAAGATTTTCTCATATACAAAGTAAAGACCATAGCACCTGAAAAGCTCATTGTTTTGAAATCCCACCTCGGTCTCTACCTCCAGCTTCTCAAACAGTCCTTTACAGGGATCCATTTTTTTTTTTTTTTTTTTTTTACCATGTCATCCACAGAGATTTTCACAGAGGATAAAAGGAGACAATAAACTGACTCATGTTTTGGCCAGAGTTTATACTTCAGGATTTTACTACAGCCACATGAGGTTTATAATATTCTAATCTGCTTCTAAAAGGTAAGGAAACCAAAACAGAGAAGGTAAGCAATTTCAATTTTACATTGCTGGTAATTGGAAAAGTTAGCATGGGAACCTGCAGCTTTAATTATATCAAGAATTAATTTTTAACCTATCCAAGAATCTAGCTTCATTTCCATAAAGATAGTCATTGTCTGAGGTTTTGAACTTTCTGAGAGCAGTACTTACTGATCGTGGAGTGCCCTCATCATAGTTCAGTGCTTGTTACAGACTAGATGCAGTTAAATAATGGTTGCATGGAAGAAGTAGGTAAGTGGAGAGTGAGTGAGATAACTCATCTTAAATCTGATATTTCACTGACCAACTGTGTCCACTGTCACCAAGAAATAAGAAGTGCCCATACTCCAGAGGGTACAGATAATTTACTTCCATTTTCTTAGTCTAAGGCAGTAACAAAGAAAACTGGAATAACTGTGTCTTCCTTTTCTTTCTTGTGAACTCTGCTCAGGCACTATTTCTAAGCTGGTGTGTACAGAAAAAAAAAATTGCCTTTAATATTCTATTAGAAGAAAAAAACACAAAGGCAGTTAGGACTTGTACCATGGTTGTAGAAGGAGACCAAATTAAAGTTGCACTATGTAGTAGGAAGTACCTATTAGAAATAAAAATGCAAGAAAAAAGGTGTTCTCATTCCACTGATAAATTGTATTATAGATTCAAAGAATTAATACCAACCAACTATCCATAAAATTTCCAAAAAACAAATAAAGACATACTTCAAAATTATTTTACAAGGTCTTATTTATACTAATATAACAGTTAGGCAAAGATGTTAAAAGAAAACCAGAAGCCAACATTAGTTCTGGATACAGATTGGGAATATTCAAGGTTACACACTCACACTACTACTATTCTGTATATTTCTGGAAGTCCTAGTTATTTAAATAATGGAAGGAGAATAAATTAAGAGCATATAAATTAGAGAGGAATTTAAGCTTTAAATCACAGATGATATGCCAACAAATTTACAAAGAGAAAATTTAATCCAGCAAGAATAGAATGCAATATAGGTTCACAAGTTTTATAATCAAATATGGATTTTATATAATAGCAAATACTGCATGAAAATAAGATTAAATGACATAAAATATTTATATAAAACACACATTAAATTTAAAAAAACATTTATAATAACATAAATTCATGCCAATAGAGCCAAATAAGTGCCCAGCTTATAGACTGAAAAACTACAAAATATTGCTGCAATACTTTTTAAAAGACCTAAATAAATGGAGATATATGCCACAGCCATGGATTGAAGACTTAATATTGTTAAAATGTCTATTGTGTCAAAATGTATCTATAGATTCAACCCAAGTCCTGTCAAAAAATGAGTAGCATTTAAAAATACCAAATGCAATAACTGATACTAATGCTTTTTGAAAGTGCAAAGAACTTAAAAATATACAACAAATCTTAAAGAGAAAAAAAAATGGATTAGCTATACTACCTGCTTTTAATATCATTCTACAGTTATAGTAGTTAAAGCAATATCATTTTTGCCTTTAAAATAGAACAAAGACCAATTAAATAGAATAATGAGTCCAGAGGTAGAAAGATTCATCAGAGACAGAGTGAGAAGCAGAACAGGCAGTTTGACAAAAGTACATTGCTGAGGGGAGCAGCGGCAGGTCAGGAGAGGTCTGCTGTGCCATGTGGGTCACCTCCCTGGCTCCTGGCTGGGGATTGAACTCATGCTGCAGTGCTGCGGTCATGGGAATTTTTGGGGGAATACACAATGTGGTAAAAATATAAAGAAAATTATTTTAAAAAAAGAGCTGTAAGTGAAAAAATATTAAGTCGACTTGCTGAAACATAAGAACTTAACATATTTTCAAGAAATTTAAGAATTAGTCGAGGCTGTCCTAGACGTAAGGGTAGAATCTATGCACAGGTGTTGAGATCAGCAGGGGCACAGGTAGAGGTTTCTGCATAGTTGTTAGTGTCCCTGCTGGCTATATAAAGCAGTTCAAGAGGGATGAACTCAGTTTAGATTCATTACAATATGTTCCATATTTAATTGATAAATGTAAGTAACTATTTTACTGCTTTTGAGAGAGATCTGGGGGGTTATCACCCACTATGTTTATGATCTTGTTTATGAGGTAAAATTGGAGAGGAACCTTCTTATTAATCTTTGTCAACATAATTACCCAACTTGCTATCATCGTTCTGTTAAAAAATCCAAGGAAAGCAACAAAAATGATAAACAGCTAGTATTTTTAGGCACTATTCTCTGTGATTTATAAATATTAAATCATATTATCTTTACAGAAACCTTGTGAGGTAGGTAATAAACCTAATTTATAGGTCAGGAAATTGGGGTTTAAGTAGTACTACTCAGATGTGATAAGCTTTATTGTCGATCTCCAGGATCATAGACCTGGGACGTGGAAAGAACTGAGTCCCAGAGACCTGTGTGAGGGACTGAGCTCAAGGCTTCTGTGTTGATCTTTATTTATTTCCAGGGGTTTTATTCCCATCTTCTCAGGTTAGACAATACAGAAAACATTCTAAACATGACATACATTTAAAATTTCACCATAAACCCTATTTTGGCCTTTTGTTAAGTATCTGTAGAAAATGTATGTAGCATTAAATCCTTAGGGCAGTATGTGTAATGAAGAAAGTTATGCATTATCAAATGAAGGATCAAAGTTATACACTGTTAATTTTTTCCAGGAGCATCAACCACTTCTGCCCACACCAGGAATAACTTTTCTTGTATCCAGATGATGGCTCTAGGGAGAACCCAAAGAGTTTGATCAAAGTTCATCCCAGGAGGTCTGGCGATGGTCATGTAATCTCAAGGCCCATTTTTGGGTCCTTTTAGCATGAGTGTGCTCAGAGCTGGGGTCATCGTGACCTCGCTATCTTCCACAGGTGCCCCGGGTGTGACTCTATTGTTTCTCCACACTTCACCCTGTATTTAGTACCATATCACATTCTTCCAATGCTTTTTTCATTACACCATGACCAGGAAATTAGCTAGCTAGGTAAACACATCTCCATTCATAAATGTGTGAGCCCAATCTGATCAGCAGATGCCATGCAACCCAAGTGGCAGCAATGAATTGTATCTGTTTCATCCCTAGACAATTTCAAGATGAGGAAGGACACTGAGTTCTTCACAAGACTTCGGAATATTACAATTTCTGAAATAGCTTGGGTGATAGAATCACAAAATTTTTTAGTGAAAAAGAAAATGGATAATATTTAAACAAAAACCCTACCTTTAGAGAGGAAAGTTTTGATGCCCTGATGTGTAAAATATTTTGCACATCAAATGAAGTCTTAGGTTACCAAATTCCAAACTCTGCCTTCTTGCTGTTATTCCAATGATCTCCAATTATAATGCTGGGGAAGATAAGAATGCAGCAATGAATCAGAGGTAAACAAGCAATCCCTGATGGCATTACTGATTTTCCTTACCATGCACTGAGAACTTTAGGATGTAACAGGATTTGGCAGCCAGGCTGCAGGAGCCTGCGGTATGGAGGAGGTGGGTGAACCCGAAGGCAAATATCATTAGCCTCAGATGTTGGATGGACAGCTTATTGATTTTCTTTTCACTGTCATCACGATGCACATCAGTAAATAGCAGGTCATGTCTTGGGAACCGGGCTGGAACCTGGCAATATTGAGGAAAGATAAAGCCTCAGAGGGGAAGCTGCCTGTTGTGGCAATCTTTTCACGTCCATTGGTCCCTCACATGCCACCCTTAGGTCAAAGAAAGTTAGTTATGCTGGCATTCTCTCAAGTACTGCAAAGTATCACAGCATCCTAACTGTAGTGCTGTAGTTCTTTCTAATATTCACTGCTAGATGAAAGTAATGAGAAAATTTGGTTATCTCCTTCTGGAGGAGACTGGAACAGATAATTCCATTATTGCAAGACAGAGGAGGAATGTCTGTATTTCTGAACAGCCTATAAATCTGTAGGTATC
Source organism: Condylura cristata (assembly GCF_000260355.1). NCBI lineage: Eukaryota > Metazoa > Chordata > Mammalia > Eulipotyphla > Talpidae > Condylura > Condylura cristata. Next base: position 13,437,505 of record NW_004567112.1, on the reverse strand, counting down.
TGGCATGACCTCAATACAAGCCCCAAAGCATGCCGAGGGAAACCATATGTGAGCTCTAAGTTTAGAGGTCATAGTTTCCAGACAGCAATAGAGCTACTCAAGTGTACATGACAGCTTCCACCCACCCCACCTTGCCATCAAGCTATCAGGCAAGGTAAGGAGGCACCATCATGACTGGTGTCATATATGATCATTAGGGGCTGAGAGCACCATCATAATATGGGACAGGAAAGCAAATGGTTGTCATCTACATGGTCAACATGGAAAATCTTTGGTAATTTGATGGCAAATGAACAAGCACTGATCCAGAGAAAGCCCTAATGACTCAGCCAGGAATGAGGCTGTCATCCCTCCAGGTAATTCACCTATACCACTTATGCTACTTAGTCTAGGACCAATGGTAGATAAGCAAGAAGTGAAGATGAAATGACACCAAATCATAGGGGGAAAGGAAGAAAAGATAAAGAGACCAAAATAAATTAGACTGTTCAGACAGGAAATTAAAAAACAAACAAACAAACAAAAAACTATAATTAATACATTCAAGAAAATAGAGGAAATGAGAGATATTTTGAGCAAAACTTAAATCATGAAAATGTCAAACCTAAAATTACAGAAATGAAAAAATCAGTCATGACTCTAGAGAACCATGGGTTCTCTAAAAATCCATGGTTTCTAGAAATCAGTTCAAGGATTGAGGTTTCTAATATCACAAATATTCTCCTTACACAATTCATCCAGAAAAACAAGGAGTCTACTCAAACCCTGAAGAGCCTGTTCTCAGGATTTCTAAAATACAGAAATCCAAATGGCCAAGAGGGGAACTCTCATGGACATGGTGTTGTACTACCCAGATCAAACCTCCTTGGTACTGAGACATTCATATACGTAACTGATTATAGTGTGAGTAGCCAACTGCACAAAATGTGTTTCTCTTCATAGCATTTACCCTCGGCTGAAGGCAGCCATCTTGTCCAAGATGACTACCATTCCTGGGGCAGACCTTACCCAGTGGTTGGAAGAGAAAAGAGTAGAAGGGTCTGGAGGATCAGCTGAGGCTGTTTTTCTTAACTGCATGACAGCCAATTCCTCTGTCCAATCCTGCTCCTTTCACTCCCAAAATGCTGACAGTGCTTCCCTATAAATTCTATAAATTTCCTGTATATGTCCCAGAAGGCCCAACCTGTGACCTCCTCAAATTTCCCCTCTCTTAAATCTGTCATTACTTACTATAGCTTTATACTTACGTCTGGTATAATTTTTTTAATAAGATTTATTTATTTTATTCATACAGAACTGGGGTGCAGACCTGTGATGCAGAGGGTGAGAAGATTCACCGGGGGCAGAGTGGGGAGCAGAACAGGGAGATCAATGAAGTACACTGCTGAGGGGAGTTGTGGGCAGTTCAGGAGAGGTCTGCCATACTATGTGGATCTCCTCATGGAACTCATGAGGAAGTGTCCTAAGCTTCTTAACCCGCTACGCCTCCAGGGAGGGCACCCATCTGGTATATTTTTCAACATTAGTATATTTTAAAAGTGAGGACATGGACAAAATTTCTTTGGATTCACTAATCTGAAATCATCTATAAGTTACTATCAGTTTGGGGGTTTGTTCTCTCTGGGATAGAATTCTGAGATGACACCATATGATTTTTATTTTTCACCACTTTAGAAATTTAATTTAATTGGCTTACATTTTCAGTTGTTCGGATGATTAAAACAGCTATCACTTTATTATTGTTTTCTTGAAGGTAATCCATCTTTTCTCTCCCCTTTGAATGCTTTTAACAATGTGTTTGGTTTTTATTAGTATCATTTTCCTAGATGGAGCAAGTTCTCAATTATTTTCCTTCTTGTGATACATGAAGTTTCTTGAGTCTTGTGAAGTTAAAAAGAAAAAAGGCAACTATTTTTGCATATTATTATATCACCTGAGATTCTGATTCTATTTTATATATCATTTTAACGTATCTCATGTTTTTTACAGTCTTCTTTTCTACCACTTTTGACCTCTGCCTTCAATTTGGATATTTTCTTAGGCTTTCTGTTATGTCTGATCTGAGATTATACCCAATATTAATTTTTGTGACTGATTTTTTTTTCAATTCTGTAATTTTGGGTTTATTTTCATGATTTAAGTTTTGCTCAAAATATCTCTCATTTCCTCTATTTTCTTGAATGTGTTAATTATTTATTTTTTAATTTCCTGTCTGAATGGTCTAATTTATTTTGGTCTCTTTCTCTTTTCTTTCTTCCCCCCTATGATTTGGAGTCATTTCATCTTCAGTTCTGTGATGTATCAAAATTTATTGATTGGGACTGGACTTATGAATGAACACAAATTAGGGAATTTTAATGATGTTTTCTTCTTGCAAAGATGCTTGAATTATGTGTCAGGCAGATATTATTGCAGGGAATAAGTCTGCTTTTGAGAATGGTTTTAGGCTTTATTGCTCTGTTTTAGATTTGTGTTTAGTTCTAGGGAATGGTTGTCATTCTAGAGAATAGTTAAGCCCTTTGGGGGGTCTCCAGGTGTTTACTAATGCCCCTTTTGTCCCCAGCCTTAGTGACATGACAGCAAACATGTCTATTCAGGTCTTTAACTTACAAGCTAATATATATATTTTTTTAATTTATTTGTGCATACAGAACTGGGATACAGGTCAGAGACTCAGGGGTGGCGAAAGACTTCACCAGAGACAGAGTGGGGAGCAGAACAGGCAGATCGACAAAATACACTGCTGAGTGGAGCAGCGGGCGGGTCAGGAGAGGTCTGCCACGCCATGTGGTCACCTCTGGGGTAGGCCGGAATCGAACTCATGCGGAAGTGGCTTCAACTTCTTAGTGCTGTGCTTTAACCCGCTGCGCCACCAGGGAGGGCCCTACAAGCTAATAGTTTATGCTGTTTCATGGAGCTATCCTGGTACATAAAGAATTTGGGGGTTTTTCAGTGCCTTGAGATATTTCTGTGCAGAGTTTGAGGCTGGTTTCTTTCTGATTATCTCTGCCCCAATACTCTGCTCCCATATTCATGCAGTCTGTAGAGCTACACTCTTCAATCCACTAGTAGTGACATTTACTGTTTATGACTCTAAGCCATGAGCTGCAACCCCAAATACACTCTGATTACACAAACAAACAAAAAACAAAAAGCAAGTATTATTGTTACCACCTTTCATGTTATACTTATCTCAAGTAGTGTGGCCCCACAGTTCTGTGGCTATTATTTGAATTGGTTGTTCTTCAATTCTAACATGTAACCACATATATTAATTATCCATCTGTTTGTGTGAGTCATGCATCACTCAATTCTCTTCCTGAACAATAGGGTTCAGTGTTACAATTCTCTTCAATAGGAGGGTTCTCAAATCCATGGCTGTGACCCATAACTTTCCTTCTTTGATAGATTCATTTTTTAACTTCTAATTCAATACATGCTGTACTTCATGGTGCTGAGATATTTGCTATTCTCTGAGTGTTGCCTTTTTCTTCCTTCCTGTTTTTATATACACCATTCTCACTTTCCTCAAAACTCTTCACTACTTTCATAACAATTTACTTCACCTTAAGTTACTAGTTAACCTTCTTTACCTGTCTTCTCCCCCTACCAGGATGAACTGATTAATTCTCCTACATGATGCCCCAAAATTCTGTCCTTAAGTTTCCCATTAAATTTCATAATATATTATCATGTCATGAGTCACCCTTCCTAGATTGTGATATTTTAACTTAACAGGTATTCTATTTTTTTAATATTTCAATATACTCAGAGTAGACTGCCTGACATGTAGGTTGTCATTTCTCACTGAGTTTGCTCATGAGCATTTTTGCCTGCATCATTACATACTGCATTTGAGGACATTGAAAGAGGTGAGCTTTGAACTCCTTGTTCAGGAAGAGAATCTTGTAAAATGAGGACTGTTTTGGTCACTATGTCTCCAGCCTCCAGCTAGTGGACAATACACACTAACCTCAGGTCTTTATGTGGTTGAATTACCTGGCCACATGGATCTTGTTTGATTTCTTGATCCCAAATCAACTCACCGCCCTTGGCCTGCTTTCTCCCTACCTCCCCCATACATCTCTCTAAAGATGTAGTGTCCTCATTCACCTTGAATAACAGCGTTTAGCCTCCTCTCCTGCTCCTTTTTACTGTCCTTCAGCAAATTTGAAGTACTTTCTAATTTACACAATTTGTTTTGCCATTTTTTTCATTGAGTTTTATATTCTCACATTCTATGTTTTTTGATGACAGCATTTTGTCTTTCTCCTATGTTGATAATCACTAAAGAAACTATCATGTTATGAGCTTATAAGGAAACCACAACCACAAAAAATATTGTACTTCTTTCTCTTACTTGGAAATGTTGTGTTTATATTACTTAATAAGTTTTTTTCCCCCATTTCCCATCAAACCTATTTTCATAAGAGTTTAGTAAATTTGCCTTCTTTAATTGGCAGTAACTTTTCTATCCATGTCCTTTACTTAATGGTAATTACCTTGGTTGTTTATAAATGCTTTTTAAAATCTACCTACTTTCCTATCATCTGTCATTCCTCCAGTCTTCTTGCAAACATGAGATCATGAGATAAGGGTACATTTTAGCTTTATTTTTTCACGATATTCATAAATCTAGTTTTTTTTAAAGATTTTTTTTATGCATACAATAGTTGGGGTATAGGTCACAAGTGTGAGGGGGTGAGAAGATATACCAGGTACAGAGTAGGGAGCAGAACAGGTGGAACTACTGAAATATATTACTGAGAGGGACAGGGGGCAAGTCAGGAGAGGTCTGCTGCTCCATGTGGGTCAGCTCCCTGGCCAGGGATAGAACTCGTGCTGCAGTGGTTTTTGCTAGGTTTGTAGTGCTGGGCTTTAGCCCCTTATACAAGCAGGGAGAGCTCGAAATAGTTATAGCCTATGAAGACACCAGAGCTAAATTATCTATAAAGGGCATAGGCCAAGCTTATCCCATTCTTGTCCATCTTCTTAAACACAAGGAGGCACAAAATCTAGAAGCCAGTTGTGCATTTAATTCTGAACAGCAGCAGTAGAAAAAAAAAAAAACTAATAAACCAAACTCAGGTATGTAGATGCTCTTCAGAAATAGATTTAACTTCTTTAAGCTCAATTTTCTCATCTGAAAAAAAAAGTGAATATTAATGTATGCCTGCTGGAGTTGATGTGATGATATTGTGAGAATGCAAATTATTTTTTGTTATTCCCACATAGAAGAAACACAACATGAGCTTATGCCATTTTAATTATTATCATTTTATTATTTTAGTACTGTTGCTACTCATTATTACTATCCCTCAATCACTAACTACAATGGGCCTGAATAACTGATGCAACTTCAAATACTCCATTTCTCAGCAACTTTGAGAGAATCCAAAGAATGTGTCCTCCTGACTCCTTCTGCCCTGGCATTTGGGATCCTAAGTCTGTGTAGGCAATTGTTTCCTGCAAAAGCAAGTCTTTTCTCAGGGGAACAAGGGGACAGGGAACTGCAGTTAAAAATTGAAAGAAGTAATTATACTTTTTTTTTAATTATGAAACAAATCTTTGCTAAGAATCAGAAACAGGATCTAATATTACAAGAAGTATTAAATAGTAAAAAATATGTCTACACTAGGTTAAGAGACACAAAACCGGGTGGGCTGGTGGTGATGACGGATCTCTGGTAGAGAGAGATTGAGTACACTAGTTTGTTCTGAAAAGATACCAGAATGAAAGTCTGGTTAATTTATTTGCTAAGGCATATTTTATTCTGAGCAGAATACTCACAACATGAATCCCATGTTCAAAACTTGCAACTTTTTGGTCATGGCTCTCTGCGCTTGGCTCACGAAACTGGTCAGCTGCCGAGAACAGCACTGCTTGTATGTGGCAGGGGGTGGTAAACATTGCATGGCATTTCTTTGAACTCTAACCAATAGTAAGTCGTTGATTCCCATGCACACTGCCTTCCCAAAACACTTGGAAATGTCTTTAAATTCCCTAGTGGGTGGTTGTGGAGGTTGAGTTCGTAACGCAACCAGGGAAAAGAAGATCTTGCAAGATGGTAACAGTGAAGATCAGGGCAAGTTTCTTCATCCCAGTGGTTTAAAACCTAAAAGAATTTGCATGAGTGTTTTCCATGCATTAAAGTTGATTGTAAATAGACAAGCAGCAATTGCTTCTGGGAGTACTGATTAAAAATGTACTGGGAGTAAACTGTATTTTTGTGTGTGATTATTTGGTCAGGCATATATAGTCGACAGGGTACGAGGCACTGCATTTTTTGCAGTAACACACATCTGAATTTTCCTGGAGCATGAGGTCTCAAAAAAGGTTGAGAAAGAAAGAGGATAAAATGAAAGGGGACATGGCTTTGATTCATATATATCTATGTTTGAGTCCTTGCTATGCCTTTTATGAGCTGTGTAACAGTGAGAAATTATTTTCCTTTTTGTGCCTCAGATAAAATGGACAATTTAAAGCTTACAGGAAATAATTTTTCAACAAAGCTAATGGTAAAATATTACTATTACTTCATGAAGCTATTTTGGGGATTAAGTGAAAACATACTCATAAAAGAGTCTGTCTTATTTTACTACTGCTGATTTAAAAAAATATATTGTAAGCTGCTTAAAAATTATCTTCTGGGCACTCCCTGGTGGCACAACAGTTTAAAGCACAGCACAGCAAAGCTGACCAATGCCCCTTCAGCATGAGTTCAATCTCCAACTTGGGGATGACCCACATGGCACAGCAGCCCTCTCCTATCTTGCCTGCTGCTCCCCTCAGCTGTGTACTTGTCAATCTGCTTGTTCTGCTCCCAACTCTGACTCTAGGGAGGAATATACTTCCTTTCCCTTTCCCTCTACCAGAGGTTGTTTGTATTCTTTGATTTATCTCCAACTCTGAATTGAAGCATGGATCACATGCTTTGTTACATCTGTTGACCTTGTTTTCTTCCTTCCTCTTCCACTTTATGAATCCTTGTGGTAACCTGGATGATCTAGAATCAATTCCCTTGATTTAACCCTATTGGTAGAAACCATTTCACAGGCAATGTAAGGAGCCCATATGGAGGAGGGATTGTGGTCAGAGCATCTTGGGGCGGGGTGGAGGCATTATTCTAGCTCCCAGAGCCTCATTAACTCAGAGTTGTGCAAATGGCAATATGGTGGTGGTTTTTTTAATAGACATTTTGAAAGGGATGAAGGTTCTGTTTATCTTACATTCACCATTGTCATACAAAGTCACTGCACCTTTCCTTGAACCCAGAATGCTGATTTTAGGAATATTTGGTTTACCTTACTATATTGATGCTTGTATTTCATATATCTTAGAGTAAAAAAAAAAAAAAAAAAAAAATTTTTTTTTTTTTTTTTGTAACATTATTCAGTCCTGGTGCTGAACTGTTGGGAGACAGACTATGAACCTATGAAAGTTGACAATCAAGTCTGCACACCCTTCCTAGCACAGTCCAGGCAAGAGACAGAGGGCAAATGGGCCAGCTTTCCAGAGTTCCATTTCTCCCCATGGAATATCACAGAGTTAGATCATGTGTATTATAGCTGAGAGACCCTGCAGAAGAGGCCCTGATTTTCTATGACTAGGGAGGGGGTGGGGGAGAGGAAAGAGGTAGGAGTGAAGACAAGTAGTTGCAATGAAGACAAGTTCCTTAGCCAACTTCTCTGACAAGATCTTGATGCAGGATCCCAGGAAGTGTCTCAACAGAAATCTCCGGCAAGGAGGTCTCTAAATGGAGGAGCCTGGGCCTTAATCCCTACCCTGGAATGTTCAGAAAACTGCACTGTATGAGTTGTGTACCTTTTCTGTTATGGGGAGGATATGTTTCCTCTGGAAGTTTGCCTGAGGTAAACCCTCAAGGATCATATAAGATTTTGGCTTCAAGACAGACTCTCAGTTGGTATATGTATAAAATATATATTTCCACATACATCCTAGCAATTGCAATCACACCTTGCAGTCAGAAAATAGGTGCATTTTTGTAAGATGAAAGTATTACTCATTTGTGGCTAAAAATGACACTTAGAAATTGCAGGAAATGATGAATAAGTAGGCATATTTGTTGAAATCTTACTTTCTGATCTCTCCCATATAATTTCCATGGAATTGTTACAGAATTGGGAGCAGATCTGGAATTAGAACTTGGGTCTTAATAATTTTACTGTGAGTCTATTGTTTCTTGTTGGTGATTTGAAGAACAGTTCACTCTCTACTCTCCAGCCTCCCAATTTAAGAAACATACTAAGAAAACAATGGACCTTTGTAGATATCTCTGATTTAGCAGGAGCAACAGGACTCAGTCTAGAAAAAAGTTGTACTGAAGATAGGAAATAAATCCCTCTGTTCATTTCTTCATTTCCACATTATTGAAATTGTGACATTACTGCTAGAATAGAGTCCAGACTTTCTCCAGTTGAGTTTTTAATAACTCCAATGATTGTGTTCTTCCTGTTTCTCATGGGATCTAATTCTACCATATAATGGACTTAGCTGCTCAGGAGTTCTTAATATGATCTTCTTGTGTAGAATTCTGGAGAAACTTTCCTTTACTCAATTTTACCTTCATGAAGAAATCAGTAAAAATCAAAAATAAATAAATAAATAAAATAAAGTTGTAATTGTCTGAATGGAGCAAAGCAGTGTTTTTGCTTTGTTATGCTGGTGAGCTGGGGAGGAAGCAGTTAGTTCCACTGAAAGGATAAATTGCAGAAATAAAATTAAGCCATGTCCCTTAGAATGAATCTGAGGAAGTCACAGTCGTCAAGAATCACTAGCAAGCCCCCTGTCTAATTCCTCTCACTCTCTAAGAAGTGACTCTCAAGGTCCTTGGTCACTTCGATGTACCTGGTCAAATCTCAGATGTTAATTTCAAATGGATATTTAACAATTTAAAAATCTATTTCTATTCATATCAACATGGTCTGCAAGTATTTGAGTACTTGCTCAGAAGAACTGAGGAACACAGGAGAAGAAATTACTTTGTTCGCCTCCAAATTCTGAAATCATAACCTCCCTGCTGCTTCTCCCACTGAAAACGACACCGCTCTTCTCTTCTGCTTTAGAAGATATGTTCACGTCCACGAGAACTACTGAGGGTTCTTGGAATAACATTCAAATTTCTGAATGCCATCCAACACGTCCTGCTTGATGTAGACTTGGCTTGTGTCTCCAAACTCACCTTGGCTGAAAGCCCTGCATCCTGATTACACTGATCATCTCTATCCATGCCCTGGGCCTGCACATGTTGCAGTTGCCTTGATGGTTCCTGCACCCTTCCAAGCTCTTCTTATTCTCTAATTCAGCCCCCTTACTTTGTCTGTTATTGCTTAATTACCATAACCCCATTGGGAAATTCTCTGACCAGCCTTGCTCCATGCTAGGGCCCCTCTCATGAGCTCATTTGTACATAACTGCCTTGGAGGGATGACGGTTGCACAGGTAGACACACAGGTCCATTTTGTTCCTTGTCACTTTTACTCTATTGCAGCATCTTCTTAGTGTAGTACCTGGCACATTGTGTCCACCTTTTGACTGTATGTTACACCCCCAGCTGAGAATGAACAAAGACTAACTGCCCGGATGAGTTCATGTTAGCTTGCAAGAGCTGATTGAACAGCTTCCAGTTTTGTGTTCCGTTATTTCCAATATGCAGCTTGACATTGGATATGGCAGGAATCTTTTGACCAAGGAAATTGGCAAACACTGGAAATGAGGACTCTTTTCCCTGAAGATCAGGTGGTTAAATATTTACAACAAAGAACTGGAAATACCATTAGTTAAGGGTAACAATGATTGGGAAAAATGAGGCCTCACAGAGAAGCCTACTGGTACTAGATAACTGTGATATAGCTTCTGTGATATTCATGTGGATTTCAAAACTGGCTTAATAGAGTAAAAAGTTCCCCTATTATTTATAGGAAAGATCCCCCAATCATTCAGAAAGCCAAAGCTATAAATACATGGGACTGGTAAATCAAAATTCTAACACTTAAAGGTATTAATATAAAAAAAAAAGAACAGTAATTTTAGGAGACAGAATCTATCCAGATTTATTGCTATGGTAAAAGGACGGGTCTATTCATTGGAATAAGAGTGAATAAATTATGTTTGATGGCCTTTGTTAGGAAAACACAAGAACTCAGACATTATGTAAGCAGAAGCTTGAAAATAATCAGCGTATTCAATTTAAATTGATAAAGAATATCCCATGTCATCGTACTGACAGTTGAAAACATAATGAAACAATCTCAGAAATAGGTTATTATGGTCACAGTTTTTTAGAAAACTTCTGAATTGGAATTGAATTTTAGCAAAGGATGATTCATAATAACCTAAATTAAACTACCCAGATTAGGACTCAAAGGTCCAATAGAAGCTGCCCAGAAAGCGAGAACAGAACAAAGTCCAGATCTGACCCCAGCCTCACCTCCAGCATGATATCCTCTGTTACTCTCACCCTAGGCATCTTCTCCCTTAGAATCTGCTGAGCCTGCTATGCTCACAGCACCATTAGGTTTTTATTCTTTTGCTGGCAATTTTCTTCAAGTGCCACATCGTTAGCCATTTTATTTACCACCTGTGTGCCAGCCACAAACCATGGCACCTGTGTATGTCCCAAGTTTGAAAACAGACACTCTCAGTATCTGAGTCACAGTGTTACTCCCGCCTGGAGTGCTACCAACCAGCAGGCACAGCTGACCCTCTCATCACCTGCTGTGATGTGACCACTGAACTCCAGCTGGCAGCTGTACAGTTCAGGCCTGACCACTTCATGCCGATGTCTCCCCATGGGGCATTTCAGCAATCACAACACCCACTTGGAACCAGGGAAAGTCCTGCAATTGTCTTCTTTTCCTTTTATGTTTCGCTTTTATTCTATCTGTTTTGAACAAATCCCAGGTGTCAGTGAGGCAGGAGTTCCAAATTCATATATTGCCATGGGGACAAGTTCAACTTGTTTCTGTTGTCTCCCTGATGAGTGTTCTAGATCCTAAGCATTGTGGGAGTTGTAGGAATACTCATTCATTCTCCTGTTGGATCTTGTTGTGGAGACTTCAAAGATCACTTGGCTTGTGTAAATTGTTTATCTCTCCCTGAATTCTGAAATCACCCATAATTGCTTGTGTTACGGGTTACTGTCTTCTGCTTGTAAAGCTTGAAAGGCAACATATATCACATGATCAGGGACATTGTGAAGTTGGGAAAAGTATATTTTCCATCTTATCATTATCCTTATGGTTTATTTTTGGTGTAGTTTTTAGCTAAATAAGTAGCAGGAGACAAGGCAGGGCAACTCATACCACCTTCTTCATGTGTAGACAGTAGGTTGTGCAGCAAAATGAAATGTAGACAAGAATAGAACTTAAATTCAATCTTACATTACCTAGCTGAATGACCACCTCATCTTGCCAGTATCTGTTCACCTTCCAAATGAGTAACTCCACATTTATTTCTGCTTCTAATATTATATGAGATGTAACCTAGAAGCCAGGAAGTCCTGTGGAGAGACATAGTTGTTTTAGTCCAATGGAAACTTAAAAAAATGACTAAATAAATATCAATAAACTTTAAAATGTCAGGAAGTAATGTCTTTATTTTTCTCCTAAGCGGAGGAGAATTATTTATAGTATATTCCTATGTAGCATTACTGCAATAAGGCAAGATAAGAAAATAGCAGCAATGGGGCAAAGAACAAATCTTCTCACTCCACAGATAGGTCATCTTCAGTAAAGCAACAGCTCCATGAGGAAGGCATTCCATGGAAGACTTAAAGTCACTTGCTTAATGTCCAATCACTAGGAACTGTTCTGGAAGTAAATAACAATGTCAATAATGAAGGGGAGGATACAGCTATCATATCTTTTTTTTTTTTTCTTCAAGATTTATTTATTTATGCATACAGAACTGGGGTACAGGCCAGAGGTGCAGGGGCATTGAAAGGATTCAACAGAGGCAAATTGGGGAGCAAAACAGGCAAATCGAGGAAGTAAACTGCTGAGGGGAGCAGCAGGTGAGTCATGAGTAATCTGCCATGCCATGTGGATCACTTCCGGGGTCAGGGATCGAACTCACACTGAAGCGGCCACAGCCAGCTTCATAGTGCATGTTCCAACCCACTGTGCCACCAGGGAGGACCTGCCATATCCTTTTTTTTTTTTTTACAAGTTGCTGGGTTTTGTACTGCATGTGGGAGAATCTGTAGTGCAGCTGTCTAAGGAAAGTCTGAGAACTTTTGTCCTGTTGTGTGTGTGAAGAAATCTAAAATGGACATGTTCCTGCCTACAGTGTAGTTTTGACTAAGTAAGTCTGATTCATATCGATGGATACAAGATGGAGCACTCCTTCCTTCCAAGCAGACAGCTTCTCTGCCATATTCACAGATGATCTGCCCACAAAATGATTCTTCAACTTGCTATTCAGTTTTCTGCACAAGCAGAGAGTGAGTTTGCTAAATGGTCCAGTGTCCAGAAAAAAAATCAATTTCCCCCCCAAGCAGTTCATGACTCTCTGTGAAGACTGCCATTAAAAACATGAACTCATTTTGCTTTCTATTTGTTCTTTGGCTTATCATTTTTTATTTTTATGATCACATTAAAAAATATATAATAATCCTGGAGTTCAGGGGTTTGCTGTGGACACAAAAAGAAGATACTTAGTGGGGGTTGGGACAGTCATTATGTTCTACCAGGAGAGTAGCTGTACTGTAAGTTGTGTGTGGAACATCAGTGTGTTGAGTTATCCACCCACTTTCCAGTAGTCTTTACTGACATTGGCAACATTTCTTAGTGTTATGCAGGCAGAAATTGACCATGACAGCTAGGTCCTTCGAAGGAGTTTCCTCTAGAGAAGCTAAAATAGAAGTAACCTGAGAGAGAGTCTCATCTGGTTTCCTACAGAGTAGGCTGAGATAATGAACCCAGTGGGGATCTAATACAATGACTTTGCCCTCATTGGTATCTATCTGTGTTTATTAGTAAAGGTTAATTTTTAATGATGGGTAAACATCTTGTCAAAATTTTGAAATATGTTTTAAGGATTAGAAAAGAAACAAAAGAAAGTTTCTTGTACTCAGAAAGGAGCTGGATGTAGAAAAGGCAAAAGTGTCAGGACTCTGTGCCTCTCATATCCCTGTCCTTGCCGTCATTCTGCTTAATTTTCTTATGTATTAAATATTACAAACATATTTACATGTATGTATATGTACACATACATACACACATCTACATATACAACGCTATACACTAGCTTTCTGTCTACTTCCCTTACACTGTACTAACGGTCATCCTTTGGTTCTTTTGATCAAAAGTCATTGTCAAAGGAGGTTTTATTGACTCAGCTTGTAGTTGATATAATTGGTCCTAATTTGTTATCTCCCTGTAGAATAATACTAATATTGACACCCTTGTGATCACTCCCTATGGATAGGGCCTAATCCTTGGGTTTTGGGTCTGCTTTGGCTGATGGATTTAAATTGATTTGCTAAAGCAATAGGCTTTTTTCTTTGTTCTTTACACTTTTTGGTATTCAACCGCTAGAATATTCTCTAAGCAGCTACTACTCCTTCAGCATGAATGTCAGAATAATTATGCATGGAGCCAACACAAATAAACCTGCAGCCTGGAGCTGAACCAGCCTGGATGAACCAAACTGAAGCCAATGTGCAGACCCATAAAATAAGGTTAAGTTCTAGTTGTCATTATTTGTTAATATTTAAATGGTTTTCTATGCAATAATATATTGTGATAACTGACTGATAAGGAAACTGGTATGGAAAGAGGTATTTTATCATGTCAGAAGTCTCAAATATTGTCTGAGGAACTGGAAATGAGCAATGAGATAAGTGGAGAAGTGACAACCCATGATATGCAGAGACAAAATATGTGGAATGTCTATCGCCTGTGGTAATTTTGAATACAGAAGATGTTTTAATAAACTTGGGTCTTCAGGGAGGTGGTTTTGAGTCATCATATTGAAAGTGTGAGCTGGTGGCTATTAGATGAGTTTGATATGTTATTATTACAAAAATGAGCTCAGAAAAAGATTCACAAATATCATTGAGAAGGAATATTTACAGTGCATACTTTCTAAGTCTTTCAAGGTTAAAAAAAATAAACTTTTAAATTACTTATAATGTTTGGCCAGGCAAAAGAATCTATAGATCAAAGTTCCAAACTGGACACTGCCATTAAGGCATAACCTAAGGGCAAAGAGTGTCCAGGATGTGTTTGCCCCAATCTCTGTTAATAACCCCTAGAAGGATTAAGGTGACACAAATCTTTCCTTACATCTGTACAAAAGGCCTCTTATAGACCCCATAGAGCACTGATAGATCCAAAAGTGTGTTCATTAAGTCTGAACTTCATAGTGAGAAGAAAACAAGTCAGAAAAGAAACAGAAAGTAACATTTTTGCCATACCTTATACTCTGAAACTTGATAGTACACATTTCGAATTGTGTAGACATACATATTTTCGTATGTATACAGATAGAAAATGGGCATCTCAAATTCCAAAGACCAAATAATTTCAAGTGAGGTCTTAAGGGTTTTTAGTCACCCATTGCCCCAGTTCTGTATCTGCAAGTTTAGCCAGTGTGTCTGTGACCCAGGAAACCTGACAGACACAGATGGAGTTCCTGTTCTCAGTCACAGCCCACACTCTGCCAGATGGTGTTTCTTCTCCTATATTTCAGTTAGGAAAAGATAATAACAGTGACACAGAGATCAAGCTGCCATAAATGAGATGGCTCCAAGAGAGACAAAACAACAGCTCAGCATTTTATTTTGTTCATGAAATTTATCAAAATAATCTAGACACACTTTTAAATAATCATGAGTGTCAGCCAGCAAAATGCAAAACCAAGGAAGTGTGCATTTTATTTTTTTCTTATTTAATCACTGTGCTTGAATCATAACATTATAGACAAGGGTCTCTTCAATACTTAATGCTTCCAAGTTGGCCCGCCACTTGATTAAAGCCTGCCTTTGGGACCAGAAAGAACTTGATCATAAAGACTAGGTAACGGGTCCCAAGTATTCACACCAAGTTCCCTTGACTGGATGTGCAGACTGAGAATATGATGTTGGGGAGCTGCCTGTCCTGTCAACAAATACCCAGCTCAGCTCTTCCTACACGTCACAGACATCCTGACTATCTCCAAGAGGAAAGAAATGGGATTGGCTAAGCCAAAGTATCATTTTTGACTCACTGTATAATGTTTTTACTGTATCTTCTTAACTGTGTTAAAGATGTGACGTGTTTTTGCTTTATATACCTAACACAATGATAATTTTAACAAAAGTATATAAGCTTCTGACACTTTGGATCATGCACAGCTGATGAGGCCCAGCTGATGAGGACCCAGGATAGGAGAAAACAGAAAATTGTGACACAAAGCTATATATATTTGACTGAGAGTTGTGTCTAATGCCTAACTTTGAGTAGACACATCTATGTGCACACAAAAAGCACGTGTAGCATTTCATCTCCCCATCAAGAGCTCATTGCTGAGTAGATGCTCAGTTGTGCCTTTGCTTTTTTGGGACTATCATACAATTCTGTATCTACACAAGATGAGGTGACTTGTAAAAATGTGTAAAACACAACCAGTCATCTCATTGGAGGTAGAGAGAAGACTCTTAATTTAGAAAAGCACAAAACATAAAAAAAAAAAAGTCCTTGAAAGTGTTGCCCACTGACTGACTGCCTCCTTAAAGTTATCATATCCCTGGATCTGCATCATATTATACATTTTTAAACATAAATAGATCCGAAACATTCCATACATCAAAGAGGCTAAGGTTTAAATAGAAACACAAGATCTGTACTAACTCTGAAGTTTCAGGGGAGTGTGAAATTGTGAAGCTTTAATTTATGGATTCTTTTAATTTATGTTTTAATGATGCTTCATATTAAGTCTTACAGAAACATAGTTACAAAATCTTTACTCTTTGAATACCTACAAAAATAATATCTGTGTCACAGGCATTTTTCTTTCCTCTTGTTTTCCCTGGTGCATTTGCCTTGTTGAATAAGAATAGGGAAAAGTATACCGAATGTTACTGTGTTCTATGAGACATCATAAAACCAACTCAACAAATTGTCTTTGGCGGGAATGAAACCTGCTACAAAAGGAAATGAAGTAAAGTCATTATTGACATAGTATCTAGCTTATGAGGACATCATAACCTTTATGATTCAGGTTCTGGGAACTGTACAAAAATAACTTTTTTTTTTTTTTTGTAAATCATGTGCATTACTATTTTCCAAGTAAGCAGTAGCTCTTTTCAGTTTCTTTTTCTTTTTTTTCTCTTCAATTTCTGATTGTGTAACATGAAAACCTGTTCTCCATGATGACTCTTCACCCACATAATTGATATCTTGCCAAGTCGTGATTCCCATGATCTACTGTACCAGGACTGGTCTCCTCCTCTGCATCCTGGTTTCTCTGATCACTGGGTACCACTCTGATTCCATGATTGTTTAACATCCCAATGACCTATGAATGCTGCCTACTTGTCCCTTCCTCTAGGCTTTGGACTCAGGGACTCTATGAGCCAAAATCCAAGATACCTAACATCTAACTAATCCTTCTGAGTTCTTGAGGTAGGGTGGAGCGCCAAGGACTGGTGTATGCTGGGGGATCCCAGAAGCTGATCAGTGGATAAGATGGAAACTCTGGCTGGATATCTAGGGCTTTATGTCACTTACAGTGATCTCAGTTACAGTTCTCATCAAGCAGACGAGAAGAGCCTGGAGGGCAGACTCACAGCCCCTGATCCCAAATCTAACAGAGCACACTGTCTAGGCTCAATGTTCCCTTTCTCTTTGTCCACACCCCCCCCACAACTGATGCTGTATAATTAGTCTATCCATAAAAAGACCAGGATCTCACTCTTCATCAGTGTCCTGTGTCCTACAGCTGCTCCACCACTCTTGCTTGTCAGTGTGGTGTTATCAACATGACGCCCATGAACCATCACCATAGTCCCTTGTGTTCTTCTCTCCTCTGCTTTGATTCCTTTCTCTCCTTTCCCTCCAGAATGTCTCTGATTTATTGTTGCATGCTAATACTTTTTATTATTGTTATTTTTCCCTGATCCCTTATTTGGCTCCCCAATATTCTGCCCCTAAATGAAACCTTCCTATATTTTTCTTTTTTCTTCTGGCTATTTCACTGAGCATTATTCCTTCTAGCTCCATCCATGGCATGACTTTATTTATTTATTTGTTGAAATCATATAAGTGAATAGTATTCCATTGTGTGTATAGACCACATCTTCTTGATCCACTCATCTATTTTGGGGTATTTTGGATGTTTCCACACCTTACCTACTGCAAATAGTGCTGCAATAAACATAGGGATGCAGGTATCGTTTTTGAATGCCTAGGAATCTACCCAGAGGACATAATCATGAAGATTTAAGTTCTTTCTCCATAGGTGCTCACAAAGATTGTGGAAAAAAATACACAGAGTTTCTTGAAAATAGCAATAGCATAACTCAAAAATTGTCTCAATGCCCTATGAACAGAGTATTTATATTGCAACAAAGACACAAATAAAGACATAACCGATTGGAAAATATTGATATTAATATTAGTTATCTTTCTCAACAGGAGCCATGTAATACAGGAATGTGGTGATAATCCATCATCAATCACAATAATCATGGTTTTATAAAACTTTAGGGTGCAGCAAAGGGAAATAAATAGTCCAGTTATCTAACAGACTAGAACTTTTTAGTTTCTTCCTCCTGTTTTCCTTCTACCTTTGTATTTCCTCTAAACTCATTCCTGCCCTTTTATTCTAAAAAGGGAAACCACTATGACTGAAATCCTAGTGCTTCTTGTTTATCTCACAATCCCTAGTTTGGTTGTGAACCTTGAGTTTCCAAATCTTGCAGATGACTATGGTTCATGAGCAGAAGGGTTATTTATATCTTTAGGAAGAGCCAGAAGCTTCTTTCTTTCAGTCAGACTATGAAATATAAATACCCCTTCCCACTCTATCACACACCTGTTTCTCAGACCCCAGTTCTTTTATATGCCTTGGACCTTAATGCAGTGGGACAAACTCTTGAAATGCCATAGACAGGCCATTCCCCATGCCCTTGGCCTAGACCTTCTAGTTCAGTGGTATGAGCTGGCAGGAGGCCAGTGGCTCACTTTAATGAGCCGGGTGTGTTCCTAGTGATGGATCACTTCCTTTATAAATTAAGGAAAAGCACCTCTGCTGAAGCCAATGACTTATTAAGAAGTCTTTCAGGCAGTAAATCCCCTCTCTTTTCATTCTCTAGGCGGTAATGACATTGTTTAAGTCACAGAGAAATGCAGGGTTACCTTTTGCTGAAGAGGAATATTCCTGAAAAAAGCAACATTTCTACTTGCTAAAGCCACATAAGGGTGACTCCTAAAAAGATCAAGCCCATCGATCAGCAAGCCATATTCAGCTTCCCTTCTCAAGTGGGGAAATTTGCATGATCTGGAATGGGATCCAGAGTTGGGTGGATAGAAGAACCAAGCTAGTGAAATGACTTTTTAAGATACCCGATTGTTTAAATTGAAATACATTGATTTTGTTTTACTAGGCTTCCACTGGGAGAGAAGTATCTTTGATTGATAACTGATAAAGGAGGGATGGGGGAAAGTGAAAGGAGAAGTTTTTCCCAATACTTGGCCTGGCTTGGTCCTTGAGGAGAATATGGCTGAGGGGGAGACAGAGGGTGTTCTATTAGTTTGTGACCCAAGTCTTGTCAATTTGGAAGACAAAGTGCTGTGTGGAACTAGGAAAGGACTATTTTTCTCCAATGCTTCAGGGAGCCCTATTGCCTCCTCAGGACTGATGGACTCTGAAGCTTGAGGGGACAGCTCTGTAGACAGGCACTGGTATTCTCCTAAGGACAGCGAATGGATGAGAGTTCTACAGAGCAGAGAAGATAATAGATGTGTCGACTGATGATAAGGACATCCCTGGGAACAGTTAGAGGTTCTTAAAAGGCTCAAATGAGGCACATTGTCTACTTCTTTTATAATTAAATTATACTGATGAATTAGATGATATCAAATAGGTTTGAGGCATACTGTAGAAAGAACCATAGGATGGTTTCACATAGCAGGAGAATAAGGGACCAGGAAAAAAAAAATGGAATAAAGAAAAAATGAAAAGCAGTGAACAACTAGATACCAGAGACATTTGATGGGGGAGGAGAAGGGAATAGAATCAAAACTGGGGTGGGGTGGAAAGAATGCATGGGACTATGGTGATGGCACATGGATGAATTGGTGGTGGGAAGTCCATGGGGATTGCAATGGAGATAAAAAAAAATATATTCAAAATGAAGAACGATGTAAAAAATAAATTTTCAATAAAGTATGCCTTTTTTAAAGGTGCATTTCAGGACAGGCAGGCCCATTGAAATAAATTGCTGAAGGGAGCAGCAGGCCAGACAGGAGAGGTCTTTTGCTGCAGTGGCTGCTGATAACAGATAACATCGTAAGACTTACCCTTTGTGTCACCAGGGAGGTCCATCTGCTTATATTATTAACAATATATAAACATTTGGAAGGCATGTTTTTTTTTGGTTTTTTTTTTTTGTTTGTTTGTTTTGTTGTTGTTATTCCACTGATATAAGAAAGAAGTATCTGGTATTCACCATATACCGGCCAATGAGAAATTTGAAAACAAGAGAAGGCTTTAAATCCAGTGGTTAATATTGGAGGCATTTTATGGGGGTGGGAAGGAGAATGGGGTCAGAACGGGTGTGAGAATAGTGCATGGGACTGTGGTGATGGCACACAGGGAAATTAGTGGTGGGAAGCACATGGGAATTACAACTGAGATGAAAAAGTGCACAAAATGAAGAATGATGTAAAAATAAAATATACAAAAAAATTAGTGGTTAATGGTAACATTTATTGATAAGATACTTGACCCTGTCAAGCACATCAGTAATATCACCTCAATCATTAGTAATGATTCCCAAGCATACCTGTCATATGGGTGTTTCATTCCTAGTTTTCAAATGAGGAAACTGCCACTCTGAAGCAAGATGTCAATTGTTCAAACTTCAGAGTTAGTAATTAGCAGACTAAGAATTAAAAGTTAAGATAGCCCAGGCATTGAGTCTTGTTTACCTTGCCTTCTTCATACTTAATATGTTGCTGCAACCCTGGGAAAGAATTAGTTTTGTAAAATTGTAGGTCCAAATCTGGTAAGCAGTT
>NW_004567112.1:13412985-13415642 GCF_000260355.1 Condylura cristata | reverse complement strand
GCAATATGATGAAAACCTGAGAGAATGTTTGATTTTCTCAATCAGATCTGGCTGGTCCGCTTGTGAAATGGGAGACTCTGCCATTATGATGCAAAGAACACAGACCAAAAATTACAGATCAAAAGACTGCACATATGCAGGCAGATTAGTGCCTCCTTTTTGAGGAAAAAAAAAAAAAGAAAATTGGGGTTATGGAGGGTAAGAAGCATATTATCAATACTTTGTTCTCCTTTTAACCAAGAAAAGATCAAGATAATGCAAAATATCCATGCAGTCCACTAGACTGACCTTTTTCATCCATCCATCCAAGAGAATGGTGTTCTACAATGAAGGGATGCAGAACTAAAAGTCAGAAAACCTTGGTGTGTAGGAACTGCATTCCCACATCAGTTGGGGAGACCTGAACTGTGCAGGAATCCTCACTGTGTGTTCCGAATACTTGGAAGTAAGGTTTAAACATGATGTGGCTGAATGTGGTACAATGTGGAGATGCAAGGTACTCAAGCTGCCAACAACTCTGTATTTTCTAAGCCACAACCACATTTAATTTTCTGTACATGGATCCTAAATCCATCTGCCATAGAAATCCGATGGATAAATAATCTGATAATAATATTTAAAGTAATCACCATGATATTGTTAATACATTGACTACTGAGGCAAGATACCAGGATATACTACAGCACTGTCTGTATTTCATGGACAGTTTGTGATAGTTTATTAGAACTGAATCCAAAACTTAAAATGAAGTGTTCCAAGGTGGCTGGTAATAGTGTGAGTGGAAACAAGATAAAGTCAATATTGGAGATAATCATTAAACATGACTTAAATAGAAAAAGGAAATGATTGTAATTTAGGAGGATGAATTTGCTTTGTTGGACAACATACTGAGTTTTTCCTTCAGATTTTGTTATCTGAAGTTGTGAATCTTTTCACTACATATTTTTGACTGTCAAGCATTGCTCATAATTTTTCTTTGAGGCATTTATATGCATTGATTATTTAGAAATTACACATGCATTCAGACTGATTTAGGTTTTTTTTCTCCTCTGCTTACCATTATCACACATTTCCTGAAAAACATTCGTGTTCCCATCTTGATGAACTCCGGCAGAGAAGTAACTTCAGATGACAGTGTATGGATGGATTAGTACGGTATTTCCAAAAATTTATAATAGGGTATTCTGGTGTTTACAAGCAAATGATCATTAGACATTAGTTGTTTTTTTTTTCTTGTTTCATTGATTTATGTGGACAGCATGAATTAATTTCACACTTGGCATCCCAGTTAATGGGAATGTGTTCTCCATATACTTAATTTTAAAGAGAAGTTGTCATGGAGACATTTAAAAAATTTTTTTTTCAATACATGGCTACTAGAAATTCTTGTACTAAAAAAAGCACCATTTAAAACCATCTTATTTTTTATAGAAACTTCATTCATTTATCTCATTTTCTTCTTTTGCTCATCTATGGATGCTGATATAGACTAATTAGAGGATTGGCAACAAACACAACCTCCAAAAGTTTGAATCGAAGAAACCTAGACCAGCCAGTTCCTGGGTTACAGAACTTTCAGAATAATTCAAGGTTTCATTGTAAATTAAGGCAGAGTAGAAATTAGGACCTAATTTCTCTGAACGCCAATTCTCTGAACTTCTATCATGCCATGTTTTTGGAACTTTTCCTGAAAGAAAAGTAGTGAATGGACATTTATTTATATTCTTCACACTTAACTCTCCCCCATGCTATGGTGATGAGGACACACTCCCACTGACAATCATGTGCAAAAGAATGGAGCTTGACCACCACCTCACACCTTCCACAAGACTTAACTCACAATTGATTGGAGACTTGAATCTGACCCCCAAAACCATAACATATATTGAAGAAAAACAAAACAAAACAAAAAACTTTCCATGTCAATCATTCTTTAGGTATTCATTGACAATGGCAAGAGATTTAAGATACTTTTAAATATCCCTTAGCAATTGACATGCTGTATAAAAGGATGCATTTGAAATCTTGTTACTTATTGCCACAGCTTGTTGGCTCTCATTCTAGACTTTCTATATCTATGTATCATAGTTAGATATATAGTTTCAATTTTATCTGTGTTTATGTACATTTAGGTACTCACATCTTGTTACCTCATTTGCTCTTTTAAATTGCTCAGTTATGAAAACAACTTTACAAAGAAACAGCTATACCTTATTATTTGAATTCTGTAGATTTCATAACAGAAACAGCATAATTTCTTTAACTATTATCTCATCCTTGTCATTTTGCTCATTTTCAAATCTCTGCAAATTGAATACATGCTGGCATGAGAGTGACTATGGGCAGGCTTTGAGTCACAAGTGTGTTCTGGAAAGTAGATTTTGAGACGTAAAAGTGATAGGTCATTAGGAACTTCTTCTGCTTCGAACTGCTATCCATCCGCACATTTACATTTCACCAGCAAGAATCACTTTATGTGAGGTGTTTTCATTCTCCACATACCTATTTCTACCTCAACTTACAGTTTATAAATTTTATGTTTAGTGTGAGTGATGATCCCATAATGTTTATTATACTTTTGCAGACTCTCTCTTGCTCTCTCTTGCTCTCTCTTGCTCTCATTGTATCATCGTCTCCTGGGGGATAGAGAATATATA
>NW_004567112.1:13392964-13412300 GCF_000260355.1 Condylura cristata | reverse complement strand
TTACATGTAAGGGGCCCTCCCTGGTGGTGCAGTAGGTTATCGGTTAAAGCACAGCACTAGGAAGCTAAAGCCACTTCAGCATGAGTTCGATCCCCACTCAGGAGGTGACCACATGGTGCAGCAGACCTCTCCTGACCTGCCCTCTGCTCCCCTCATCAGTGTAGTTCATCAGTCAGCCTATTCTGCTCCCTACTCTGTCTTTGGTGAATCCTCTCACTGCCCCTGTACCTCTGTCCTGTACCCCAGGTCTGTATGCAAAAATAAATAAATCTTTTAAAATATGTATATGTCAAACATGATATTGCTTTCAAATACATAACATAATGATTTGCTATTTGTATAGACTGAGAAATGCTCACTGCAGTAAGTCTATCACAACACAGTTTTTTTTTTTAAGATTTATTTTATTTATGCATATAAGAACTGGGGTACAGGCCAGAGGAGTTGGAGGTGAGAGGAGTCATCAGAAACAGAATGGGGAACAGAACAGGTGGACTGAAATAAACTGCTGAAGGGAGTAGCAAGCGAGACAAAAGAGGTCTGCTGGGCCATGTGGGTCAGTTCTCTGGCTGGGGATCAAACTCATGCTATAGTGCTACTGCTAGCTTTGTAAGACTTAACCCCTTGGGCCACTAGGTAGAGCCCCACAATACATAGTTTTGATTTTCTATAGTCATCACATTGTACATTACACTTACTTATTTTATAACTCAAAATTTGTACCTCTGGCCCTCCTTCCACATTTTGCCCCCTTCATGTCATTCCTCCATCTGGCAAACATCAATAGTTTCTCTATATCTATATGTGGGATATTGACCCCAAAGTAAATTTTAAAAATATTGTGTGGTTCAAAGAAATGATTTAGAGTGAACAAATCAACCTTACTTGCCTGTGACAGGCCCTCCTGGTTCTAAAATGGAAAGTTATAAATTATCCTTAAAATGGGACTGTCGATCACCATAATCAATCAGCTTCAGGGATGTTATTCAGAAAACTAAAACCTCTTAATGAAAGGTTTCAATTTATTTAATAAAAGGGGTTCAATTTATAACATGAAATATTAAGGGAAATTGCTTCAGGTTGAGGAGAGGTGGATAGTGGAAAACCATGTTTAGCTACCATGTGATACTTAAAGGGAAAATAATTGTGTTTATGAAAACGTGTTTAGTCTGAAATTTCATCACAGCTTTCAAATGTCTTTGTATCTTCCAGTAAGCAAAATTCATCTTTAGTAAAATGGCTCATATTTGAACTTAACAGATGAGTTCTATTAGATATGTTATAATCTACAAATACTTTGGTAGAACATCACTGATCTTTTATATGATATCCACAATTATTGAGGGTGCTGATATATATATTCATTCTCCTGCCTTCTATGTCCCCTACTACAAAGGAGTTTCCCAGGTGTTCAGGCTCTCAAGTACCAGCAGCTCTCTGACTTTTACATTCCCAAAAATATGTGGCAGTAACAATAACTATTTTCAATGACAACAAAATTCAGCACTCCTATCTAAGGATCTGAATTGTACTTATCACCATAGTAACTAGACAAAAATATAATTTGTATAATATATTTGAAAATGTGATGAAGAGGCCATGCCTGGGAGGAATGAAGGAAAGAGAAAGAAAAAAATGTGAGATTTCCATCTTTTGTAAAATAATGCAAAGAATCTAAGTACAGAATATCAGTTTTGCATCATAAAAAGTTTATTTTATAGTGGAAGAAAATGAGGTCCAGAGAGATGTTGTGAATTTTTCAAAGTAACTCAGTAACTACAACTGTGCCATTAATCCCAGTCTCCTAAAGTCTATGTTTTACTTTTATTTTTGTTTATTAAACAGTTGACCCCAAGAGAAAAGAGAAACTTATTTAGTGAGATGCAGTCATCTCTGCATTTCAAAAACAAATCAGACAATACTGTACACAGCATTCTGCTTAGTGGTTACTTTTAGAGGCCAACATTTACATAAGATTTTTATTTGGGAGATAATTCTAGGAGGGACTGGTATGTAAATGAGAGAGGACGCAAGTAAATCAACAGAGGCTGCACCATTAAGCAGGGCCCCATTGGTACCACTGGATGAACTAGGTTTATTCTTTCTGAATAATTTTGAAGCCAGTGTAGTATATGTCTTCATTATTTCACCCAAAGAATGAGGTTGTATCTGTATATTCCCATTACTCATTTGTTGAAGGTGGTACTGACTCTGGTATACAGGTTCAGGATACTGGACTTGTAGGTAAAAGTAAGCAGAGAACACCTTTAAATCAAAGAGAAGCATGTGGAGGGAATTGGAGGAGAATCTGCTTCAGAGAACATCAGTGCCGGGCAGCCCATCCTGTGACCATCATTTTATTAGATCAGCTTCAACCTGTTGCTAATATTGCCATATATTCTAGAGATAAAGAGAGATTCTTTTTCTTCCAAATGTTATCAAAATCCTTTCAAACTTGTCCAGAATTTCAGCCACTGTAGACTGATTGACCTATGCTAGAGGCCAGACCTATGTCCCTATGGGGTCTGATCTACTTCTCATGCCCTTGCTAAATTCTGGTTTTAATTGCCATTCATGGTTATTACTGGGGATAGAAGTACCAAAATATATCCCAGTAAACACCAGAAATTACAGATATCACGTTGTCCCATTATGCAGCAACAAACAGGTCTCATGATAATTGGGAAGATTAGCACTACCAGAAACACAACTCCTTTTTTGTCTCCTATACAAAGGCACAGAGGCCAAATGACTACCAGCATCTACATTCTTGAATTTAATAGAAGTTTCTGTTTTATTCCTTGGTAGATGTTTTCTGATATTGAAGAATTCAACTCTTAGCACAACAGAGAACATCGTTTTCAAACACGTCACTGAGAGCAACAGTAAGTTGAGTCATTCCTAATTCCATTTGATGGCTTCCATGCAGACACATTTTTTCCCCACCCATTAGGAAAAATAGCCTAATTGTTGTCTATATATCAAAATGGGGATAATTAAAATCTTAAAATATCATTGTTGTTTCAAAGTATAAAACCGGTTTTCAGGATAGCAACTCAACCACTCAGAGTGATATATAGTGACCTTATTGAATTAGAAATATGTCTATGCAGTATCATAACTAAAGACATTTACAAATTAATCTTCTCATAAATAAAACCAGTGAATGGACATAGAAATTGAAGTTTTAAATAAAATAATAGAAACTTAGTAGGTAAAGAGTGCAATGAATGAGATCTAGAACTCTGAGGAAGCAATGCAACAGAATGGATAAAATGAGGGACTGCCTTACTATGCTAGATGATCGCAATGCTCTAAGGGCCCAGGTGGATGAAGAGAGAGGAAAGAGAGGTGGGGCGGGGGATGAAGATGAAATTTGAGAGCTATCTGATACCTTTAAGAAAGCCAACATAAGAATAATGGTTAAGAGGAGGGGGACAGAAATCCCACTGAAGGAAATAATAGAGAAGACCTTTCCACACTTAGGGATGGAAAGAGCGAGTCAAATGCAGAATCATTTCACTCATACTTGGCATACAGAGAAACAAAAGGCACTGGCAGAATGATTCCAATATAAACTCTAGAAATAGGACTGCAGAGCTGAGGCTTCTATGGGGGGAGGAGGGTGAGCCTGGGGACAAATACAAGATGGGAAAAAATCCAGTGGTCTATAGTAAAGGAACAGGGTTATGTTCATCCTTCCAGCCTGAAAAAAGAATATCATATGTGCATGAAAATGAAAATAAAAATATAGTATGTGCAATTTATGCTAATATTTTAATATATCTATCTAAGTGAATGAAATACTTCCAAATAAAATTGATCAGCTCTGCTGACAAAATACAAGAATGCTGATGATACTAATGCTGAAGTTGAGGGTGTTACCGAAAAAGAAATTCTCCACACAAAAAGATACTCTTGAATTCATTAATTACTTTCTTAAAATGTAAGAATATATATATATGTCATCAATTTTAACCAAACTTGTAAAGAAATTTAAAAAAAAGTAAAGATTTATAACTTTTATCTCAAAATCTCTCAAGGATACTAGAGGAAAGGAAATGTTTGACTGTTCTGTGTTTACCTAGTGCCATAATACAAAGAAGAGAACTAAATGGATTGAACTGGAGGAAATAAAATTGCCATTGTTCACAAATCATTTGATTTTTGTGCCAGGACAATAAAAATACAAATCTAAAAATAACAAATTTTCAACAGGTGAATTAAATGAGGTCATTGTACTTAACAGCTATTACAGTAATGTGTAATATATTTTATTAATAACCTGTAACAAAGAAAAATGAAAAATAAAAATGTACAATATTATTTTTAAATGACCTTTAATTTTATAAGTTTACAAACGAATTGTGTAGATAACACAGAGTTCTCAGAAAAGCAAAATCTAGCTTCTCCTACTTTTTAAAAATACAATATACAAGAATGTCAGTCCAATTTCTACCATATAGTATTTAGCTTTTGTGATTAGTTTATATATATATATATATACAATGTTACACCGTTTATATCTTTCTGTTGAAGGTAGTCTCAACTTCAATTAAAAGCCTAGTTTTGGGTTTCAATCACCTAGAAACAATTTTACTAATGGATGCACAACATATTTACTTTGAACACTATAAAATAAAAATGAGAGAAATTAAAGAAAACCTTTTCATAAAATGAAAGATAGTTTCTATTTTTAGGTTGGCAGATAGGTATTGGAAAGATGTCAATTTTCCAAAGTTAATCCATAAATACATTATAAGTACCATAAAAACCCTAGTAATTTTCCCAGAAATCAATCATCTCTTTTAAAAAATCATAGGAAATGTGAGGGTAAATTGTTACTAAAAACTCAAGGAGTAAAGTTGTCAGTTTATACTACAAAACCCAAGACTTAAAAATCTAGTGTGAAGTCACACTCCTAAAATATGTAGTGTTGTAAACCAATAATATATATATATATATATAGCAAATAAAGCTCAGCCTTGGCAGAAAAAAATAGATTAAATGAACAATGGAACATAATAAATAAATTTTCTGGAAATTGATCCACTGTTACTTAATAACCTATAACAAAAGTAGGAAAAGATAGTCTTTTGAATACTGATTTTATGTAAATTAGATACCCATGTTGGAGAAAAATCCATCTGAAGTCCTACCTCATGATATATACAAAAAATAAAATTAAATTAAATTGCTGTGTTGGTTGCAAACCTAATTAAGAAGAAACACTTTATGGAGGGGGTTGACTAGATTTTCCTTAACAGAACAAGGAAATCATTAACCAGGAAAAGAAAGAAGTAATATTTTTGTTTATGTTAAAACTAATAATTTTGGGTAATTAAATGAGAAAAAATTAAAGAGATGCAATGAAACCTGAGTGGAGAGATAAAATGCTTGAGCATATTGACAGAGTAATCATGTTTGTCATCCGCACCTAAAATTCATTAAGGAAAATACAGAGAAAATTCAATAGGAAAATAATGATGGAAGAAAGGATTAGAAGATACAACAAATCAGATGCCCATGTGACCAATGAAACTAGGAAAAAACGATGAATTTCATATCTCAAAGCAAAATGCAATTTAAAACCATAAGAAAATAGCATGAATCCATCAAGGATGCTAAAGCGTTAAAGAGATTTTTTTCTATTAGAACGTTCAATCAAAATTCTCATGTGCTGATAGTAAGAGAATATTGTACTCCAACAGCTTTGAAACTGGAAGTATCTACTCCAGCTGGACAGATTTATCGCCTCTGCACCGGCACTATGGGTCTCAGCTAAAACCTAAGAGAAATGTATATGGAAGTTTATAAAAGAACTTGAACCACAGTTTACAGTGGTGCTATTTTGAACAGGAAACACTGAAAACTATATAAATTCCTATCAGCAAATAATGAACAGAAATGTATTCTTTTCACACAATGACACACAATGCAGCATTGAGAATAAATCGGCTATGAATGATGTGTGATAGTATGAATTGTATCTTACAAATATAATGTTGAGTGAAAGAAGCTAGACACAAAAGAAAACAGGATCTTTTGATATACAATAAAAAGCAGTTGTGCTAATATGCATGTTAACAGTCACATTAGTGACTGCCCAGAGGAGATTAGTGACAGAGAGGCAGCTTGAATGGGGTTTCCAGGTAGCACGCCAGATACTATTACTGATCTGGATATAGTTAACTTATAGTACCACTGAACTATATACACTGGTATGTG
The DNA here is from genome assembly GCF_000260355.1 of Condylura cristata. Lineage (NCBI taxonomy): Eukaryota > Metazoa > Chordata > Mammalia > Eulipotyphla > Talpidae > Condylura > Condylura cristata. The sequence continues at coordinate 13,406,072 of NW_004567112.1, read as the reverse complement.
CACTATTTATCAATTATATTTATGCTAAAAATTTTTATAAAATACCACCATTCTTTTGGGACTTCCCTAGTGGCACAAGGAGTTAAGTCCCAGCACTATGAAACTATCAGCAGCCACTGCAGCATGAGTTTGATTCCCAGCCAAGGAGCTAATGCACATGGCACAGCAGACCTCACCTGTCTTGCCTGCTCTTCCCCTCAGCAGTATATTTCAGTGGATCTGCCTGTTCTACTCCCCACTCTGTCTCTGGGGAATCGTTTCCTCACAGATCTGGCCTTCACCCTAGCTCTTATATGCATAAATAAATAAAAGAAATCTTTAAAATGCGATCATTCTCCATGGGAGTTAGCTTAAGTTTGCACATTGCCTCTCTACAGGGACTTAAGAGTCCCACCACGTGAAATCCACTTGCTTCTCTCCTATCCAGCACCACTGTCTGCTCTGCAGGATTAGGACCTCCATTTCCAGAGCACTGGCTTGCTGTATTTGCTTTCCTCACTCTCTTTCATAACTCTGCAAATTGGGGGCTGGGGGGGGTTATCTGTAGCCCCTGTTATTTTTTTTCCTTAACCACATTTCACTCCACTGTCCTCTTCTCTGTCTGCCCCCCCTTTATATGGGGGGGGGGAAATTATACATATTAGATATCCAGCCACAAATATAAACAAAACCATGATGTTGATAGGGAATGCTAGAGCCATTAAAAACCACTCTAGTGACAGAACTAATTTAGCTACAAAAGGATCACATGATCATGACTTCAAGAAGCAGGAGAGAGATTGAGTTGGCTTCACACACACACAGTTTGCTAGACTTACCCTCTTTCTATCAATATATGCTTGAATTTGGGGGTGGAGTTAGTTCCTAATCCCTATTATCATAGGTCTTCTGATGCTTTCCCAGTATTGCTTTTCCATAATTAACACAAGGTTCCTGTGTGACAGACGACGGATGTCTCACATCCTCCCCCAAGGAAGCCATTTCTTTCCATTGAAATATATGTCTAACTTGCACTGACGTTACTGATACAATTCATCTTCCCCAAACTGTTTATTAATAATAAAACTTGTAATCCTCAAATGCCTTGCATGACATTACTCTGACTGAATGTTATTTAAAAGCATGCTTTAGGAAAAAAATGCTATGAATTATTCCTCATTGGTTAATTTAATTTTCTTTTATTGCATTTTGGCAATGCACAATAAGCATGCATTGAAATAATGAGACACTATACAGCATGGATGAATTACCACACTATTAACAGATCCTGTAGCTGTGCCTTTAGAGCTAATGATGGCCAACAGATAGAACACTTTGAACAAACATTAAAAAATTACCTCGCCTCCAAAACTGAACAGGTATAAATATTTTGCAAAGGTTGTTTTTTTTTTTCTTTTTTATGCACTTCCTTTATTTCTTCTAAAAATTGAACAACTCCTCTCTTAAACAAGAGGCAATACAAGGACAGATGACCTTCTAGAATTCAGAAACTGTTCAAAAGATTCCTACACCAAGTGGCACTTACACTGGCGATTTATTTCTTGGCTGATATTCTTTTGTGGTGTTTTTGGCAGGAAAAAGAGAAGCACTGGATGGGTTTCCAATTCACCTTTGACTCCTTTTTAAAATTCTGCGTAATCCTCCAAATGTCATTTCTATCTCTCCACTTGTCATGCATTCTCTTCCAAAGTTTGTGAGTTTCTACCTAAGGAGATGTAGTAACAGATTGGGATGACCCAGCATAGTTATTAGTTATGGGTGCATTTGTGCTCTGGAATATAATTCCATTATTTTAAATGCAAATACTGCTTTTAAGTAGTTGTGTGACCTCAGGTAAGTTACATTTTCCCACTGAATCTCTATCCTGTTTCCCATAGAGTCTGCACCAGAATGCAACCCCACCAACATGATTGAGTGTTACTTTTTCTCCACATACTTCTCAACATTTGTTATTGCAATTATTTTTGATATGGGCCATCTTCACTGGAGCAAAGTGATATATCATTAAGTTTCTGATTTGAATTTCCCTTATAGTAAGTGAGATGGAATAACTTTCCATGTGTCTATAGGTTAACTGAATGTATTTTTTTGGAAAGTGTCTATTTAGGACTTTTACTCCTTTTTGATTAGGTTGTCATTGAATTGTATAAGTAATTTATATATATTGGAAATTAATCCCTTGTTAGATTGTGATATGCTAATGTATTCTACTATGTAGTTTATTTTTGTTTTTGTTTTTTGTTTTTTAGATTGTTTCTTTTGAAGTACAAAACTTTTTAGTTGATGGCTTCTTGGAGTTTTGGTACATGATTTAACATAATCATATTTTATAATATAGTTACTTTAAAGACTATAGATATTACTTTTCAGTAGCATTATAAATTAGAAACTGTGCAGGCTTTCTGGATGTTTTTCAATGTATAATTTATCGTTATAGTTTGCTATGGAGAGGCTTCAAGAATAAGAAATACTTAGATAATTTTTAGAAGAAAATTTGAATTGCAACATCTAATTTTCAAGTCCATGTTTCTATAATGTGTCTCATAGCATTTTTGTGAACATTATCAAATTCAAGATTCTTACATCTATTATCAATCATACTTCTTCTCTAGAGCACACAATAGTTCATCTCAGTTCCTATAAGCACTGCTCCAGAGAGTTTGAATACATTACCATCACATAAAACACCATGCTTCACATGGACAATAGCTGAAAAAATTTATGGGGAATTTACACTCTAGTAACAACAATACATATATACTAAGAAAAATCATAATGACCTAACCTACAATGACTTACAATTAAAATTAAATCTTCAAAGTTCAGACATAGAACACTGTAGTAACAATATCATAAAAGACCTACATTTGTCCTATCCGTAGTATGTTAATGATGCCTTTTCTTACATTTGCAGTTAGCCTCCCTCCTCTGAGCATCAATTCCTACCATAATAAAGATTCCCAAGTGAGGAAATGAACACAAGCAAATAATAAGTGTTTTCTTTTATGACTTCATTCTACCATGGAACAAAGTATTTTCTAGAAAACCTTTATATCAAATTGATCCTTACATTTTATTGGCCAGAACTGGGTCAAATAATCTCCACTAGCTTCAAGGAAGACTGATAAAATAGATTTTGCCTGCACTCTATAAATATCCAACATAAAAGAAGGTAATAGTCATAAAATATGCCATCTAATACAAAATTACCAGGCATAATTTTTTAGCCTCTTCAGAAAGAAAATTACCCATAATCAATAGAAAATTAATCTATAGAGGTAAAGTAGACAGGTTTGGTTAATAATGGGATTGCTACTATTATTAAAATATTGTTACCAATATCACAGGAATATTGAATATATTCAAAATGTTAGAGTAATAGATACAGATGTCATGTAAAGACAGAGAAAATGCAAAAGTAACCAAATCAAATTTCTAGATATGAAAACTATAATGTCTGAAGGGAAAATTTTAATAGAGGATTAATGGTAAATTATAAGTAAACTGAAAGACACAGTAATCATAACAGAAGCTATCGCAAATAAAGTAATGTGTGTATTTGTGTGTGTGTGTCTGTGTCGGGAGAGATTAACAAACTCCTAAGACTAAGCAAATGAAAGGGAAACAAAAGGAAAATATTTGATGAAATAACAGATGAAAAATGTTCCAAATGTGATGAAAAGTGTAATTCCATAAATTTACACTAGAAGTGAAGCATTCATGAGCAAAGATAAAAAAAAAATTCTTAGTGAAATATTATCAAAGAAAATATAATACAATGCTATAAAAAGAACACTGTATCATAACCATGTGTGATTTATCTTGGACTAAGTTAAAATAGAAAAAGATAAATTCAATAATGATAGACATTTGACAAAGTCACGTATTTAATCTGTACAAACTCTCTGAGCTAAGTAAAGATGTTCCTCCATTTAATGATGAGCATCTTTGAACAATTTACAATTATCATTATACTTCATAGAAAACTATGTGGTGTTTTATCTACTTTTATAACTGCATGTTCTAATCAATGCCATACAACATAAAAAGGAAAGAGAGAAATAGGAAATCCAGTTTTTAAATTAGGAATTAAAACTGACTTTATTAATAAGTCACATGCTTGGATATGTGGAAATCTTGCCAAAACCTACAAAAAAAAAAACCTAAAGGTAAATGCATTAATATTGCTGATCAATATTCAAAAAATCAATGATGTGCTTTATATAAGGATAAAAAATAAAAGTTAAAACATAAAAGAACTATTTATGATAAATCAAAAAATCAAAATATGGAATATCAAAAGTCAATATGGGTCAAAAATGTGCAAAATCTGTACACTGAACAGTAGAAAATATTCCTGGGTATTTATAATATGTTTTTTGAAGCACCAGCTTACATAATAAGCTTCAAACTAAGTTGTTTATTTTTAAACTTTCATTTAATTCTTTAGGGGGTATATATTTGTTTAGATATTTACTTACATGTTTCATTTAGAGATTAAAAGTTTTCTCATCAGGACCCAGATGGCATCTGTAGGCAACCCTTTCCCCATCATTCCATTCCCTTGTGTTTCCATCATAAATGGTTTTCTATTTTTGTTTTATTCACAAAAACAATTTCATACACAACTCAGAGGACTCATTTGAATTCCTTCTAGAATTTCAAATTCCATATGAAACTCAGAAAATCAATTGATACTTGCAGTGATCAATGAAATATGCAGTATCAATCATACAGTAACTTTCAAGAATGGAACGCTCTCACTGTACCCAGATCATGGAAAGTCTCTGGAAAAAGGGAAATATGAAAGGGGATGAGATGTACAGCTCATGCCATATGAATGAGAGAACTAACTCTTCTCAAGCTTATCCATGAAACAGTTTACAAAGAGAAAAAAAATCTGTTATTCCAATTTCAGCAAAGTGGAAGTAATTCAATGTGTTTTCAAATACATTTTTGCCACTAATACTCCAGCACATTTTAAAGCTGTACTGCCAAGACACAACCACAATGGCTTTAAATGAATGATACAGTCCCATAGATAGTTTTCTCTCACTACCTCAGAGATGTGAATGAATGAATCATATGTCATGGCAGGAAGCTGGTTCCCTCAATGAGTTGTGCCTATTGGAATTTCAGTTCATTACAGACTGAGTAAAAGGCTTCATTTGAAATAAAACTCAAACTGACTCTGGAGCCAAACTAAGCTGTGAGGGGAGGCAGCTGTGAGTAGCCTTCAACTATGCCTGTGTGGAAGGGCTGTGTTCCAAACATCTCTTCTCACGGGACTTGGTGAAACACTCCAATGTCATTCCTGTGTCCCAGTCATTGTGCACAGATTTTAATCTCCATAATGTGGATTGGTCTTTTCCTGATGAGGGGTTGTTACTCAAGCATCATCGCAATGATCCCCTCTCTCATCTTACCTCTGTCTCCTCTCCAACAGGGCACAGAGGTAGAGATGTTTGTCAATTAAACTAAGAACTTTAACAAACCAAAAGCCCTCAGCATCTTCTAAAGGGAGGCCCAATATACCCCAGCTCCAGAGAGCTTTTTACATCTTTGGACTGCATTGAGATATTTTTATTTTATTTTACTCATTTTTTAACGTTTATTTATTTATACATGCAGAACTGGGGTACAGGCCAGTGGTGTAGGGGCAGTGAGAGGTGCAGAGGCGGTGAGAGGATTCACTAGAGACAGAGTGGGGAGCAGAACAGGCAGATAGACGAAGTACAGTGCTGAGGGGAGCAGTGGAGAGACAGGAGAGGCCGGCTGCCCAATGTGGGTCACCTCCCCACCCCTGGCTGGATCAAACTTGCTGAAGTGCTGAGGGTAGCTTTGTAGTGCTGCACTTTAACCTGTTGCACCACAAGAGGGCCCTGAGATAGTTTTAAAGAAATAATACGGAGTCACTTGCTTTTATACCAACAGGTGATAATGAGTACGAAAATCTCAAGTTAAATTAGAAATCAGGCAGGTAGTCATGTTCACTTCTTAAAGCTTAAGTGTTACATTGCTTGACTTGGTGTTGGGTTTGGAGAGGAACAAGATAGCTTCTATAAGGGACTTGAGATTCAGAGAGAAAAGATGATCAGTACAAAGCCAAGACCTAGAATTTGTGGATCCAAGATTCTAAGTAATTTAAACAACAAAAAAAATCTTACTTGGGGGTCCTCCCTGGTGGTGCAACAGGTTAAAGTGCTGCACTAGGAATCTATCCACAGCCACTGCTGACCTGACCTGCCTGCAACTCCCCTCAGCAGTGTACTTCAGTCAGTCTGCCTGTTCTCCCTACTCTGTTTCTGGTGAATCCTCTCACTCCACACCCTGCACCTCTGGCCTGTACTACAGTTCATGTATGCATAAATAAAGAAATCTTAACACAAACAAAAAAATTATATTGATTTGCCATATGGTTGCTATACTGTGTAATTCTAAGAGCACAGGTTGACACCTTGATAAGTGTATGTACCTCAGTGTGCCTGCCACAAAGTTCTGCTGCTATTCACACTGTCAAAGGAATGCCCTTAGCCCTCTCCTCTAGCCCCCTCTGGTAACCACCCTACTTTCCACAAATTCTAAGTGTTGTTATTCTGTGTTTTGCTTGTTTTTGTTATTTGTATTGGACTTATGAGCCATAGTTTGATAGTAATTGTTTTTCACTTTCTGACATATTTTGCTTTATATAACCCATTTTTTTTAAGATTTATTAACTTATGCTTATAGAACTGGGGTACAGGCCAGAGGTGTGGTGGGTGAGAAGATTCATCAGCGACAGAGTAGGGAGCAGAACAGGCAGATGTACTGAAATCCACTGCTGAGGGGAGCAGCGGGTGGTCAGGAGAGGTCTGCTGTGCCATGTGGGTCAGCTTCCTGGTGGGGGATCAAACTGCTTCTGTGGCTTCAGAGAGCTTCACAATGAGGTGCTTCAACCCGTTGCACCACCAGGCAGAGCCCTTTGTATAACCCATTTTCATTAAACCACTTGAACCAAGGAAACATAAAGGGTATCTATTAATGGGAGAATCAGAAATTTGGGTAAGAAGTTAGGTAAAATCAGGCTACCTGGGCTTTGGCCTGTGGCGCTCACCTAATTTGAGGAACTTGTAACTGTTTCTTCATGGGTCATATGAGATATTATCTGTTCTTCTCATTTATTTGAATATTGTGAATATGAAAGACTTCATAGATATAAAAATTGTTTAATATCAAACAAATTCCCAGGCATCAGTAATCAGTATTAACTAGATCCTATTTTGTCATTATGTTCTCTGAATGCAGAGGAAAAAAAAAAAAAAAAACAAAGCAAAGCTATGGAAGTATAACAGATGCTGTTGGTCTTCTTCCCAGATTCAGTTTAATCCCCTGATGCCTCCTTTGCAATCATCCTCCAGCTTCTCTAAGCTTTGCTCTTAAGGGTTTCCACCCACGATTTTCTTTAGAATATGTTCATTGCCTACTAGAGGCACTTGGTTTTTTATGAAAATCTAGAAATTCCTGGGAATTATAATGCTTATCCTGTTCCACAGGAACTGATGATATACAAATACTTGTTAAGGGGATAGTACAAAAGCTTGACTCTTTTATAAATGTAAGACAAATTCTGAGTCTTTCATAGTTTTAGAGCTTCTCATGAGATCAAGCTGAGGTTGGAGTTTCAATAGAAACTGATTCCTAATGTGACATCTTCTCTTTCATGAATATGCTTTTCCTGCTCACTCCCCAGTTTCACCTGGGGATATTTAATTAATAAACCTCTTAACAAACTCTAGCTTTTGAGGGTCTGTTAAAGACACGTGACTTCAAACAGCCATTACTAAATAACAGATCCTGAGCTGGGGCAGCCATTGCATCAAGGAGCTTGTTGCTGATAGACGATGATGTTGATAGTACTGATATGCAGATGCATTGCACTGCCAAGGCTCTGATCTCTGCTGAAGGGGGCAGGATTGTGATGGAAGGGTGGCATAATATCGCTGGGATTTGAGAGGTCTGGAGAACTTGGCAATTGCCAGGTTAGTAGACATGAAGTTGATGCAGAACACTTCAACATAAAGTGGATGAATAAAGAATAAAGTGGAAGAATAAAGAGGATGAATGTGGCCAATTAATTAGGTAATCTCTGAAATCCTGGTGGTTTATGTGGTAGCATTTAAGGAGTCCACACTAGTAGTCAAAGAGCAAACCGTAGTGTCCATCAAGGACAGGACTTACTTGTCTAGTAGAATCTGAGAGAAGACTGAGTTTACAGACTTGGTAAGCTTCTGATGCTAAAATTGGCGCACTGACAGAGCATAAGGGAACACTTAGAATCGGGGTGGGGATATTTGGTTAGATTTGCTTGTGACCCTATAGATCTCCCTAAAACCTCTGGACCTAGGAGGTCCATTTACTTTCCCTTTTTAGAGGTGCACAGTCCATCTTTTAGCAGAAGATTCTGTAGGGAACTCAAATGTGACAGACACCTGTAATTTTTTTTCCTATAGCTTGAATTCCTTTATTACTTGCTTTCATCTTCTGGGTCACTGTGATGTCAATTTTCTTCTAGATATCAGAACTAAAGTCAAATCTCAAAATGGCCTTCCTATGGCAATACTATGCCACTTACAGACAGGTATCTTCAGTGATCTTACATTGAAGAAAACCTGGGTAATATATCCAGGCAGAAACTGAGACAGTAAGCTTGACAGTATATCCTGTGTATAAAGAGGCATCCTTCTGAATTTCAAGACTTACACCCAGACCAGCACCCCCAGAGCTGACTCTGATATGCTTCTATAATCCTCTTAGAAGCTAAAAAACAAACAAACAAGCAAAAATACTCACATTAAGCAAAGTGAAGATGCCAGAATTGCTTCGGTAGAATGGCTAGTTAGCGATCAAAAGGCTTGGAGAAATTGGAATGCTATAAAGAATCTATTAGCTAAGGTCTGGAAAATCATCATGTAGGAGTATTCTTCAAGAGATCCCCAAAGATGTCCTCCTGCAAAGAGTAAAGGAATATGAAGAAGGCCATGATATTGGTGAGCGGGACAGCTGTGAACAGCCTGTAGAGGCTGTAGAGATAGGGTTGGGACACTGGGCACTTTGACATCCTTGGAATCGACAGGATTCTGAAATGGCAGAAACCAGGTGTTATATCCACGTAAGTGGATATACTTATGGTAATGGGCATTCGGGGTATCATGATATTCACAGATTTGCAAAGATGATTTAAAAATGTATTTTCTGAGTTCAAGTACATGTATCCCCTGCTATTTGAAATTTGGACATTTCTCTTTTGGCACTCCTCTTTTGGATTTAGTAGGCTTTTTATCTTTTATTTTGAAATATTTTATAGAAAAAAATTTAATGTTTCTAGATATGATAGCTATATTAATATAAATACAGATAGATGCATAGGTATACAAATATATACCTATATATCTATTTTAGATACATAATAGGTATATGAAAGAATAGGTTAACAAAAGCTTACTGTCAGGCTCAGAAGTTAAATGTATGATACTTCACTGGTTTCCAAGTAAGAGTTCTTAGAGACAGACTGCAGCATTTGAAAGAGAAGTAAAACCAACTTGACTAGAATAAAAAGAAAGCTGCAATGGTATACTAGTGCAACTGTGGAATTCTTTCTAAAAAGGGACTATCATTGAATTACCCAACTATACATATGAAAAATCAGGATGCTCAGATCTTTCAAGAACTATTAGATACAAGGATTAGCCTAACAGATATATGAGGAAGAAAAACACTGCAAGGCTCTGTGATGTAAATTATATGTATCAAGAGAACTGGGCACAGTGCCCAGGTATATGACCAAGCATTATTCTGGATGTTTCTATGAGGGTCTTTTTGGGTAAGATTAGCATTTAAATTGGTGGACTTTGAGTAAAGAAGATTGCCTTCTATAATGCAGGTGAGCTTTATCCAATCATTGAAAGGCTTGAATAGGACAAAAAACTGACTTCCCCTGAGTAAGAGAGAGAATATGCCATCAGATCACCTTCAAACTTGAGCTGCAGCACTGAGTCTCTAGATTTCCAGCTTGCTGGCCACCCAAGAGATCCTGGATATCATATTGATTCTGTTTCTCAGTGGAAATGCTGACTAATACAGTTTCTCTCAAAAAGAGACGAGCATACAGGGTTCATATAATAAATGAAGTCCAGGCCTAGGTCTGTATTATAGCTAATCATTTCATTGATTCACAAATGTCCACTTACAGATCTGGGAAAACTAAAATCATTCAAGAGATATTATGCTGAAACATTGAACTTAATAGTCAAATTAGGGTTTATAAGTCAAAACACTATTAGGGACCTTTGATAAAGTAGGAATATATACAGGTGAAGTATGTAATGACCCTGGTTTAGACCGTAGTCATTTCCTGCTTCTTAAGTGCATACTTGTCGTGGACATAATTAACAATTGGCAAAAATCTCACATTGGTTCTTTGACATGTTGAAGTAAATGTTATTGTTATAGGAAAGGTAGAAGCCTGTGAAAAATACTCAGCTTGACTAAAGGAACTCAGTTGAAAAGGCAGAGATTAATGTTACTTTTAAAGACCGAAAGACACAAGCATGTTTGTCCCATTATAAATAAAAATACACACACACACACACACGTGTGTGTGTGTGTGTGTGTGTGTGTGTGTGTACATATGTATACCTGTTAGGAAAACCAGATGGTTCATGCAGGTACTAGGTAGACTACTACAAACCAATGAATAGTTTTAAATGCTTACACCAGATATATTTTTTTTTACTAGAATTGAACAATCTGAGCTTTGTTACATAAAATTTGGCTAGTGATCTGCTGAAGGCATTATATTCTATAGTCATTTAAGAGGGAATCAGAAGAGATTCACATACTGAGATGGATAAAGGTGAACATCCTCTCTTGCCTCCGAGAAATGCCAGACTTCCTCTCTTTATGATATTGTATGAAAGGCCTGGATCATCTGGATTTTACAAAGACCATCATGGTGATATTGACAAACTTAGACCCACTGAAAAGAAACTTTCAAGTGTTCTAACTGCCCTGTACTCCAGATGGTAGGAGATAAACCTTGCAACTACTTAAAACCTTACTATGTAGAGGAATTTTTAGGGCTCAAGTGGTTTGGAATGTATCCGGACATCCATTCAAAGTAAGGGACAAGTTATTTAATGAACCCTTATCACTAAAAACAGGACATAGGAATTGTTAAACCAATTACTACACTTACAAATGATGCTAGGTCTCATTTACTAGGTGATATGGATAGCTGTCAGAGGAGTCAGAGGAAGAAAGGGCTCTGTGGTAGACATGTATCTACTAGAAGGATTCCATAAGGATCCACAGTGCAGACAAATAGAGTTCTGGAGCAAAGCCCTGTCTTCTTCAGCAGAATATCATTCAATAAGTGTTCAGATAGCAGCTCCTGGAAGATTAGTGGAGTATAGTAGAGACAAAATAACTGGGCATCATATAGCAAGAATATGTAACCAAGGCTGTCCATCTTGAGCTGAAGGCTTTCAGACTCACACTCATAAGATCAGGCAGGGCCAGCTGCAATACAAGGAAAGTGGTAGATCCAAAACAGACCTGAGCAACAAAAGGCACTTGTAAGTTGCATCAACTCCCAGGTGACCCAGCATTGTGGCACCATTGCTGCAAATACAAAGTTTGTGGTCCTTGGGAGACTGAGATGGTATTTTGAGGAGGACAAATATACCCACGCTTTGTTCTCAAGCAGGTCTCCTGTGTTTATTTCATTGGTATCAATAGGTTAATGGCACATTACATCCTACTCAGGGGTAGGTAGCCTTGAAAGACAGCAGAGAGGGGAAATATAAATCCTCTCACGTTGAACTTAAAGCAATGCACACTTTATGGAGAAAAGAAGACCCCAGAGCAATCCTGAAGCATGACCAATGGTTTGGTTGGTCACACAGAGGTTCTGAAGCATTATAACTAGAAAATCAATAAAATAAAAGCATTGTGGTCTTTTTTTTGTCACATATTATTTCCATCCAAAAAGAATGCCTTTTAGTTAATGCTAATTATTTTATGTGGTTTTACTTGCTAAGTACTTTGAGACTGTACATGGCCATGTGCTGCCTTTGAAATCTAAAAGTTCCAGCAAGCGGCATGCCCCTTCATAAAATAGGCACAGTGAGAGAGGCAGCACCTGTTCATCAGCCCCTGGGGCATTCTGGGCACCTCGGTGGGACCCATCATCATGTCTCATCATTGACAACTTTCTGTGGATTTACAATCAAGCATCTGGTGATGGGCCTGAAGATGCTGTTCCAAAACAGGGCAATCAGTTTAAAAGATGAGGAGGGGCTGGAATAGAGGGGAATTAGAGGACATTTTCACATCTGCCCATCACTAATAGCGGGAACTCCCCAGGGAAATGCCCTCAGCTTTGTTTCCTCCTGCCAGATAGGAGCAAGTCCCTTCGTTCGACTCTGCAACTCAGAGTCATGCTGAAAGGATGCTGGGGCAATGCGGCCCTCAGTCTTGAACAGTTATCACAGCATAATCTTGCACACCAATTTTTATATTTTTATTGGCTTCTTCCATCAACTGTTGGGAGAGATATGTGAAAGTTGCCCACTAAATGGGTCTTTCCAATATTCTTTTTAGATGTGTCTTTATCTTTGCTACTTGTTCTTGCCTTAACACATTTGATCTGATTTCCTTTGCTGATTCTTCTTACAAAAATGGATCCAGATGCTTGACAGTGAGACTGCAAAGGTCTTAACTCCTTCTCATAGCTGCACAATTTCCCAGAGAACTCTCCATGGATTCTTGTGGTCTCACATTTGTGGGTGGAAATACTCAACTTCTACAATTTTTCCTCTAAGTTTTAACTTGTCCACCTACACTAACACTTCAGGAAGAATTGTTAGTGACTCTCTTTGATGAGAATTTCTTTATTAGATTTTATGTCCCTTAGCTTCTCAAACCTATTCCTTTATGCTCATAATACTCACAGTGTCTATTTTCTGACAGAAACTTAACTGATATGATCAATGCATCAATGCAGATATAGGTGATATAAAATTAAGAAACCTGGCTTAAATTATTCATATATATATATATATATATATAT
>NW_004567112.1:13390292-13392864 GCF_000260355.1 Condylura cristata | reverse complement strand
TTTGCTATAAAATCACAAAATAAAATTCAGTTTTGTCTGTTGGGCTGGTCAGTATTCTGAACATCTTGCTAAAATGTATAGGTTCATGGATTCAGTAGATAAACAACAATGTATCATGTAAACAATAATTGTTGTGTTTATTCCTTCTCCATTTCCACTTAATTTTACTCCTTGACTTAATGCATTGGGTGGACTTTCAGCAAAATGTTGAATAAAAGCATTCAGTTCAGCATTCAGGACTTTCAGCAAAATGTTCAATAAAAAGCATGCAACATTTCTATCTTTCTCTTATTCTTATTTATAGGAGCAAAATCTTCATTATTTTATGACTATGTATGATGTTTAATGTAGATTTTTATAAGCATCTTAACAGATAAGAAAGTTATCTTCTATTCTTAGTTTGCTGAGAATTTTATCATTACTGATTATTTTGCCAGAATGTTTTAACTCCATCTGTTGAAAAGTTCATTTTATGTGGTTTGTCATTATGAATAGGGCTTAATATTATATGCTGTGATATATCATATATATATATATATATATATATGATATATCACAGCATATAATATTAAGCCCTATTCATAATGACAAACCACATAAAATGAACTTTTCAACAGATGGAGTTAAAACATTCTGGCAAAATAATCAGTAATGATAAAATTCTCAGCAAACTAAGAATAGAAGATAACTTTCTTATCTGTTAAGATGCTTATAAAAATCTACATTAAACATCATACATAGTCATAAAATAATGAAGATTTTGCTCCTATAAATAAGAATAAGAGAAAGATAGAAATGTTGCATGCTTTTTATTGAACATTTTGCTGAAAGTCCTGAATGCTGAACTGAATGCTTTTATTCAACATTTTGCTGAAAGTCCACCCAATGCATTAAGTCAAGGAGTAAAATTAAGTGGAAATGGAGAAGGAATAAACACAACAATTATTGTTTACATGATACATTGTTGTTTATCTACTGAATCCATGAACCTATACATTTTAGCAAGATGTTCAGAATACTGACCAGCCCAACAGACAAAACTGAATTTTATTTTGTGATTTTATAGCAAATAAATAAGAAAGTGAAAAGTATACTCATGATGCCATAGAAATGTAACATTGGAAAATATTTTTAGAAAGAAAGGAAATGTTTTTAAAAAGAAAGAATACATACATATACTGGGATTTGCAAATCTTCACTGAAAGTAAAAAAAAAAAAAAGATATAAATAGATAAACAATTCCTGCTTATGAATTGGGACACAAAACTATAAACATGTCATCCTACATCACTACTAATCAGAATGAAACAGACTTTATTTTATCACATTTTGCTGATTATTTAGTCCACATGGAAATGCAAATGATCATGAACATCCAAGAAATATTGACAAATAAGAAAAATTCAAAGATCTAATATTACCAGATAGATAGACCCATTGTACAACCAGAATAGGTGGGGTAATGTTCTATTGAAACAAAGACAAATAAGAGAATAGGGAGAACAATCCAGAAGCATCCCCATATACATACAGTAAAAGGCAAGAGTTGAGACTAAAGAGGAAACAATTTTAATTTTTAGGTAACATATGGTAGTGATTCAAAAGATGGGTACATGGATAAATGCACCTCATTTTCCTTCATAACTGTCACCAACATTATACATTTATAGAAAAGCATAGGTAAAATTATTCATTATTTCAGGGTAGGAAAATGTGTTAAATAAAATAGAACTTTCTATTAAAAATGGCAAATGGGCTATATGGAATTTAAGAAATCCTCTTTATCAAAAGGCATTACTAAGGAGTAAAAGTACAAACTAAAAGAGATGATAATCAGGATATTCATATATCTATATCTATACAACAAAGTATGTACAGTCATATATACACATACATATATACAAATATACGTGCCCATAATGTTTACAAATTAATAAGGAAAAGAGAAAACAAGTGAAGTTTGAGCAAAAAAAAAAATGTCACAAAGGGGCAATTTAATTATGTCCAACAAAACTATAAAAAGCTACTCAACCCTAGTAATGAGAAAGAAACAAATTTAAAGAACAGTGAAATACTACCCTCCCAATAAAATAAGCACCATGATAAAGCTAAAAATATCAATTGCCAAAGAAGAGGTAGCACTACCATGCTTCTGATATCCTAATATAGTACTGATAGGAGAATAAACTGGTACAACTTCAGAAAACTTTTTGACAGTATCTACTAAAATTGAATATATGAATGAATATATATTACATCTACTACTATACTTACACACCCATGTGTGTGTATACCAACAATCTGATTGTTACTCAAACTAAATGCATGACATACAATTGCGAAATCTGTACTAGTATGTTCACATTGTTATTGTCAATAGCCAAAACCTAGAAACTACCAAATGCTAATCAATAGTTGAATCCATAAATAGCAAAATACCTGAAATTATGAAGAGTGAACACTCTATAGTTATGCACAGCTATGTTGATGAATCACATGGCAGTTAGTTTATCAGGTAAAAAGTAATTTGACACAAAATGTACCTACTGTGTGATTACACTCTGGTGAATTT
>NW_004567112.1:13388892-13389727 GCF_000260355.1 Condylura cristata | reverse complement strand
AAAAAAAAAAAAAAAACAGTTAATTCCATAAGCTCAGACAGAATTAATCCTTTCTAAACTAAACCCAACAGAAGCCACCATGGACTGCCTGGTTTTGTTTGTTTCTCTGTACTCCTCCCAGCGGCAAGGAATCTCCAGCCAGGTACGGCGATGCAAACGGAGTTAATTTGGCTTCCTCTTCCAGCATGCCCGTGTGCTTCTGCACGATGACATCAACCCGGCCCAAAGACAAATGTTCCAGCAGCTGAGAAGAAACAATCTTAGATCTTCCTTTCCCCTATAGCCAAGAAGCAGAATAACAAAATGCACCTCAATATTTCCTTCTGCTGTATATTATCAGGAGAAGCTAAATCTGCCATCTGCCGTTCTTTTGTTCTGAGCTAGATCATCTTCATATTTTCTGATTACTGCCCTTATTTATGCTTTGCAGCACACATGACATTTATAGATGAGGGGGAAAAAGAGGTTATTATTCCCTTAGAAAGGGAATAGGGAAGATCTATATGGAAATATTTCTTAAACAGTGATTTGTGGCTGATGAATCCCGCAGGCGCTAAGCAGCTGACTCCAGCTCTCACCCTGTCCGGAGGGAAAAGCCACGGTCTTCATTTTCTGGCTTAACTTGAACAGGGTTCCTGGCTGCCAACCAATGACATGTACACATACATATATACAAATATACGTGCCCATAATGTTTACAAATTAATAAGGAAAAGAGAAAACAAGTGAAGTTTGAGCAAAAAAAAAAAAATGTCACAAAGGGGCAATTTAATTATGTCCAACAAAACTATAAAAAGCTACTCAACCCTAGTAATGAGAAAGAAACAAATTTAAA
>NW_004567112.1:13386641-13387857 GCF_000260355.1 Condylura cristata | reverse complement strand
GAGTGTGGGTGGAGTCCACAAAACATGTACCTGTAAAGTTCATTCAGGATATCTTTTGCCCTAACAGTTTCATTGGCTAATCAGCTTAGTGACCTTGGATAAATCACTCTAATTTGATGCTTTAATTTCTTGCTTTATGTATTAAGATGGTTGGCTTACATCACTTTTTCCAAAATGTGTTTGGCAAGATACAAGCCATCCCAGAAAGAGTTCTGTGATCAAACAAACCTGGAAACAAGAAGTGAATATCTTCTGTAAATATGCTTAGAGATTAGTCATTAATATTAATATTCTAAAGACTGAAAACTCCTACAGTGCAAATATATACTGTAAATACAATTTAGTATAAATGTAATACCTCACCTTATTTCACTGAGTGTCTCCCAGTTTCATTTGTTCAGGGAATCCTTTGTCACAAGTGAACATCCTTTAATAATGGCCCCAGATGGAATAATCAACTAGTTTTTCTTTGGAAATTTAAAACTCATTAATTTCCAATATAGCTCTTAATTCATATTTTCCCCAGTTTTATCAAGGCAAAACAGACACACACACACACACACACGTGTGCGTGTGTGTGTGTGATGTGTGTATACATATATATGATATTTTTTAAATATATATATATATATATATATATATATATATGATATTTAAAACAAATAGCATGTCGTGCAACATGCTATTTTTTTTAATGGTAAATGGCCAAGTGTTTTTTCCCTCAAGACCACTTCCGTTTTTTTTTAATTTTTATTTATGCACATAGAAATGGGGAACAGGCCAGAGGTGGAGGGCCGGTGAGAGGATTCACTAGAGACAGAGTGGGGAGCAGAGTAGGCAGATTGATGAAGTACAGAAGTACACAGCTGAGGGGAGCAGCAGGCGGGTCAGGAGAGGTCTGCTGTGCCATGTGGGTCACCTCTGGGGCAGGGATTAAACTCATGCTGAAGTGGCTTTAGCTTCTTAGTGCTGTGTTTTTGTGTGTGTATTTTTTTTTAAGATGTATTTATTTATGCAGAACTAGGGTACAGGCCAGAGATGTGAAGGGTGAGAGGATTCACCAGGAACAGAGTGGGGAGCAGAGTAGGGGAGAAATGGGCAAAACAAGAGGTCTGGGCCTCTTTCCTCATTTGAGCATCTTGATGAGGATTTAAAACATAGTGAAATATAACCCCAAATTTAACAGATTTTCATGCAGTGAAAATGAAAGCAGAGT
>NW_004567112.1:13335600-13386231 GCF_000260355.1 Condylura cristata | reverse complement strand
GAAAGCTTAATGAGGAAACCTTAGACATGTTCAGTGTTCAGTGACCTCTAAACAGGTATGACCCTTTTTCAAAGAAATATTAAAACACTGAAATATTTAAAGATAGTTGCTGTGCTTGAATCTCAAACTATTTTAGCATAGAGGGAAAAAATTAAGCTTCTCATAAATAAAGTCACTTTTGAAAATTGCTGCAACTAAGGTTATTTATTCAGTGCATATGCTACATAAGCAATAAAACAATAGTATAGGAAGCTAGAGACTCATGAGGAACAATGACACAGCACTTCGCTAAGGCTGCCTATGATGCTATGCAGTTCTCACTCTGAGATCTGGTGGTAAGGGATATCACAACACAGGGATCCACTTTGGTTTTCTGGCCATTCCCTTGAGTGGGGGAGTAAATCCTATTTATATAGTCCTAAATAGCTGACTGCAAATAATCCACATTTACAGTGGATCAATTGGTTCTCCTTTGAGGGAGAAGATATGTCTTGGTGTGACCCCATTCATGGAAAAAGTGTATCTGTGTGTGTGTGTGAGTGAGAGAAAGAATATTTGAGAATTTCTCATTTTATTTTTTTTCAGATATAATTTATCCATTGTACTGTCAGTTGCTGGGTTGTTTCAATTAAAGCAAAAAGCAACTCTTACAGATATCTTTGCAAGGGTGTATGTGCAGATTTCCTGAGGACACCCTCCGGAATGTAAATACCAGTGCACTGGTTTTCTTATCCTCATGTCTTCAAGGAAATATATGAAAACATTTGAAAATCACTGTATAATTTGCTTTCCTGTGAATCCTTATATTGCAAACTTTAAATTTCAACGACAAAGTCTTGGTACTTTGAGCAATGTTGTCTGTCAACGAATGTTGTGCCAGACTTGCCCAAGTGTGTGTCTTCTCAGGGACAATGATTTTGTCCTAACCTGATCCAATGGAACTCCAATTTGCCACAATACCTAGACTATATTATTGCTCAATGTCTGGGGTTAAGAATTTCTCTTAGCTTTCAACTATTCAGATTTTTTTTTTTTTCATTTTATATGTAGGTTCTAACGTAATTGAACTTTGCCTTTAAGGCAAAAAAAAAAAAAGTGTGTTTATCTAAATGCTATCTGTGTTAACAGGACTTTGTGGTATCCAATTCTTATGCCTCTCGTCTTCCTGTTGTCTGACACTCTTAATATCCTGTTGTATTATGTGGTAGGATTATAGCAGCCTAAGCAATAACACTGCTGTTAAGATGCTGTGGTCATTGTAACTAACTGGATTTCAACTTAGTGCCTCTTATCTTCAAATTATTAATATTCTAGTGTTGAGTATAAAGTTTATTAAAACAATTTGAGCTCTGCTGGAGTCAGGCTGTATTTCAAAGAGAAACCTATGCTAACTGATCATTTAGGAATTTACTTCCTGGAATAGCCCACTCAGTTTCATAACAGAGGCTATTGTTTGTATTTCTCTCTTTACTAATAGTTAATGTTGTCCTTAGGGTTCTTCTACCATCTGACTTTCATAAAGGGTTTGAATAACTTCTGATTTACATTTATTTTTATATTTATTCATGCTTAACATTTTTGAATAAAGACTTAACTTTGCTAGTAATATTGTCAGAAATTTAAATCACTATAGATGTGATTTACATAGTTTATTCCTTTTACTTCAACACAGTTTATTCCTTTTGCTTCATGAGACCCAAAGGGAAGAAACCTCTCTTGTTCAGTCACTAAAGGAGATGGTGAAAGCCTAGGGTTAATGTCTGGTCTTCTGGGTCTTTTTCTAGTTTTAATTTTTTCATCCTATAGATACTCTTTTGACCTTCCTTTCCAAGAATGTAATAAGAAATGCTATGATGCATAAAGTGATGCCATTTAATTCTTACTATTGAGAAACAGACTATCCAGTTTCCACTTGTGTTGAAATCCTTCCTTGTCTGTCATCTCTCTATAACCTCTATTTTATAAAGGTAAGTATTTCAGAAAGCACATTATGATACTGATAACTGATATGATACAAATACATAGTGATTTATATATTGCTTTTTTCTAATGAAAAGTAATTAGACATACATTTACCATGTCAATTATGGAAAAATATTCAGCAATTCATGATCTGGAAACTGATTATATAGAAGACAACCAGTTTTCCAGATTCCAAATGAAGCCTTTAGTGTGACACCATCTTCTGAACATTTCGTTGATTTAGATTTCAGGATATAATATACAGTAGATAGTACTATTTTCAGAAACAGGTAAACTGGAGCCTTAATTTTAATTTTACAGTTACAAATTATGTGATCTTAGGCAAGTTACCTTAGGCAAGTTACCTCGGCTTTTAGATTCTCTTACTGAAAAACAGAATAACAATTTAAAGTGCATAGTTAGCATTAATGGTAATAAATAAAAGTGATTTAGTCCAGTGTCTGACTCATAAAAATGCACTGGTAAATGAGAAATATATCTAAAACTAAGCATGTGGCTGTAATTATTTTCCATGACTTCTATGAATACCCTAATGCTATCCTTGAAATTTAAGCAGCATGCAATATTCTCCATGTTTAGCCTGTAGCTCATCTAAAATGGCAGGATTGGCAAAGCCATTTCTAAGGTCCAGTGAGAAGCTGATAAATCCTGAGTAAACAAACAAACAAACAAACAAAAAATTATCAGTGTGCATGGCTTTAGAGAACTTTGAAGTAAAGAAATCTATGGGGTTGTCATGAGAAGCCACACATACCAGAAAACATCTATCAATTATTCCCATCTTTCCTGAATCAAAACAGTGACCTAACATGCTGGGACCCCTAACATGTTGGGATACTCTCCTGTAACCACATTTAAGTGGATGTCTAGATGGAGTCCACAGAAATATCTGTTATCTAGAGAGCATTCCCAGTTGTGTGTCCAAATAAAGCCCCCAACTTTTCCTACCCGCTAGAAACTTTGCGAATAGCCTGCTTCTTTTCTTCCTACTTTTTTCTCTTGTTCCTCTTGCCTCACTCTTCTCTGACTTCACAACTGTATTCTGAATCTACACATTGGGTAAAAGCCAGCAGGAAATCAAGAATCCTCAAAGTGAACATAAACTCAGCATGAAAGGCGTTAGGGACTGACTGTGGTGACAAGGCAGCATCATCTCACATTCAGGGACAAAATATTCATTTGTCACCTTACCTGTCCCTGCTGTGATTTCTCTGGGACACAATTCACAACCCAGAAAAAGCAGATGCTGAGAGAATCTAGAAGGGCTCACAGATTGCTCTTTGCTGAGGATCCCTCCCAGTGCTCAATTTACTCTAAGTAGATCAAGCCTGGAGTATTTCTGAGTATCACTGTATGGAGTCTTCACCTACTGAGTTTCACAACCTAGCTCCCACCATTCCCTCCCAAATCTCAAAGAAAGATAACTTTCCTTTCTCAAAATTCTGTTTCCTTACACACTGCTAAATAATCTTCCCTTAAAGGGTTCTAGCCCTGGAGTCAGGGGGTTTGGAATGGTCCCTATCTTTGCATTATTTACTTGGTCTAATGTCTGGGGAAATTTACTCTTCCTCTCCAAACCTGAATTCTCATATGTTGAAAACAAAATATTTGGGTGGTATAAAGTATGTCTATAAAAATGTCACTATCTAGGAATTACATTATAAGAATTAGCCCAAGTTAATGTTCTGTCACTCTTGTGCTCAAAAGCACACAATCACTCCTTATTACTTATAGATTTGAACCTGTATTTCCTTACTCTCTGTCTTCCACAGACATCTATAACCCCAGGTTTTAGCTTTCTGATCTTGGATCTCACATTCCCCCATTACACGTATTTAGTGCCAATGGCTGATCTTCAATCCTCCTGTATGCACACAATGCACTCTTTCCCCATTCTTACCTTGAATGATCTACCTATAGCCTTGGTCACCCCAATAATTTATTCACTATAACAGTGACAGGTAGACTTTGGTCATTTCTACAGGTGGATGCCATTTCTTAATATTAACTTTGCATTCATCCATGTACTGCTTCTGTAAATTATTCCCAGAACTATGTGACTAGCACAAAGTTACTAGTACAGGGATGAATAAAGCAGACAAAATACCAGCTCCCATGTAGCATATAATCTAGGGAACAAAATAGGGAAATGGAATGAGGCTGAGATTTTAGTCTCTATTATTTCTTTTAGTCTCTATTATTTTATAACCACTCTATTGCAATGATGAGGACATAAGATACATGAAAATAAAACAGTTGCATAGAGGTACATACATTCCTATCACATCAAGAAATTGTTAAGACCATCACCCCTATTCTTTATTTTACAGAGAAAAACCTAAGGCACACAGAGTTAATGCCTTGACTATAGTCATACAGAAATTTAGTGGTAAATTGGGACTAGAGTTGAGGTCTCTTATTGAAAATATCTAATTTGCTTCATACATCAAAATGAGGCATGGTCAAGATTTAAATTCCCTGTATTCCATTTATGAGGTATTCTGTGTGCAGAACTAGAGTGCAGAAGATCTGATTTTTAGCTCTGATTCTGCTGTGAAACTGTTATGGTCACTGGGAGGCTGATTCAGCTTTTTTGGATTCTTCATTCTTTAAGTAAGGAAGTCAGACTAGAGCATTTGTGAATAGTTTTATGTAGTCCTAAATTACTTGAACAAGGAGACTCTGAATTTTTATGTTAAAAATAGAAACCATGAAGAAATGATATTATAAATGTTACTTTATTATAAACCACTGATGGAGCTAAATAATTTGCATATACTGCATTACTCTTTCAAATTCTGTTCAATTCTATTCAATTTAGTTTTAATTAAGATAATATTAGGAAATTCCTATCAAGTATTGCCACCAGAGTACACCCACCCCCAAATCACTCCATGTCATAGGAATCATTATCAGCCTCACTTGTGATAGACAAACTACCCTTCTATTGAGCGAAAAACTTTGAAGAGCTTGCAGTTGTTCCTACTATGAAGGCTTAGAAACAGCGAAATCATGGTCCCACACTAAAGCTCTCCTGTCCTAGCCACATCTTAGAACACATCTTTTGTTATGTGGCATAGCTCTTAAAATAACCCAAAAGTGTATGGGACTCAAAATCATAGGTGTCCCAATGCCTAATTGGAGTTATTTGAGATTCGACCATAACATTGAATATCATTCAGAAAAGATATACATCCTCCAGTTGGGAGGGAGGGGAGAGGAAAAGAAAACTCTCCTGCATATCACACAAATTCCTCCCATGCCACAGTTATATCCTATAAACAAATCAGAGGGTAGTAAAAAGAATGTATGATGTATTTTTTATATGGAAGCTTATTGAGAAATTAATAATCCAAAGGAATACTGGGATGTGGAAAGGTGCACGTTTGATGAAATGTCAGCCTGCAGGATTTGCTGGGTGTTAGTTCCTATTTTCTAATTTCACAGAGCTGTCTCTACCACATTATTATTGCCAGCAGGCTATGACTTTGACCCAAGACCTCAAATTTCCTTTCTATAGCCTATGCCTCAATAAAATTGATGTATTATCTATGTCCTTAGTACAGTGAACAGTGAGGGTTAATTAAAATGCGTAAAATACTTCAAGGTCTTTTTCTTAAAGATGTGAATTGACATTACTGTTACTATAAATACAACAGAAAAAATAAAATCACTTCTTTAGACATCTCCATGGAGATTATTACTTCCAATTCTACAGTGCTTATGGTAAGGTGATAACATAATCAATGTAGCATCACATTTTACTTTTATCTTTATTCTGGAATAAATATTTAAACTTTTTGGGAACAACCTAAAGTAAAAATGAATATAAAAACTATCTCTACGTGTCAGCTTCTTGTAGTTTGATTCAGGGTAGCAGTTTTTTTTTTTGTCTTCCATCCTTTAAATTTGCCTCAGGCAAAGATAAATCAAGATAAACTAAGCCTCTTTTTGTACTGAATATATTTTATTATCTAATTTTAAATTCTAGAAGATGCTTTGTACCAGTGCCCAACAAGTTATTCCAGCTGCAAGAAGTTCTGTGCATGCTAACATGAATTGGAAATTCAGTATCAAAGAGCAAACAATAAAAATTGCAATCCAGAAACTGAGAAACTGATCAAAACTAAATACTGTTTAAGGTACTGAGATCCTATTTTCACAATTTGGTTAAAAATTAGATCACATCATCAGCATGATTTGGGGTAAATTTCATAATCTGTGTGAGCTTCAATCTACTCTTAGTCACGTGCAGATAAACTGAGGAAATTCTTGTCATGCATGGCCTAAGAGCAAATGCTCAATCATTGGTACCTATTACTGGTGAAGAATTGATGATAACAGTCACAGTAATAGGTCCTGAAGTAGACAGCCCATATTCAGATAGAGACTATGACATTTTTAAATTGGGGAGATTAAGATATCCTTGCTTCTTTTTATTCTCCTAGGAAGTGGTATTGCATCTCTCAGAAGATGGGGGAAAAAAAAAACAAGGCAGTATGTATATAAAATTAAGACAATACCTCACACACAGGTGTTCACATAATCCCCATTATATCATTCCAAGTGTATGTTTCAGAATATATTGGCATGATGTTTTAAAAACAGGTTAGTATTTATTAATATAAATAATTATCGGAACACACACTATAAGTGAATTTCAAATGTATTATTCTAACTGAAAGAATCCAGACTCATACAGTTGCACATTGTAATTCCATTTGTACAGAAATAAGATCAGTGGTCATCAGAAGTTGGGGGTGGAAAGAGGGGCTGATTATAAAGGGAGGTAGGTCAAAGAATAACTCAATATATATATATTTCTGTGGTCCATACAAGACAATGTGTTGGTAACAACTCATCCTACTCTATGCCAACAAAGGTGAATTTTACTGTTTATAAATTTTAAAAGTCAATAAAAACGATAAAACTTGTCTACTGTCAGTGTAGTTTAACTCAAAGAGCAAAATCTTTAGATTTTTTTATTTGTTTTATTTTTTAAAAGATTTATTTATGCATACAAGAACTGGGGTACAGGCCAGAGGTAAAGGCGGGGGATTGAGAGGATTCACCAGAAGACAGTGAGGAGCAGAACAGGCAGCTCTACTGAATCACACCTTGCAGGGAGCAGCTGGTGAGACAGGAGAGGTCTGCTGCACCTTGTGGATCACCTCCTGGCAGGGGATCATATTTATGCCGTATGGGCATCTGTAGCAGACTGCTTCATAGCCAGAGACTTAACCCCTTGTGCCACCAGGGAGGCCCTTCAACTTGTTTTAAAAAGAAGCATATACAAACTTGAAAGTCTGTTAATAGAAAACCAATATTCGAAAGTACCACTATCAATTTCCTAACTTGTTTGCACGGATTTGCTGCTTCCAAACACCAGACAGTAGACCCTCCAGGCAGCCAGGCTCTTCTCTCCACTGTCCTGCTTGGGAACTGAATTATTCAAACTGAACTATCTAAACTTTTGAGATAGGAGGACTCTCAGGTTAGGGCATCTCTTGCACATAGCGAATTAGCCAATTTTTAATATAGAAGTTCCTAAATTATTAATGTTTCCCAAAGTGATATTCGATGGCAAAAGTAATATCTAGGTGAAGTATTAAGTGATTTTTATGAAAAAGTAGAATAAGCTGACAGAGAGTAATAATTACACTGTCAAAGGATACAAGATTCCATTTTCTCAGAGCCATCTATATTGCCTAGTTTCACTTGCAGAGGCTGTCACCAAGATGGCAAGATTTATTTCTCCTCTAATTGCACCATGGCAGCTGGCTTTATGCAAAAGATATCTCGGGGCCTCACACTCTCAGAAGGGCAAAGCCCCTGACATCACTTATGCAGGTGATTATGTACACAATTAAGACAATGGTTTGTGAGCCAATGGAACTAGGGAATAAAACCTTGACAGTGCCCTGGGGTGCTGTTCAGTGTTGTAAAATATAAAACAACTGGTGATTTATTTATCAGTTGGCAAATGAAAAGTATTCTCCTTCTACAATACTTTTACCAGATTCTAAGCTCCGAAGAGCTGCCCACCAGAGAGGAGAGTTTGGTCTCTTTTGTGCAGGCCCTGTGGTTTCCTTCTCATGCATTAAGTATAGAGTATGCATTATTAACCTCTACAGTTGTATTAAGGTCATTGTGTGGCCTATTCTCATAACCTTGAGAGTTTCACACATAAATCATTAGAGACATATAATGATCTAGTGCTTAGAACCAGCGAGCATAGTCAATAGCTTCATTGCTCTTTCGATCTGGTACCCTCGTCACTGTAGAACAGTCAGGCTGGACTTCACACACTCCAACACCCCGAATACTTATTTCTTCTAAATCTCATGTGTTGGATAGGATTTACAGAACACCTGTGACACTATGGGGCTAAAAATTTATGGCGCACAGAAGTGTGTTCTATGTCTCAGCCTTGTGGCCACCTTGGAATGACACTTGAAAAATGGTATTTGTGTTTCCAAAAAATTTAGGGGACAAAACAAGCTCTCAACTGTCAAGCATTGAATTGAAAATAATTATATGTGTCAGTGGGTGGCATAGTAGAGCTTAGTTATTCAGAGTGCAGTTTTCAGCATTGGCTTTCTTAGGTTTGAGTCTGAGTTTTGCCACTAACTAGTTGTGTGACTGTGAATCATCTCATTAAGCTACTCCATCTTTATCTGTAACATTAGGATTATATATCTGCCTGATTAATGGCTGTATGAATTAAATGCAATTTTTCATTTAAAGCAATCAGCAGAGTTGCTAGCATTGCCCCAATTAAGGCTATGGATGGTTTCCTAATTACAAATCTTATTACTTAGAGGAAGTTCATTCCTTTACCCCTCATTCTAACCAGGTGGTGTTGAACTACCCTTTCCTTTAGACCATATTCCACAAAATTCCATAACTCTTCCTCATCTATTAACTCTTCTACCATTCTGACCAAGACTTTTAAATGTGGTATTTTCTTGTGCACTTCTTCTTCCATTTAACTGCTATTGTTTTGGGGCCCTCCCTTGTGGCACAATGGGTTAAAACACAGCTCTATGAAGCTATTGCAGCAACTGCAGCACAAGTTCAATCCTTGGCCAGGGAGGTAACCTACATGGCGTGGCAGACCTCTCCTGTCCCTCCCCCTGTTCTCCTTAGCAGTGTATTTCAGTACATCTGACTGTCCAGCTTCCTACTCTGTCTCTGGTGAATCCTCTCACCCCCACACTTCTGGCCTATACCCCAGTTCTGTGTGCATAAGTAAATAAATATTTATATAAAACATTATTGCTTTCTACAATCCACTTCATGTACTCTTTTCTTCTGGTCTACATGGTTTCCTTGAGTGGTCTAATTTACAATGTCTGCATAAAGGGAGGAATCGAGGTGGGGTTTTTGGAGTAAGCAATAATTCAGGTGCTATTCAATTGGATTTCCTTATCTTCAGAGTTCTCTCTCTGGAGATTGATGTGCTCACCTGCATGCTGGGTCTCTTTACCTAAAGTTCTTAGAGTTACCTTCATTTAATAGACCACCCAACCCCATAATATAGTACACAACTTTTCATCAATTACATCATGGGCTGTATGTACCAAAAAGTGACGCAAGCCATTAGAATAAGAATCATGTTCCATGTTTTTGCTCATTGTATTCAAACTAGTGATGGAGACAGGTGGATACTGCCACCAGATTGATCTTAATCCATTTTCCTTTAGAATCACCTCTGACAGCTGCTACCATGTCATACCCTTCTAATCTCATTCGCGCCTCCAGTCACATCTCAGTCACCACACAACTAATTTAGTGGAAACATGTTTCATTTCTACCTGGACTCCTGCAACAGACTTCTAAGGTTCTGCTTCTCAATACTACCTCTTGATTTCCCTTTGTGCAATAGAAGAAACTACCATTTTCTTAAGGTTCCCACTTCAAATACTTCAATGGTATCTTGTAGTTTTATGATGAAGAGGGAAAAACAATCTTATGTTGTAGTTACAGTGTATGATACAGAACAATAAAAACAAAATAAACATTGGTTTTGTTATATTGGAGAGTGAAGGCCAACCCTTTGATTCACTCCCCAATTCCCAAAATTCTACAGTTGGTATCTTATGCTCAATGTATAGGAAACTCATTGGATGTTGAAACAGTCCTTGTTTCTCTGATAGGATGCATCCTCATTTATTCAATAAAGTTTGACTGTGTGTCATACTAATTTATAGGGGTTAATGAGTAAATGGTATAAATACAGCTACTTTTACTTTAATTAGGAAAATTACAGTTCACAGGAAAAAGCTTAAGCAGGTACTTAAAAAAGAATTGGAAAAAACATTATTAAATTCGACCGATGTGGTGATAAAAGTAGGAAAAATGGCCCTCCCTGGTGGCGCAGCAGGTTAAAGCACAGCACGAAGAAGCTAAAGCCACTTCCGCATGAGTTCGATCCCCGCCTGCCCCAGAGGTGACCACATGGTGTGGCAGACCTCTCCTGGCCCTCCCGCTGCTCCCCTTACAGTGTACTTCATCAGTCTGTCTGTTCTGCTCCCCACTCTCTCTGGTGAATCCTCTCACCACCCCTGCATCTCTAGCCTGTACCCCAGTTCTGTACGCACAGATGGATAAATCTTTAAAAAAAAAAAAGTAGGAAAAATGGTAATAGCCTAAAATTTTATAGGAAATAAACTCACTATACTTTTACTCCAGAAACTACTATGAACCCAACAAAAACTATGTAAATCTTTAATAATCAACATAGAAAGATGTTTATGCAATATTATTTGGTAAAAAGAAAAATGCTAGTAAACATATAGTTTCATACCTCTGCTGCACCTTATTTACCATCTACTGATTTTAACAAATATTCTACAATTTTTATTTATAATTATTCCTCAATAAAACTTTAAAATCCACCCAATAAATGCATACCAAGCACAATTTATCACCATTTCACCTTATGCTTCATATTTTCCCCTTAGTTCATTTTTTTTTTAATTTTCAGTTTAGCTACCACTTTTTCATAAAAATTTGTCTAGGTTATTCCAGTTATCCTCTGTACCTATATGCTATACTGATACAGGACATCTGTCAGAAATTTCAAAATAAATCTTTATATTTTAATATTTTAGATTTGTGAGTGCTGTAAAAATAATGCAGAGAATGTTACCTACCAAGTAATAATATCACTGTAATAAAAAATTGATTGGCATCTTCAGAATTATTGTTTGTGCAGGACAGACCTACCTCCTCCTAAATAGTACAAAGCCTAGGTTGGCAGCCTATTGAGAATTTCAAATACTTCATTGCCATTTAAATCAAGTTACTTTAGAATATTCTTCACCTGAGTGAAATATGTTTCTATCTATAACAAGTGCTTGTTGCAAGCAAGTGCATTTACTAGCTTCCAGGTCTCTGCCTCTTGACCATATCCTTGAGAAGGGGAAGACGAAGGTGTGCTCAGGAAGGGGACCTTACATTGAGAGATAAGCACAATTATTCCTGCCCAACTAAGGACCTGGACATTGACTTCTTTTGTCCAACTCCATAAATACGGTATTAATCACCAGACTTTTTTAGACTTCCCTTAAAAATAACACAAGCAAGTAAATTAAAGTCATTTGGGGATATTTGATGGATCAGTGGATATTCAAGACTTGGTGACTTTTAGCAAAACCATCAAGTAGTTTGTATAGTATTCATAGTAGGCCTTTTGTTTTAGTTAATCAATCTATGAATATTTGAATCAAGTTATTCATTCTGATTTCTTACATTAATATGGATGATATCCTCATCTTAAACATAAATGGGGATCTTCACAATGTCTCCCTACAAACCAGCTGCATAAGCAGTAAACAATATTGATCAAGAGCTTGCTGTTCTGAACAGCCATTTACTAGATGTTTGGAGAAATCATCTAAAACATAAATGTTCCCTGCCCTTGTGCACAGAATCAGATGCTAGAAATCACTAGGCTTTGGGAGATTTTTTTGTTTCAATCTGCTCATTGGGAATTAAAAAAAAAATCACTGTACTTATTTCACAGAATTACATGCGAGCATTAAGTAAACTAATACATAATATTGATACTAACTTCAATGCTAATAGCAGCTGGCATTTATATAGGATTAACTATGTGTTGGGCTGTCTTTCAAGTGTGTTCTGTACATAAGTTGATTTAATAAGAAAAATATTGGTAAATTACCAAATATTGTAATGAAATTGAAAGTGTAGTAGTTACGTATCCTGTCTATGAGGTGCATTAAGCAGAAATTAATATTGTAGCGGTGAAATGTGCTTCAGAGAGAAATTTTATGATGGAGAAAGTTAGAAAAAAACAGAACCCAGAAAGGTTTAGAGAGACTGGCCAGGTCAGGTCTCAATGCTGTATGTAGACAATAGAGCCAAAGCATTCTGGAACTGCAGGCCATGGTAACATCATTAGCGTCATTATTGTCATTGAAACCTCAATGGTCAATCTCACCTTTACATAATCACCTACTTCAAGGCATATTCACTTGAATAGTTCATTTTATCTTGCCAAAAATCCTGGGAAGTAGGCATTAGAGTATTCATTTAATGGGTGAAATAGAGTATCTGATTTATATAAAATTACAAAGTTATTAAGTGGTAGGAAAATAACTCACATTTGTCCTTTGGTGACTATGAATGAAGATGTGTGTGTGTGTGTGTGTTTCTTTCCAACCCCTTACGTGGCCTTTTGTGTGTTGGAAGGTGATAATTCTCACTACTTAATTATAGTGCCAATAACAAGGTCATCATCCATTTTAACTATCCTCAAGAAAATTAAAAATGTCAACAATAGTAAAGCCTAATGAAAATAAGGTAGTTTGTTTTTCTAAAAAAGGATGAGATTTGTCTTAATAAGGGGTAATTAACTCTCCTTGAGCAAGTTCACAGCATCTGCATTTATACCATCATCACTGTTTTGCAGCTTCAAAATGCCTCTCTCACTTGCTTTCCCCAAGTAATCAAGGGCGCTGAGTAGCATTTAGTCCTTAATTTTTCTGCCAAATTGCTTCATGTTTTCTGTTGCATTCCCAAGAACTCTTTGAAAGCAGGGATGATACTTTCTTGTATATCCTTCTGGATCATTCGATATCTGGCACATGGCTAGATGTTTATCAGACACTTCCATAAATATTTTAATTTTATATTAGATATAACATTTGTTTATGAAAGACACATTGTCATTAGATTTAGAGGTCATGATGTTAATGTTGCTGTTGTTGTTTATTGTCCTTAAACAATAAGATTATTTGATAATCCCATTTTTTTATAAAATGGAGTTATATACCACAGACAATGATTTCAAGAGTAAAAGAATAGATATAAAATTATGACACAGTGCCTCACATACTGCAAGTGACCTAAATATAACTCAATAATGTTTTCTAGTGCATGGACTGCAAGGTATGTCTGTTGCTTTCTTGTTTGGAGAAGACAATAATAATCATTTATGTTATTATTTTCCTTTGTGAGTCCAGTCAATTTTTAGACATCTGGCCAAAATAGAGCTTCATATAATACTTACTATTTTATTGGATTTGGTGTGTAGATTATAATTTTTTTTATTGTCCACAGTCAAATTAATGAAACCAACAAGCAATACATAATTTTAACATGGATAAAAGAAAGGAAGGACAAAAGAGAATACATAATATACAGTAGAAGAAATGGAATAAGATTAAGAATATGTTTCTGAGCAATTGACATAAGGCATTCAAGATGAAGGCAAACTCAGTGATATGAAAATGATGCTGTATGAACACTGGAGCAAAAGGAAAAAAGTAATAAAGAAAGGAACTGTAGAAATAATCACATGCTAGATGACTAAGAGCTAATCAAGGGGAGAGAAGTAAGTCTAATCAAGGGAAGAGAAAAGAAGTTAGAAATTAATTTTTACAGAAATCAATAAAGAATATATTAAAATTACATATTATACAGAGGTGTAAACTATACAAAATAGACAGTATGCTATGGAAGGAGAAGAGCAAAGGTAGAATATTGACACTACCTAAAATCAAGACTTACTACATCAACACAGTATTAAAGGCAGCGGCGTAGTGGCAAAAGAAAAGACATGAGCCATGAAAGAAATAACTAATAAGCTATACATAATTAAAACAAAAAGCTTCTGTGCCATGAAAGATAGCATTAAGAGAATGAGAGGACAGATTGGGAGAAAATATTTGTCTATAACACATCAGACAAACTGTTATACGAAATACATGTAGAAGTCTCAAAATTTAACAGTAAAAATATATATATATAACACAATGAAAAAAAAATGGGCCAAAAATCTTAAAAAGTGTTTCACCAAAGAAGAATGAGCATATGAAAATGATATTCTGCATTATATAATAGTGTAATGTCAATTAAAATAGCAATGAGTTGCCAATTGAATGACCAAAATCTAGAAAACTGACAATATCAAATGTTGACAAGAATGTGGGGCAATGGGAACTCTCATTAATTGTTTGTGGAAATGTAAAATGGTACAGTCATTTTGTAAGACAGTTTGACTCTTTCTTATAAAGTTAAATGTATTCTTACTACACAATCTAGCAGTTATACTCGTTGGCATTTACCCAAATTTGTTGATTACTTATATATACACATATGGATGTCTATAGCAACTTTACTCACAACTGCTCAGCTTGGGAGATTGGAACCACAATGCCTTGCAGTAAATGAATGGACAAATAAGTTGTGGTATAGCTAAACAAAGGAATACTATCTCATGCCATATAGAAAAGACTTATCAAGCTATTAAAAGATATGAGGAGTCTTAAGTGCATATTACTAAGTAAAGAAGCCAATTTAAAATGGCTACCTATTGAGTCATTCTAATTATATAACATTCTTGAAAAGGCAAAATGATGGGGCTAGTAAAAAGATCAATAGTTGCCAGACATTATGAGAGGAGAGCATAGATGAATTTTAGTGGAAAATCTTACTTGTGATACTTTACTGATGGGTACATATCATTATGCCGTTGTACAGATTCAAAAACTGCACCAAATCAAGTGTGATCTATAGTGTACACTACTGAATTCATGTGGGTAATTTATCAATGTAAATTAATCAATTTCTTAATTATGCTGTGAACCTAAAGCTGCTTTGCATATAAAGTCTTAAGTTTTATTTAGGTAGGAGGTAGTGATAACACTGTCATGAAATAAGATAGGGAGGGAATCTAGGTAATTGAAAAAGCTTGAGCAAAAGTGAAAGAGGAAAACATTCACCACAGTTTCTCAATCAACTAGCAGTCAGTCAGTAAATAAATGAGTTGTTGGCCAATTAATTGATTGTAAACAAGAGCTGGAATCTCCTTTTTGATAAAACTATGCACAACTCACCATCACATGCATAAATATTTCTTGTTTCAACTTTAAGTGGATTCCCTACTATCAGAAGGTTTCAAAGTCAAAGCTATTGAAAAGTGTTACTGGCCATCAACTTTTTCCTAGACATGTCAGTTTCCCCTAGTGAAGAGCAGTTATACAAGTAAATACTATACCACTCATGAGTCTGGAACTTCCTGTCACTTTTCTGAGATTGATACTTCGGAAGGAAATGCCAATTATATTCATGTGATTTTAAAAAGGTAATTTAGAGGATTTTCTTTCCAATCTAACCTCTATTCTCCAAAACCTTTCAACAATGACTTCCCCTAAATCATTTCAGTAATAAAAAGCACTTCTTAATAGGTCTTTTAAAAATCTTGATTACACCTGCTACGGCTTCCATTAATAACAGGGTTTTTCTTCTTTGCTATAACATGATTATCTGAAAGTATAAGAATCCACGTGAAAATTTGGTTTATAGAAACAGCATTAGAGGTTGTAAAGGAACTTTGGCAACAAAGTTCCAGATCTGACCCACAGATGGCTACTCTTAGTAAGTCAACACAATGTTTAATATTCCTATCCAATAAATGATGAGTTTTTACATTCAAGACACAAAAATTAGATTTTTGACTTCTCATGAAAAATCAGGAATATTGCAACACATGACTCCCTGGAACTACCAGCAGGGGACACAGTCAGGCTTTCCCTTTAGTATCGATTCCCTAGTTTACACTTCCCCTCTCTCTCCCTTTGCTCCTCAAATCTGTGTCCCAGGGACAGTTGTCTTTGTGCTTGTCTCTCAAATATTACAAGAAAAGGGAATATTCATGAGGCACCCATGTTTATGGCTCTGAGAAGGAGACCTCTGACGAGGCTTCCTCGGCATTGTGGACCTGAACCTGCTGTTGGTGGGTGTCTGTAGGAGCCCTGTGGGGAAGCAATTGGCAAATTGAAATTAACTGCTAGTTCTGAGTTTGCAGCTATTATCGCGATAGAGAAACGCCCATGTGCTGGCAGTAATGGGAGTAGGATGAAAACAGGAAGATAAATGAAAGAAAAACAAGCAAACTGAAGGGAGCCACATCTTTCATTGGCTCCCCTCCTAGTCTCCCGCTACTGCCCTCTGCAGGTCGTGTTGATAGTGTTTCCTGAAACAAAAGAATGGATTTCTGATCCTCACCTCACAAACTAATGGCAAGAAAGGTGGTTAGAAGTAGAGAGTCAATCAGTTCATAGGTGTGTTGCTACCTAACTCATTCTTTATAGACGTTCTTTATACGACAGCTGTGACCTTTCCTTGAAAGAACTGATTTGGTATTTTAAAAACAATTATATTCCCTATAGTACTCTATGACCTATAAAGTCCTTTCACAATTTTGGGAGAGTCAATGTATTGTGAGCTCATTTAGACTCCAAAACTATGAGACACAAGAGTGGTAGATATAATCATTTCAGTTTTCCACGTGAAGAAATTGGGGTAGCTATGTTGATCCCTTAAGAAATTGGGGTAGTAGCTATGTTGATCCCTTAAAGTTACATCTCATAAAGTCAGCATTGGAACCAGGACGCCCTATCTGCCAACCTGTTGTCTAATCAACGCAGCAGGTACCTTCTATAAATCCACAGGTAACTGGACTCTTAAGCTAATGAAGTCCACAAATCCCACTCCTGTGGGAGGAAAACATTGGGGGTTTAAGCATGGCTCATTTTCCCAGGTCAGAGATGAAACCCATTTATTTGATGACTGGTTTTATTTAGTTCTGAAAAAGGAGGGGGGAAGTATCACCACTTAAAGGTATTGGGATATTTGAGGACAATTGAATTTAATGTTTCATGGAACACCAATTTTATGTCTTTTAAAACCCTGAAGGAATACAACTCAGCTTATTACCTTAAAAGTGTCATGTCTTGGTTTACAGAATTTCTTCCAGTGCCAATGAAGAGCAGTTCTGAGAGGTGTGGTGACAAGTTTGTCCCATCTAGAAAAGGTGAACTTAGGTGAACTTGATAGAGGGAAAAAGGACATCCTTCCTTAAGAAACTCTATTGCCATCTGCCGGGAAGTTGGGATAATCACTGTGTGAATCCATGAGTCCAGCTTGGTGAAAAGCATCTTGAACAATGGTGAGTGGTGACCATGTTTGCTTACACTTTAGTTCAGTAGGCAAAAGTTTTATATGCAGAAATGGGTTTCGGAGCTCTATTTAACCAGTGTTTGTATTGTTTTGTGTTGGGTGTATCCTTAAATAATCTAGTGGATTTTATAGATTTCCAAACAGGATGATACCTACATTCTGTACCTAAAATAGAGGGTGTGAGGGGTAAAATTTTTCTTTAGGGACCTACTACTTTAAAAGTGTTCCTGTGAAAAGACCTGATACGGTATTTACCTACCTTTTATTTCAACTTTGCTAAGAAAGAAGAAACTACTCTTTCCCGGTTAACCATGTCTGAGGGTGCGCGGGGTGAAACCGGGCACTTCTCAGGCGCCATGATTCCCGGAGGAGGCTTTTCGAAGTGACCTTCCCTTTCCACACATATTGCGCACTGACACACAGGCACAAATTTGCAGTTCTGAGTAAATATTATCTCATTTGCCATGTCTCTCATTCTTTACCTTTTGAAAATAAATGCTCAATATTGAGAAGATACTGAGAGAGACTCTCGCTTCAATTAGAGTAGACGATCTTAAACAAGAAGACAAGGGTATTGAATCGAAATACTGGGAGTGGGGTCATCAAGCTGACTAGATCTTTCTCCCTCTTGAAGACAGACTGTCTGCCTCTGCCACACTGCCTCTCAGGATCACGCATCTGTCCTGCCTTCCTCCCCATAGAGGAGAAAACCTTCCATCCCAAGCTTTACATTTATGACCCAGGAGATAGATGTAAATCAAGCATTACACTAAGAGAAATAAGCCAGAAGGAGAAAGCCAAATACTGATGATGCAACTCATAGGTGGAATATAGAAAAACAAAACAAATGACAAGACTAAATGGAAACAAACCCTCCAAACATGACTGCAGAATAAAGCTACAAGAGGAGTGTGAATATGGAGGTGGAAACAAAGTGGGGGTGCCCTGTGAACTATGATAAAGGACTAGGGGTGTTCTGGAAGTACAGATGGTGTGATGATATATCTGAGGAAGTCTGAATCTACTCTCCTAAATTATATATATACAGAGCATCCCTGATGCCACAGGAGCTAAAATCTCAGTGTTATCAAGCTATCCATAGCCACTGTAGCATGAGTTCAATTCCCCTCCAGGGAGGTGACCACATGGCACAGCAGACCTCTCCTCTTCCGGCTGTTCCCCTCAACAATGTATTTCAGTACATCTGCCTGTTCTGTCCCTCACTCTCTCTCTAGTGAATCCTCTCATCCGCCATTCCTCGGGTCTGTACCTCAGTTCTATATGAATAAATAAATGAATCTAAATAAAAGAAGTTACATATACAGTAGTATAAACCAGCCCTTTATCAAAAATAAATAAATAAATTGATTTATTCCTATGGAAATTAATATAAGTACAATAAAAAATAAATCCAGCTCAGAGATAGGAAGTCATTAAAGATTCTCTAATTCAGTGTTACCTGTAATAAAATATATGATTTATGAGCTTAATCACTATTACAATCTTATTTTTGGTTGTATGTTACCAATTTAGTAATTTTTTATAGTAATATTAGCACAATAAAAATTTTAAAGGATCTACTGCAATGATTCCTTGCAATGTTACAAAAAACATTTTTCATCCCTGAGATACCACAGTCTTTCTAGTCATTGTTAGCTCCCTTATAACTATAAGGATCACAAAATACGAGTTGAATGTTTGTCAAGTGTACTGGAGAGAAATTTCAGATTCTTCTTGTTGTGCTAAGTGATATTTAAAATTGTATATAATCTAGAGAAACTTTTTTTGTGGACAAATCCCACTAAATTTTTATGCCTAAAAATTTCAAACAAATACTCTTAATAGAGCCAGGATGGCATTCGGCTTAGATCATGAGTATGGAATTTTTAGTCTTGTATTTGAGCCAGTTCCTTCACATATTTCTTTGTATCTGGAAAAAGTTACTTCACTTCCCTGCCCCTCAGTACCCTGAGAAACAGAAATAATAATATTACTACAAAAATATTTTGAGGAGTAAACTTAATGATGAATATAATATAGCACAATCCTTGCCACATTATAAGATCTCAGCACATATTACTTATTATATCTATAAAATAACTGTCATTATTGAATACAATTAAAAGCAGAAGAGCCAATAAGTCATTTTTCTAGCAGAAAACAACAAGCAAGCAAAACAGAATCAGGGGATTTCGAGAGAACAAAGGGATAAAGATGCTTTCTTGGCTTGTAAACAGAGATTTGAGAGAACATTGTCATTTCTGCCGAGCTTTTTTTGTAATGTCCATGCATATTTATAACCTGCACCCTGGACCCAAATTACATCTTCTGAAAATCAACAAAGACCCTATTCTAAGGTCATTCTCTAAGCATCGAATGGGTGTTATAGAACGTGAGCCTGAATACATATTAACCATCAGTTTTTCATTCCTTCAACAAATTATTGTTTAATATCTGTGTTTATAGTCAGTGGACAGGATCTAGAGGCCAATTGGAAAACAGAATACACTTGGTCCATGTCAAGCAATCTCTCTCTGTCTCTCTCTGTATTGAACATGCAAAGGAATGTTTGGTTAACATTCCTTTGTGATGTGATTTTGCAATTCCTCTCAAGAAGAAATGGAGTCTCTTACTCCACACTTAACTAGGTTTGCCTGTGTTACTTGATTTGGCTAATGAGATATAAGAAAAAGTGAGTGTGTCTCATGCAGAGGCATACAAAATTCTTGTGAATGGCCTTGCTACATCTTGCTGCTTTGGGGAGACTCACAAAAGAGAGGCCAGAATAGCATTTACCTCTTTGTTCAGGTGTGTACTGAATGGGAACTGGTACAAATGAGCCTTCAGAAAATACTCTCTATCTTTTATGGATAGCAGTTACACAAATGTTTGTATAAATAAAAACTCCTTGAGCGAAAATAGTATTTACTCTTGTACATGTTCTTGTGCACAGGGGTGACTGAGGGAGAATGGGATCAAATAACACAGAGGTTATTATGGGCATAGTTGGTGAGAATGGTTTCTGAGTTGTGGTGGAGATGCTATCCCACTCCATAGTAGTTCAACAAGTGAGTAGATGGTGAGAAATTTGAACTCATACCATGCCATGTTTAAAATACTTGCTTAAAGACTTCATTTATTAAGCATAACAGAGAAAGGGAATAATAATTAAAGTTAATCCAAGAGAGTTTTTTTTTTTTTTTTTTAGGATGGGTACCCCAATTTATACTCATATATAGATAAGATTTAGCAAGTCAAGAAAAATGTACGATAGCAAAAGAGGATGATAAACAATGAAGA
Organism: Condylura cristata; assembly: GCF_000260355.1. Taxonomy (NCBI): domain Eukaryota; kingdom Metazoa; phylum Chordata; class Mammalia; order Eulipotyphla; family Talpidae; genus Condylura; species Condylura cristata. The sequence goes on along the minus strand of NW_004567112.1, from coordinate 13,365,456 downwards.
GGTTTCTGTAAAGTTTAGAACTCTAAGTGAACTTGCCTTTCTATTGTATTATTTTGTGCAATTTACTGGATTATTAGGGATTAAATACTTATTAACTGCTATTATTTTTAATTAGCCCTGGCCTACATCTTTGTGGCTGGGAGCATAGACTTGGTCAAGGCTCTGAAACTGTAAAGGAAGAGACTTAGAATAAAAATCTCTTAATTCTGTGTCAGAGTACAAACTTGAGTTTCTTATTTCATCGAGGACACATCAGGTAACACGCAGACACGGTTTTCTCATAAAGACCATAAAAGATTACAGACAGAAAATTGGGTAAAGAGCTCCCCCCGGAAATTTAAGATTTATCAGTAGAGTTGTCTTAGGGTAGACTTGTCTTTAAAATTCTCCAGAAGTCCTTGTGCCTCTTCAAGTTTTAATCTTCATTCCCACAAAACAAGTACATTTCTTCCTTCCCCTGTAAAATTGTCTTGTCACTTGTGACGTTAATGTAGAGGAAATCTGTTAAAAGCAGTCTTTGCTTTTCTTAATCTTACAGCATGCTGAGCTTAGGCCTTCCTCAAGTGCAAATGGAGAGAGGGGGAGAGTGGGCTTTGCTGTCTGGATTTCAAAGAAGGTGAGTGTAGGCCTGGGGAAGGCTTTGCCCAAGATGCTTGTGTCTTTTCATTTCATACAGTTTTTATAACCTAGATCAAAGAATATTATAGTTGAGAGGACATTGGAGACCTTCTGTTCCCTCCTCCCTCATTGTTGACAGATGGAGAACCAGGGATGAGATAGTTTGCTTAGCTCCAGCTGGAGAGTGACAGAGGAGATCCCCTACTTGGCCTTGATGTGAATTCACTAAAGAATTGTTTCAGGTGGTTGGACTGTAACAAACTGTGAGTGGCTTAAATGAATGGTTCACAAACTTGGGTGATCATGAGACATTAAATTTATCTATAAATCTGTTAAATATCTAAAGATAGCCAAATCTCCTATTCTATACCTTATAATACCTAAATTTATGCTTAAGTTGTCCCCAAATCTATAATTAGAAGAGTAAAGTTTGAAGGGGAGAATATGCCATGGATTTTAAAATCTGAATTACATTAAATCAATCTCTCTCGTTCTCTCTCTCTCTCTCCCCTCTCTGTCTGCTTAAGGGGCTAATAGGCTAATAAGGCAAGTGACATTTTTATTACAGATAAAATATCTCCTTTAACCATGTTCTAGAGATATTTGCCAGATGACCTATTATAACTGGAAAGAACTGACTTGGGGGGTGAAATTCCATTCAGATTTTTGTTGGCATTTGCATGTTTTGCATGGAAGACATATGTAAAATTATGGAAAGGGGGTTGCTGGCCAAACAGATGGGAACAGGTGTAAAACTGGATTCATTTTGTCACTTTTTCTTTTGCTATAAACATAAAGGAATCTACAGTGGATTAGAAACCATTTTTTAAAAGATTTACTTACTTATGCATATAAGAACTGGGGAACAGGCCAAAGGTACAGGGGGTGAGAGATTCATGAAAAATGGAGTGGGGAACAGAACAGGCAGAGCTACTGAAATACACTGTTGAGGGAGCAGTGGGTGGGTCAGGAGAGGTCTGCAGCACCATGTGGGTCACCTCCCTGGCAGAGTATTGAACTCGTGCTGCAGTGGCTACAGATGGTTTCATAGTGTTGTGCTTTAAGGCATTGTGCCACCAGGGAGGCCCTACACTATCATTATTAACTATATGAGACACTAGTTCTGTGCTAAATCAGTCACCATGCCCAGAAACATTATTTTCTCTTTTAATTTAAATGTATTATTCAATTATTTATCAAATGTTTAATATGTATCATGTATTAATCTACATAATGTAAATGAAAAACAATAAAAATGACCTTCTTTCCATAAAGAGTTGTCAGCACATATAAAACAGTAAGGCTTGGATAGATGCTAATAACATCACAAGTCCTATATTCATGATCAATGTAAAGTTATGCAGGCAACGCATGTGTAAAATTCAAAAAAGAGAAAGATTGGTATGAGCTATGGAGAGACCACTTTGCTTGTTGGGGAAACACATTAGCTAACCTGAAAGGATGACTACATCTGGCAGGGAGATGTAGTCATCCCTGAAAGGTCAGGGAGGAACATTCCAGACCAAGGGATGAAGTGAGCAGGGTGTGGCATCTGGAAAGGTAGGATTCTTTCACTGGCACTGAGAAGGCCCTCTTCGGTGTAGCAGATTCCTCTTGTTTAGGTGACTGGAACAAAGAAGATTGTCTTATATGTGTAGGTGGGACTTGGGTTGCAAAATCTTGCTACCAAACTTCTAAGATTATATCACAGAGACGGTCCAACAGGGGCCTAGTACAGACAGGCCCACAGCCCTTCCTTGCAACTTGGACTTGAGGGTCCCAAGGCTCCTCACTATACAATATCCCTCTGCTTTATTCCTCTGGCCCCTTAACACCCTTTTCTCTCTCTTCTTTCCAACGATGTGTTCCCTTGAAAACGTAAACAATCATGTCTCTTTGCCATGGACAGGAAAGATAGAGTTATAAAATGGAACTTTCTGGAATGAATGACCACAAAGGGGTGAACTGGGATGAGCAATGGCTGGACCTCTCCTGATAGCAGCTTTAGGTTCTGCCTTAGGGTCACTTCCTTGACAAGTTGTCTCTGAGGAATGTCGAAAACACCCAGGCCTTGGTTTCTTCATCTATAAAGAAGAGACTGCTTTGCCTTTCCTACTCATCAGGGCATCAGTGAGGATGAAGTGAGGTAATTTGTATGGAGAAAATTTTAAATTAGAGAGCACTAAACAAATGGAAAGCATTGTCATTTGGCAGACAGCTTGCTTTGGAGAAGCAATCAGATTAACAGGAATTGAGTTTATATCTCAGTGATGCCACTTACTGTCAGACTGAGTTTATCACAGAAAGTCCTTGAGTTTTAGTTTTCTAATCTGAAAAATGGAGACACAGGATGCCTCACAGTTTCTGTGCAGATTAATTAGAGTGCTTAGAATTCAGTTGATTATAAAGTATTCTAATATTTACCAAAATTGATAATCGGTAGCAAAGAAGGTATTTATAAGATGCAAGTAAATGTACAGAAAAGTTAGAGCTGAACATGACTTGTTGAAAGAACTTCAGACACTAGGGACCTTCTGGAAGTCACCAAATAAGCCTGTCTAAGCATGGAGTCTCCAGGCCTATATGGTTGTACTCCAGAGTCCAGGTAGGCTACAAAAGAATCAGCTTCTGATATCAAAATGTCCTTTCAGCCATGGAAATTTAAGCAGCCTTGGGGATAGAAGATCATTCATTGCCACAAATGATGCTGCTGATAGAAGCATGAGCCAGCTATGCTGCTCTTATTGTCAAAGAGGGGACTTGGTGTCTCTGCTGCCGTCAGCCTTGGCCTCTTCATCCTTGGGAGAGTAGACGCAGCCAGCATGTCTTGTTTTGCAGGGTAAGTTGGGTGGGCTGAGCAATTGGAACAAAGGCCAGGACACCCCCAATAATTGGGATGCTCACTTCCTTAATTTTGGGCTGTTCCACAGGCTCTCAAGGTGACTGTGGTCTGGGCATTTCTAGTCTGTAAAAGGATTGACTTATCCCTGAAATTCAGATTCCTGAAATAGTGATGGTGCATGCGATGTCTTTCTTTCTTTCTTTTTCAAAGATTTATTTATTTATACATACAGAACTGGGGTACAGGCCAGAGGTACAGGGTCTGTGAGAGGATTCACCAGAGACAGAGTGGGGAGCAGAACAGGCAGACTGATAAAGCACACGGCTGAGGGAAGCAGTAGACAAGACAGGAGAGGTCTGCTGTGCCCGATGGGGGATTGAACTCGCACTGAAGCATCTGTGGCTGGCTTCATAGTGCTGTGTTTTGACCCATTGTGCCACCAGGGGTAGCACCATGTGATGTCTTTCTTAAAAAAGACCAGCATGAAGGTGAACATGCTTATCTGGGTCGCCATGTATATCTGAGACTCTAAACCTGGCTTTGTTATTTACTGTCTTTATGGTTCTCTGCAAACTACAGGTAATTGCTGAGTCTCAGGCTGACCATCTGCTTAGAAGGGATAATGATGCTAGTCTCTGGTTTGTTGCAATGAGCAGTCACTATATGAGATTACGTATACACTGATATGAGCGTGGTGACCGACATGACTACGTGTTTATAACTTTTTTTAATTTTTTTTGTACTTTGGACAATGTAGATACTAAGACAAAATATTTGTTAAGCCTCTGCTGCTTGTGTACAATAAAGGCCTTTATTTAGTGCTAAACTGTGGGGACTACAAACCTATTTCCTTGGTGGCTCATGTCCTTTAAAAATTAGCAAAATATAGGCAAAGAAAAAATAAGTTGCTAACATGGGCCTAATGAGTGTTCAGGAGAGCAAGTGAGACAAGGGACTGCAATAATCTTAGAAAAGATCTCAAGAGATCATTTATTTTGCTTTATTTAGTCTATCAATCTACTAGTTCGGTAGGCTGTCAATTACCAAGATTAGTGACTGTCAATAATGACCCATGAACTGTGCTGGAGTTGTGGGAGTAGGCCTTCAAGGGTGAAGGTACTACATAAAGAAGGAAAATAAATTGGGTCCATTTATCCATGTATTTAATTGAGTAAAAAGAAAAATATTTAAATTTTCCTAAAATTTTCCTAATTTTACTTCATTATTGGTAATTGATATATGTGTGTCTTCAACACACCCCTTCCCCACCACCACCACACACACACACACACACACACACACACACACACACAAATCCTCTCATTGGCTCTAGAAAGTAACTCTGTAGATGTCCTAACTATATCTCAAATATAACACTCTCACACATAGTGGGAGTATTCTATTTTCTTCAGAAATGGGTGCTACATACAGTTCTCATTTGACTAATGTCACAATTACATTTTTGCTGAATGACTCTCCTTCAGGAGGAACTCAATTTCCCAAAAACTTCTACTCTCTAGTCTCCATCTCAAAGGTTTCTGCAGCCAGCCACAAGAGGGGAGATGACCAGGTACTGAGAGTACACGCGAAAAGCATTATGGGCCAGATCTGGAGATACATATTGGCTTCCACCTACATTTCATTGGTGAGAATGTAGGTATATGGTAGAAGTCTACTGTAAAAGGGATTGAGAAATGTAATTCATCTCTAAGCAATGTAGAAAATTGGATATCATTCACTGTGATAGTGGCTTCTTAATTGGTTCCTGGAAAAAAAAAATCTGCTCCCATCCAAAAAAAAAAAAAAAAAGTGCCTTTTGCCTTTTTCCTCTTTGTCTAAATCCAGCCTTTATTATGGTTCCAGCACTTTGAGACAGGAACCTCTGAGAGCTATAGAAACATCTCTTAACTGTTACATGTCCAAAAACCACCTCTCAGATCCCTATGTGGCCATCCATTGGAGTGGACTGCCCACCCCATCTTGTGCTTTCCTTGAAGTTGAGTCTCCATTCTAGGTGAGCATCTGGTCGGTTCTGACAAACCTAACCTTATCTAAACTCTACCCACATATTGACCACAATAATTATTATTGTGTTGATTGTTGTTTACAAAATGGTATTTACTATAGGAGCTATTAAGAATTTAGTCTCCCATGTCAAGCATATGGCAATATTTCGAGCCTTGTGTTACTTAACAAGCTGTCAAGCCCTTGGTAACAACCCAATGCATCACTCACCTGGAAATATTGTCTTTAGGCAAAGCTTGACCTACATGGTCAGAGCCCTGAAGCAAGTTTATTTTTATTCACTCTAAATAAAACTTAAATGTCTCAAGATATATGGGGGAGGGGAGGAGGCAAATAGGAATAGAGGAGGAAGAGAAAGATGAAGAAGAGGAGAGGGGGAGTTGTGACAAAGGATGGAGGAAGAAAAATAGGGAAGAGGAGGAGAGGAGAGAGAAAAGAAGGGCTAGTCAATGGAGTTTTGGAAATCTTTCCCAAAAAGGAATAGGAGAGAAATACATGACCATCCACCAATAAAAGAAAGGAAGTGAGACAATGGAGCAAGTAGGAAGATATGAAATGGGGGGCAAGACATAACCGGAAGTGTCCAGAGAACAGATTGTAGACAGAGATAGGAGAGGGAGCAAGAAGCCTGTGTATGTAGCTCTCTGTGGTTTCCCATTTCCGGTTCTCATTCATCATCACCCAGTTGTTCCATAAGCACTGAACGAGCATGTTCTGTAAGCTGGGCGCGTGTCTCCATAAACGTTTGTTTTTGGTGCATCTAGCATTTGGGTAAAAGTGGAGATGCACATGTGTGTGATATGTCCATAGAAGTGTGGATTTTCATAGAGGGGAGTCGTCTCTGCTAAATGGAGAACGGAGGGAAAAACTCGTAGTAGAAATGAGGGTTCAGCTAATGTGTGTAGATGGATATGACCAAAAATAGAAAAAAGGACCAAGAATGTCCTTATACAAATTTCCATTGTTGGAAGTACTTGATGGAGTTAAGGCAGACAGAGAAAAGAGAGAGAATCAGATGAGTGAAAGTATAAAGAAAAATATAAGGAAAAAATAGAGATCCCACCTGCTAGCCTAGGTCTCAGCGCTATTAACTCTACCACCAGGAGCTTACCCACACTGTGTAGCGGACCTCTCCTGTCCCATCTGCTGCTCCCCTCAGCAGTGGATTGCAGCAGATCCGCCTGTTCTGCTCCCCACCCTGTCTCTGGTGAATCCTCTCACCTCCACACCTCTGGTCTGTATCCCAGTTCTTCTATGTAAACATTTTTTTTTGGTAAAAATTAGAAGAAAATATAAGGAAAAAATAACAAAATAATATATACAATTGAGAAGAAGAGGAATAAAAGAGAAAAGTACAGGGCCCTCCCTGGTGGCACAGCAGGTTAAAGCACAGCACTAAGAAGGCGCAGCCACCACAGCATGAGTTTGATTCCCGCCCCAGAGCTGACCCACATGGCCCAGCAGACCTCTCCTGGCCCACCCACTGCTCCCATTAGCAATGTACTTCATCAGTCAGCCTGTTCTGCTCCCCACTCTGACTCTGGTGAATCCTCTCACCGCCCCTTCAACTCTGTCCTGTACCCCAGCTGTGTATGCATAAATAAATAACTCTTTCTGAACTTTTTTTTTCTGAAAGAGAAAAAAAGTACAAAGAGGACAAAAGAAACTTTCTGATGTTATAACTTCTCTTGGCTTGGATCATCTTTTGGTTCACCAGTAGAGCTGCAGGATTTAGCCCTGCCCTAGGCTGCACTGTATGTGTCCACTCAGGAGATGAGGCCGTGGAAACACAGACTGGACGTCCTGAATTGTGCTCTCTGTCAATGAAGATATGTCCTAAACCTGCATGTCTCTCGCTGAAATGATGATGTTAAGAGAGGCACATTAATGTCAGACAATGTATTTCCAGTCAGACTTGATTTCCCCTGGAAAATTCTTTTAAGGTTAAACCTCAGTTAAAATGAGCTTGAGTTTTGAAATGTTCCTATTATATTTCCTTTTTGCTGATACATACCGCAAACTGGACTTTTACCATAGGTAGACTTTACTGCTGTGTTAAATTCATTTATGAAATTGCTATTTTTTGGTAGATTTCCTTTGGGGCATATGCATCATTGGAACTTGACAGGGTGTTATTTTGACATCTCACCCCTTGTGCAAGAGGTGGAATGTCTTGGGTTTATGCAGCAGTACCTTTTCCTGAGATGAGTGTTAGAAAGTGAGTGGGAAGAACAGAGCAGAAATGTACCCCCCCCCACAGCCATTAAACCTTGATCGATGAGAACAGCCACACTCTCTGAAACTGGCTGAGAGGGAACGCCTTGACAGAGGTGCGCCTTGATTTCCTTCTTGATGCTTCACTGCCCGTTAGATGCAGTTTATCTTTCTTTTTAATAGAAGTAAAAATCAAACAAACTGTAAAATATTTGGATATACTAAGCTTCATTCTGAATTTAAGGGTGTATGAAAGACCAATGTATGAAAAATATATATTAATCTTCTGCTAGTTCTTATTTTTTTTAAATGTTTATTTATATATGCATACAGAACTGGGGTACAGGCTGGAGGTGCAGGGGTGGTGAGAGGATTCATCAGAGACACAGTGGGGAGGAGCAGAACAGGCAGATCGGCAAAGTACACTGCTGAGGGGAGCAGTGGGCGGGTCAGGAGAGGTCTGCTTTGCCATGTGGTTCACCTCCAGGATCAAACTCATGCTGAAGTGGCTTTAGCTTCTTAGTGCTGTGTTTTAACCTGCTGTGCCACCAGAGAGGGCTCCTAATTCTGAGTTTTAAAAGATTCTTTGACAAAGCATTTATCAGGTATAATTACTGTGATTTTGTCTAGAGTCAAACAGAATGTAATTGTATGAAATAATTTTTTCCAAGCTAATGCTTTTTGTTTGTTTTTGCTTATCTTATTGAAATAGTTAATACCTCTAATATGATGTTAAATCAAAGAGATAATAGAGGGTATCTTTTTCATTTTCCACTTTTCTATGGGAAATTATGTTTCACCACTGATAGTGGTGATTTTTTTCCATATTATTTATTCTTTTTTAAACATGGGTAGAAATAAAAATTATCTAGCAATTAAGTCTTGATGTTGATATCTTTATACTTTTTGTTGTTTAGTCCTGAGAAGAAAAGTGGCATTACTGTTATTGTTGTTGAGGCATCAGCTTTGTTCTTTAATTTATTAAGTGAATGCTAATGTTAGTATGACAATAGCATTACAATGGTTTTCTCTCATTCTATAATTTATTTGCCTTTCTTTTATTCTAATGTCTTAAAATGAAAGCATTGATCCATAGCATGGTCCAGAAACAGATTTCCCCATGGAAATATCTGACTCCACTTATTTCTGAGTGGTGCCAGTCCTGGATCCTTCTGCCACCAGAATTTCCCTCTTAGACTTCTCACCTGGATCATAGTCTTTATTTCTCTAGTGCTATGTTTTCCTTTTTTATACTGTTAGCCTGAACACTCAAATTTTTCATCTGGATGTGTACTCGGAACCAAAAGTATTGGTCTGTTTGGAGAAGCCTAGCCCTTTCTACTGGAAACTCTTTTCTAGTTATGCTCTCTTCACACTTGTAATCATTATCATCATCATCATGGGAGGATAGACTACTATATCCCTCTTAAGTATAAACATGGCACACCTCCCCAGGCTCTCGAAACATGTTCTTCTATGAGTGTGAGTGTGTGCGCGCACACACACACACACACACACGTTGAGTTGACTGAGCAGGTCTGTGCAAAGTGCTTGGTATTCGCATTGAATAAGATGCCATGAACGACTAGAATCCAAAAGTAAATAAATGAATGCCTGGAAGCTTCTGATACTGTGTGTGTGTGTGTGAACCTTTATTCATTATTCAACACATATATAAGAAGTGGATGATATGAGTTCTTCAGCTTCTAGAGAAAGCATGTATAAAAGTGGAAAAGATTTACATTTTCTCTTTAATTGATTTATCAGGATATGACCGCTTGAAACTTGCATATGATTCCTATGAAATGTGTAGGGTGGTAATTGTAGCCATTAATATGTAAAATCTTCCATTTGATCAATTTGTGTTGGGTTTCTAATACATGTGAAGAGCTGAGGTTGTCATCACTAGAGAATATGAGGCAAATAACAGGGGTCTTGGGTCTCAGTGACACAATCCCTAATCTAAGTAGTTTCTCATCAAACAAAAGGAAAGAACAAAAGTAAGAAAATGTCTTCTCCAAATAAGCATAAAGCATAAGAAATGCTAGATTTACATATAAATATGTTCTATGTTAGAATATGCTCATGGGTTCACTAATGCAACAAGCATCCATTAGGTCTCTCTTTATCCTGGGCTTATGTAATCCTGTGGATTGGATAAGTTGCTAGGAAACATATTTGATAGAATAGGTCGTATGGAAAGGAAAGGTTTTTTAAGTAGAATAAATGGCATATGTGAAAGAACAGGAACAAAAGAAATAAATGCCCTAACTTATTTATTATATAATTTGAATGTCAGAGGATTATAAAACAGAAAGTAAGAAAGGGAGATTAGAAGTTCAGCAGCAAGAGTATCTGAAGGTCCCAGCCTTTTCCTCATCCTAAAATGATTTACTTGAAGCTTTACCTACTGGTTTATTCATGGTGTTGAGCATTCTCAGATCAGTTCAGTTTAACAGAATCCAACACAATCAATTCTGTATCAATTGATTAAATGCAATATTTTACATTCTAATGAATTACTTTTTTGCTTTGTCCTATACTGTTCATTTAACATTTAGCAGTGGAATTGTCAGATCAGTTAGTAACCCTTAGTCAGTTTTTCTCTCATAATGACACCACATGCAACAGTTACCCAAGTTCTCTGTGGCCACAAAAGTGTCTATTGACAAGGAATGTCCGAGACCACACCAGATGTCAAAGTCTAGTGCTGACAGGTGGCTTGGTCAGGGTCTTTTCCCTGAAGGATGAGGCTGCATCTGTGAAATGAGCAATGAGGCAGGGACTGACACTTTGGCTGGTGCAAGTATCTCCTGCCGAAAACTTCAGCAGTTCTTTATTTAAACAATACCCAAGCGGTGAGATTACATAAGTATGGGCATTGAAGCAAATCTTTAACAATTAATTTCCATGGTTACACCGAAACTTTTGTGGTAACATGTTACAAAGAAATTCTTTTGATCATAGAAAGAAAACCACCAAAAACAATCAGCACCTCCATTTTTTTAGCATGATCAATCATTCTTGTCAGCATCTCAAATAAAGCAGCAAATCATTAAGTCCTCCTATAAACAATCCTTTCCCAGGTTCCAAACTGTCCCAGGAGGAAGTACATCCTCATTATGTTTTATCCATATTTATTAAAAATAATATAATAGTTTATTTTTACATCATTTTGCACATTTTTTTTTTCATATCAATTGTAATCCCCACGGGTTTCCCATCACCAAGTCACCCGTGTGCCATCACCATAGTCCCGTGTACTTCCCTCCCCCACCCCCGTTTTTTATCTCATTCCCCACTCCATCCCCACAAAATGTCTCTGGTGTTTTATCCATATTTTTAAAGACAATTTACATTCTTGATTTATGCTAAGGTACTTTTCTGAGAAAACCATTGTCAATTGTTCAACATTTTTGTAACCAGTTCTCTATGTCCAAGAAGCCTGCTAACAAAGGAGGGACAAGAGGCTCTCCCTGGTGGCGCATCGGGTTAAAGCACAGCACTGAGAATCTGAAGCCACTTCCGCATGAGTTCAATTCCCGTCTGCACTGGAAGTGACCACATGGCGCGGCAGACCTCTCCTGACCCGCCCGCTGCTCCTCTCAGCAGTGTACTTCGTCGATCTGCCTGTTCTGCTCCCCGCTCTGTGTCTGGTGAAGCCTCTCACCGCCCCTGAGCCTCTGGCCTGTACCCCAGTTCTGTATGCACAAATAAATAAATAAATCTTAAAAAAAAAAAAAAAAAAAAAGAGGACCAAGAATTGCTTGATGGTCAAATACAATTAACCAAGAACAAGTGCAAGGCAGTTCAGTAAGCATTGCTATGGAGACTCCCCTTAGTATGTCTTCTTCTCCCCCATTGCCCAGACCTTGTCATAAGACAGCATGGGTTGCTTAGCCAACGTCAAGGGGGTTCTCTCTGGTAGGTAATATACTCAGAGAATCATATTTCCTCCATTTGATCAAATCAAATTTAATAGAATAGGCTTAAAGGAGAATATTTTTGAAGTCAGAGCGTCATAGAAGGATGCCTTAAATATTTGCTCTGTATCAGGAAAGAGGCAGGTGTGGGTGTAGGATGACTCATGTAAGAGTGAGCAGACATTCCCACTTTAACCAAAAAAAAAAATACATTGTCTGTCTTCCTTCTAATTTTGATAGCCAATGGGCGGGTATCATGACCCAAGTAGGAACACATAAAAAAACTAATTTATGAATTATTCAGATGATCACATTTTCATTTTCAAAGCTGGGTATTAGCTTGGCTAATTGGCTATCTGTTGGAAAAAGAGAACTGCATAATCCTAGGTTTCATGTTTATTAACCAAGTGTAAGTAATAAGCCCAGCAAAACCTAACTAAAAAATAAATTATAATTGCTCAAAATCTTAACTTATATGAATGCTAGGATGAATATTCTTATGTTTATGTATTTGCACAGTGCCATAATTTTTCCTTAGAGTAAATTTAGAGTGGAATTATTGATATAAAATATACATTTTATTTAAAACTTCAGCCAATTAATACATTTACTTTTTTTCTTTAGCATATGCTAATATTGTAGCTTCAACTTATACCATCTACCATTTTGCCATAAGTAAAAATGGGATGTGACTGAAACCAATAAATAGAAGACCAAACTCATATCATTTCCCTTGCCAGATTATAAATACGCATGGTTATTTAGTTCTGACATTTATTGCTCTCTTTGTGAAGCTGATGAGATGATCCTTATCTTAATTGCTGCTGATAACCAAAGCTTGTGATAGAATTTGGTTTTAAAGAGCTTTTGGAAAAAATACTTTGAAAAGTCCCTACCTATATCTGAATCACATCGCTCAAACTTTTAGGAGCCATATGGGTTTGAAATTGCCATTTGAATATTAACACAAAACTCATTTAGGATCAATTAACTCCTGGATTCCCGGTTGGAGACATTTTAAAACTTCTCAATAGAAACACGTGAATATGTAGAATATACATATAAAAATGTATACCCATCGGTTTCTGTGTGTTAATTCAAGCATATAAACATAAATTTATCATTTTTTAAAAAAAATATTTATTTATGTGTGCATACAGAACTGGGGTACAGACCAGAGGCTCAGGGGCGGCGAGAGGCTTCACCAGAGACAGAGTGGGGAGCAGAACAGGCAGATCGACGAAGTACACTGCTGAGGGGAGCAGCAGGCGGGTCAGGAGAGGTCTGCCGCGCCATACGGTCACCTTTGGGGAAGGCGGGGCTCTAACTCATGCGGAAGTGGCTTTAGCTTCTTAGTGCTGCTCATTAACCCACTGCGACACTAGGGAGGGCCAAATTTATCATTTTTAAATGTGCAGTTCAGTAGTATTAAATACACCCAACCTTACTACCACTACCATCTCCAGAACTTTGTTTATCTTATGAAACTGCAAGTCCATGCCCATCAAACAATGACCCTCCACCTCTTCCCCTCAGCACCTAGAAACCACCATTTCTAATTTCTGTATGCTTTTGACAACTGTAAACACATCATATAAGAGAAATTTTATACTACTTGCCATTTTGTGAATTTCTTTTCACTTAATAGAAAGTCTTCAAGTTTCAATCATGTTGTTGCCTATGTGAGAATTATCTTCTTTTTAAAGACTGAAAAATAGTCCACTGTGTGCATAATGAATTTTGTTCCTTCATTCATCAGTGGATCCAGTGGATCAAATACTCTATGAATGTATTTGATGAAATAAAAAATGAGATGAGGTAAAAAATGTAAATATCAAATAAATTTATTAAGATATAAGCAACTATTAATTTAATAAATCAAAAGTAAAATAAAACAATGTAAAAGGGACTAGAAAGTTTAGAAAATTCCTATTTAAAATTGTCAAGTGAATGAGAGTAGAAATTAGCTATAGAAAAAATAATGTATTTGACAAAAAATGTAGAAAAAGTTTTAACATAGCATAATACATAATACAGTAGGAAAGAAGAAGGTAAGATAAGTTAGAGAGAAGAAAAATGGGGAGGAGGGAAGAGAAGAGTAATAAAAGAAAATAAGCAGAAATACAAGTAAAAGGGTAAGTTAGTAAATGTAAATTGAGTATGCTTCCATACTTTTAAAAAAAGGCTCAGATTTTTAAGTAATTATTTGGTGTACTGATAAGATATTCATGTAACCAAAAAAGGAGGAAAATAAACCAAATAAATATTAAGCAAAAACCTGTTATATTGATATTGGAGAAAATTGATTTGAATAGAGTTTTTCAATATAAGATGTACATTATGAGCCTGCATGTAAATAACGCTGTGACGCACTCTATTTAATCACAGATATCCTGATGTTAAAATAAGTGTAGAATATAAAATATTTTGTATTTATGAATAGTCCCCTAATGTCAACTTACATTATTTATTCTTTCATGGGAAAATCTACCATTATTCCAGGGATACTAAATATTAGGAACTTGAAATGAAAACCAAAAGTCAAGAAATCAAGTTACATCAAAATTGTTAGGGACAGATCCTTCTTACACAAGAAAACAACTCAGGCCAGGGATGTCAGGGAGAGGTGGTATCTGTTCTGAGCCTTGCATATTGCTGTATTCCTACAGCACCTAGAAGTGCCATGACATTGTCTGACTTCATGCATTTCCCTCTCCCATCCTTTATTTATGCATCTTGGGGTTCAGTTGTCAAGAACTTTGTTAGTTTTGTTTCCTTACTAGCAGCAGTAAAGATTTAAGCCACCTATCTGCAGAGGTTCCTTGCTGACCTCTGTGAGATTTGGCAGACCTCTGAAGAGCCCCAAAGCTCTACAGACTCCAAGACCTCCTTGGACGCCCCCCCACCCCCTCTTCTGTAGACCTTCACAGAGACCCAGCACTGGCTCTGGCTCTAACATGACCTGCAGCGTGCACCGGAGGCCTCAGCCGAGATGTTGGCTGTTGGCTTGTGCCAGTAACTGCTGGACACTGTAGACTCTGAGACAGTCGGTTCCGTGGGGCTCCAGAAACTTGTTTCTCCAATGTCCTGTTAAATACACCCTATTGTTCCCTGAGCCTGAAAGATCTAGCAGTTGTCAGTGCCTGGGTGAGAACCATACAGTGATCTGTCTTCCCCCTTGCTTCTGTCCTTTGCCACTGTTTTGATACAGTTTTAAGTCTAGTATAATAATGAACATGATAGTTAAGTTAGAATGATGAACCCAAATTTAAAATCTATGTCCATGACTTGAAGCTTGCTTTGTGATTTCAGTCATTTTTTATTTCAATTTATCAGATTTATAAATGAAGTTTCAAGAAGTTAAGGCATTTGTATAATTCACAAGGTCATGATGAAACAAATTGAGCTTGCAAAATGTTCAGCACAGTATATGACACCATAGTTTATGGCACATGATAAATGTGGGCTATTATCAGTATTATGATTATTATTTTATTAACATTAAGGCCATGATATTAACTGCTCCTCTTTAGTGGGTTTAACCTCTTCCAGTAATCTGATTTCCAGATTGCCTTTTGGTTCCTCCTCGCATAAACACCAGAGAATGCTTTCTCCATCTGATTTCCATTCCTGAGTCACATTAGCTCCCTTTAAAAGTCAACTCCATTTGCATACTAGCATCAGCTGCTGAGCTATTGAGAGATAAGCTAAGGCTTATGAGTTTTGCTTGTTAGATGCTAAATTACTGCCACTAGAAAGTGACAAGTCTCAGTTTGCAATCTTTTTGCCTTTTTGCCGATAAAACCCACTCAATAAAAACAAAGGGAGTTGTAGAGATGCAGTGTTTGGGGGTCATAAAGAATATATATCTGTTTCAAGCAGTCTGTGTTTATCCAAGTGGCAGCATTAAGTGACTTAATGCTAAGAAGGTAGACAACTCCAGTTAATGAGATAGATTACTTAGGGTAACAGAACTGTCACTGTTACTTGCCCTGGAAGCAGTGGATTTGTTACATTTGACTGCTGGCTGCATTAGCAAAAACATCATTTATTCATATGGAGATGCTCCCCAGAGCTGCACTTTGGTTAATAAAGATAAAATCCTTCTGTTGGTTGTTAAATGTTATCTTCTCATTCTGGGATCCCTTCCAGTAGCAACGTGGGCACTTATTCACTGAGATGATTTGCTTAGTGTGGGATCTTTGTGTGTATTGTAGGACTGGTCTCTGGGGACACTTTTTTTTGAGAGCGTGAGATCCGCAGCTACGAGTCTTGATAAGCACAGAACTAAAGGAAGGAAAAAGAAACTTAGACTCTCAGAACCAGAGCAAACTTGCTTGTTTTCTTGAAACAATTATATAGTTTACAATCTCTCTTTTTCCTGTTTACAGTCAAACTTTTCCACTCACCACTTCCTCTCCTCTCCTTACTCCTCACTTTCCACTAAAATCAATGGACCATCTGTCATTAAACAAAAGTGTTCCCTTGTCCTATTAGAAATATTTGACATTATCAATTATCCCTGCTTCTTTAACAAAAAGAAAAAAGAAACAGCATGTTTCTATGGTTACATATTATTCTATTTCCCTCTTATTTCTCTGGCCAAACTTACTCCTCTCCATCATGGCCCTTAAATGCTGGTGGCTCAGTACAAGCTCAGTGCAAGCTCTTCTCCCCCACCCCCACACAGACACCCCATTCACTCTCCCTAGAAGATCTCCCCTACATCCATACCTTTGAATACTAGAAATTAAAGACAACTCCCAAACTGAATTTTGACCTAATTGTCTTGAGCTCTGGCTCACTTGATGAGCTGAACCTTTGACATCTCCAATAAGATGTCTTCACACATTCTCAAACTGCCCACTCCACATGTCTGAATTTTATCCCTCAATATCAGTCTTCTTCAAAATCACTCTGCATACGTTTCCCACAAGTCAGAAACTTGAGTGTTATCTTTAAAATAGTCCCTGTGGCAATTCATATTCAATCTACCCACTTTCTTGCCTATTTTAACTCCTAATTGTTGTTCTTATCTGTCTCCCTCTTTCTACTTCCAGCCCCCTAACACATGGCCTGGCAAGTACCTGGAACTCAGCCATTAAATTTTGAGTTGAGCAATCACTATCGCCAACACTGAGTAAAAATCTCTCCTGATGGAAGAATTGCTGTTTGTTCTCTTCAATCCAAATTTTCCCTCTCAGAGCAATTTTCCACTTTACTACTATACTGGATACTTTACAGAACAAAATAAGATCATGTTATCTTCCCCACTTTAAACAATTTATTTTTTTAATTCAAAACAACACCAGCTCATGAATCTGTCTACAAGCCCATTCAGACTTCATACTTTGCTTTCTTTCATTGTGGCAAACACAAATCACTGTATTTCCTTCACACTGTCTTCATTCAGATCCACATTTCTACTCCCACGCAATCACCTCTTAATTAGCATGTACTCATTCCTTAAATTCCAGCCCATTTCTTTTTCCTTTAGAAATACAATAACCTCCTTGACAAGGTCAATCATTTGTATTTTATGCTTTAACAATACAAAAATTAAATTGTAATTAGCTATAATCATTTTTTTATATTTGATTAATATTTGTGACCCCTTAAGATACATTAGAGCTGGGACACCTGGTTATTGTCACCATTATATTCCCAGAAACAGCAACTATTTAGCAAGAGTGTATATGTACACACTTGATAAATTTGAAATGTTACACACAAATATCTTGACTTTGGATAATCAGTTTCTTCCATGTTGACTTTTATAATCTATTTAATGATGCTAGAGACCTAATATCCAGAGGCTTTTCATTTTCAAGTGCAGTAGAATAGATTGTCAATAACTTTTATATAAAACTGAAAGCTAAATAATCATTGCATAGAAAATAACTGTACCAAAAATAATTCCATGTCCAAATTCCAGTAAAACCAGAAAGCAGTAAGATATTTGCAATACATGTGTCACAAATAAAGATATAATTGCTTTATAGAGAATTCTGAATATAAACAGAACACTACTAAAATTTTGATAGAAAAGATATGGCAGACTATTCCCAAAAAGTATCTGAAGTAATATTTAATCTACCATAATAGGGGAAACAGAAAATAAGTCTATACTTGGTTACCATTTCTCATAATCAGATTGGGAAAAAATAAAAGCAGTGACAACATACTCTTACATGTAAAAACTGCCTCTCTTGAATTCATTCCCATTTAGTGGTGCCTTCCATAGGCTTCACCCTTCCCAGACTTTGCAGCCAGCGGTCACCTCCCTGGTGAGGCTCATTCTCACCTTTCCGCCTTTGAACATGGTCCTGGTGATGCCACCGGCTGAGCCAGGACTGAGTGACCATGTGGTTTCTCAAAGACAGACATCTCTTCACCCCACCTTCTACAGTTGGCAACACAATTCTACTGTCTGCTTCTGAAAGTTAATTTTTGTTTAGATTCTACATATAAATGAGATCATACGCTATGTGTCTTTGCGTAGCTGGCTTATTCCACTCAACCTAACTTGTTTTTGTGCTATGGTGTGTAAATGGCAGGATTCCTTTCCTTTTTAAAGCTGAAATTAGGTGTTTGTGTGATGGATATATATATTAATATGAGATGTACTAAATCTATAATATGTAATTTGGAGAGCCACCTATATATATTGTATAAATTGTGTATATATGCGTGTGTGTATTCATACTTTATCCATTTATCCATCAACAAACACTTAGGCTGTTTGCATGTCTTGGTTATTGCTAATAGTGTTGCAGTGAGCCTGAGACATACACCTCTTCAACATATTGGTTTAATTTCATTAGATGTATACTCAGAAAAAAAAAATATATATATATATGTATGTATGTATATATACTCAGAAGTGGGGTTGCTGGATCACATGGTATTTTTTATTTTCAATTCTCAACGTTTTAAAAATATACACATGTGTAAGTGTGTACTGAGACTGATGGATGTTAGACAGATGGACAGACACGTGAAAGAAAGACAGTGGAGGTAAGGTGCAGGGAGCTGTCAGGATTATATGTGCATATGCATAAGGAAAACACCAGTGAGAACATATTATCCTTTGGGGAGTCTGGATGAATTGTATATAATAGCTTTTGTCCAGTTCTTTCTAGTTTTAAGCCTAAAATTATGCCCCCAGATATAAAAGAACATTTTTTAAAAATGCTTATTCTATGCATTAATAATCTTTTTTTAAAAGTTTTATTTATTTATGTGTACAGAACTGGGGTACAGGCCAGAGGTACAGGGGCAGTGAGAGGATTCACCAGAGTCAGAGTGGGGAGAAGAATAGGCCGCATTGTCCTTTACTATGATTAGAACCCATAAAGTAACACAATAAATATCAATTTTTCAGAAACAGGGTGAGACAGAGATATAAATCTTGAATGTTCTTTTGAATAAATAGCAATTCATTCTTTTTACTCATCAACAATCGGATGATTTTTCCCTACTCCACTCTTACCCCCATAGCAGATGTTGATTGTGAATGAAGGCATATTTTGCAGCACTTTTAAGCCATAGGCAAAGTCCAGATACATTGCCCAAAGGGCAGCCAGACAGTAAATTGATGTCTTCTAAGTTTCTCTCTCTGCTTCAGGGAGGATCTTGTTTTGGGAAGACGGCCTCTGTAGATGGTTTTGGATGTTTAATCATTCAGAACAACGGAGTGTAACTTACATAAAAGGAACTGGATCTCAGTTAGTAAATGTATCCATTGACAGCAAAAATATTGCAGGGAAATTAATACATATACCTTTTAATCCTTTAAGTGGTAGTCTCAGTCTTTGGAAGCTTGGAAAATGTAAATTGACAGCCTCTACACCTCAACCCAATTTCTCAAATTCCCTGCAGCTGCAAGTGCGTAGGGTGAATTTTTCACATAATTGAGCTTTATAGCTGGAGCCTGTTCTGAGAGGGTCAGTTCCCTGTTTCTACAGATGCAGAGGAGAGCACGCATGGCTGACTCGCTCTGGGATGGTCAGAGCTCACCCTGATGGCTCCATGGTTTGACAGCCAGGAGAGACTTCTGCTCTCTGAAAGGAAACAATGAGATGACAGCATTCAACACACGAGGAAGGAGGTAAACCTCTGTTAGGAGCCACACAAATGAAAGGTTATTATCTCCCTCCTCTGAAGCTTTTACATTTCATACTGTCTGAACCAGGGGTTATATAAATTATTATTATCAGAGACCAGCAATTTACAACAATTTCATTTATTTGATCACATTTTATCTTCAGGACAAGGCTGTCATGGGTATAATCTCTGCCCATTTCTTATTGAACATGAGAATTGTAGAAGCTAATGACTTAGCCTGTATCATTCCTCTAAGAGGATTCCAAGGTTAGGTTTTCTGATTAAACCAGTGGGATTTCTTACCATACTTCGATACTTTGCTTTCCCTAACTCCTTAATCTATTTACACACACACACACACACACACACCCCTCCTCTCTCTACAGACTGTCACCTCCCAAGGTTCAGGGATAGCACCCAGTAGGTCAGGACAGACCACAGCACAGGCAGGCCCTAGGATACAGAGACACATAATAAACAAGCACCTGCCACCAAGAGGAGCCCCCAACAGACAGAGGCTCTAGCGACCAAAGGATGAAAAGTTAGCTCTGACTCTCGGGCAGACAGTGTTTTCTTAGAGCTGGTGGGAGATTCTGGCCCCAGATTTCATTGAAACTGGAGTTTGAGAGTTTCCGGGGACATCAAGGATTCTGTATCCTCTACAGTACTAGCACATGGCGGCTCAAAATAAAGCTGGTATTGAAGTGATTGGAGAGATTTCCAACAAAGCACCAAAGCCAAGACTGGCTATTTTAAACTCAGTATTAACTGAAGCCAAACTTTTCTTGGAAACACAAAAGAAAAGGTCTGTTCACTCTTATAAGGACAAAGATGTCCTTAAAGATACAGATTTAACCCTCTATAAGAGATGGATAGGATTGTGTTAGCATCTCTCATTCTGGCTCTGCTACCAGGTAACACACTGTATTTCCTAAAACAGTAGCTTGATTTTAAGGCTGCACAATATTTGATAAAGAAAGGCCACCTTCCTTGAGGATGCAGCAATGAGATATGTATACATACACACATAATAATTTTAGTATATTAATATAAATATCCAAAGTATATGGTATACTATGTAATTTACCATGTGTTACTTATGATATATTTATATATAAAAAATAGACTTAAAATATGTAAGTACTAAAAGCTTCAAACAGCACAGTCTTGCTGGTCGTGGGAAAATCCGAGACTCCAGGATTGACCTCAATTGCATTTTCTATGTTTGTTAATTTCATCTCTGTCAAGAGTCACTATAATGGTGGGTCAGATTAGTAATTGTAAGAAAATTTTCTGGGCTACACATTTGTTTCACAACAAAAGATCCTCCTGGAGAAGAGCAAGGTTGTATGACTTGAGATTTCTCTCAGAAAAGCCATGCATCTGGGGCAGAGATAGTGATATATTCCAGTCAACTCTCACACCTCACAGCCTTTATACTAGAGTCATTTTTACAAACTGAATGGCATTATATCCATCAGGGTTATTCATCAGGACAGTTTAATATTTGAGGGAAGCCTATCATAAATATTCTAAATGTTTAGATGTCTTGTGTTTTCCCTATTTTTAAAATAGCTGTATTATTGTATTTCAAAAGCCATACAATTCACCCCATTAAAATGCTTAACTCAAATGGCTTTTAATATAGTTGTTCAATGGGGAAATTCATTACTACAACCAATTTTAGAAAAGAAGCACTGACTTACTAGCCACCAACAAAATCTCCCCATTTTCCCCACTCCTCCTTGCTAATCTACATCTCTTTAGATCTTACTGAGGCATATGTATGGTGGGAAGTCTATGGGGATGGCAACCAAGTTGAAAAAATACACAAAATGAAGAATGATATAACAATAATAATAATAAATACAAAAATAATACAAAAATAGCATAAGCATCAAATCCAATGATACTGTGGAATCTGGAATCCAGCAATGATGAGAGATGACGACTCCATGCAGAGGACAGGTCTACATCCTGAGTAAGGATGCCTGGCGCCCTCAGGCTGGGGTCCTGAAGGGTCAGGCAGAAACCTCTCATGCAGTTGTAGCAAATGATGCCCAGCCTTCTGACCCTGTGCTGCCTGGTACGTTTTGCAGGCTGGCAGTGGCATTTAAGGCCCAATCCCCTTAAATCACCTAGTAGAAGACTGCGCCAAGAACAAATGGACTGGTGGAATAGATTGGGCCTAAAATCTTTTACTGAAAAATATCTTCTATCCAATCAAGCAGCTTGTGTCCTAATGGAACTAAATCTGAGGGCTGGAAATAATGCAGGAGGCCATAGCATTCATGGGCTCCTGGTCAGTGAAGCTCAAGTGTGAAAAATGTCACATCTTTTTCAAAACCCTTTTTTAATGAAACCGTTTTTTAAAAGGACTGCTGAAAAGAATGCTGTGGAGGCAAAGCAGAATGCTTTTATGGCTTTTTTTTTTTTTAAAGATTTATTTTTTTGCATACAGAACTGAGGTACAGGCCAGAGTGCAGGGGCGGTGAGAGGATTCACCAGAGACAGAGTGGGGAGTAGAACAGGCAGATCGACGAAGTACACTGCTGAGGGGAGCAGCGGGCGGGTCAGGAGAGGTCTGCCTCGCCATGTGGTCACCTCCGGGGCAGGCGGGAATCGAACTCATGCGGAAGTGGCTTCAGCTCCTTAGTGCTGTGCTTTAACCCCCTGCGCCACCAGGGAGGGCCCTTTTATGACTATTTTGATGGAAGTTCATTTGAATATATTTGTTCTTTAAAAAGTGAACTGCCCACTCATATCAAGAGAAGTCATCACATGAGTGTACCAAAAAAAAAAAAAAAAAATAGGGAAAGCATCCTGGAGGAAAAATGGAGAACAAAAGGGCTCTTGCTCTGAGCTCTGATTATAATGATTGTGTACAGTGTGATGTAGCTCAGAGCTACTTCCACAAGGTTCTGTGTGCTTCTTGCTCTTTCTAAAACTCTTTTGTGAGAGCAAGAGAATTCACATTCCAGGAAAAGAGCTCCATTTAAATGATGATATTTGTATTCTACCTAGCTCAAACTACATAATGTCTGTATATGTCATACAGAAATACCTATATGCAAATCAACCATAAAATCCACACTTTCATACAATTTTACTTCTATTTAATAAGGCCAATATCTTTTTAGAAATTCAATTCTAAATTTTTCTTTGAATTCTTGCAGAAAATTGCAAAGGTATTTTAAACATTAAACACAGTCTGATCAGTCAGCAAATAGTCTAAAAGTCAGAGGACTGAAAGGGCCAAGTATTTCCTCACGAAGTTGCTGAGGTGCCTGTAGGTCACTGGGAAGCTCCACGGTTCAGTTCTGCTACAAGCTGGCGGGTCAGCTGGTGGCTGTTTGCTCTTAAGTAGCTTCAGTGGGACTGATTAGGAGTTTTCCCCTCATCACCTTTTGTATTCCAGGATATTAGCCAAGTCTTCTTATCTTGGTGAGCTTCTCAAGAAACTATGGAAACATGCAAGGTCTCTCGAGACAGGACTTCTCATGCGTTCTTCTGGCCAAAGTAAGTCAGAGGCTGCTGCAGAGACAGGAGGTGAGGACATAAAATCCAGTTCTTTATGGTTATGGGAGCTACTGTAAAGGGACTCTCACACATAGTAACAGGGTATGAATGCAAAAAGGAGGGAAGAAATGGAGTCGATTAAAAAAAAAAAAACTGTGCAATTCCATCATCAGTTGTACAGTGGAAAGCAGATATATTTCTAACTATTCTAGAGTGGGAATCTAGCCTTTGGAACATAGTTAGTTCATATTTGTAGCATCTAAACCCAAGCACTCACCAGATGATTAAAGTTCCATTTTACATCTCCCAAGGCACGTACAACCACAAAGGTAAGAATCTCAAACCATCCTGAGTGATCTTGCAACTAAATAATAGATCTACATATTCCTAGGAATATATCAATATGATGACATAGAAACTCTTCTTGACCCAAAGAAGGTACATGTATTGTCTCCTTTATGTAAATAGTCCCTCTTCTTCCATTTCATTTTTCAATGAATGAGGTCATCAGTTTCCCAAGTGCCTGAAATCCTGAGATTATCTAAGATTCTTACTCTTTTTTTTTTTTTAAAAGAGTTATTTATTTATCCATCCAGAACTGGGGTAAGGCCAGAAGTGTGGGGGCAGTGACAGGCATCACCCAAGACAGAATGGGGAGTAGAAAAGGCAGATTTACGAAGTACACTGCTGAGGGAAGCAGTAGGCAGGTCAGGAGAGGTCTGCCGTGTCATGTGGTCACCTCCGGGGCAGGCGGGAATCGAACTCATGCGGAAGTGGCTTATAGCTTCTTAGTGCTGTGCTTTAACCCGCTGCACCACCAGGGAGGGTCCTAAAATCCTTACTCTTACCTGGTCACAATAAGTTTAATGAGTCCTATCACTCTCTCCCTTTAAATGACTTTAGTTCATCCTTCACCTCTGCATTTCACTGCTCCTGATTTATTTCAGGTTCTTTTTTATTTTTCCACATGTCTCTAATTTATAACCTAGATAATAAATCAACTTTTGGACTTCTCTCCCTTTCCCCAATCCCTTGTGCAATTACCTATAATTCCGTTGGAGTAAGTTTATGAAATGCAAATCTTATCATGCCATCACTCTAGCTAACTGTCAGTGCAAGTATTTTAGAGTTTGATACCTTAATTCTGATTCTTGAGTTCTCACAGAACTGTCTTTTCTGATTTGTAAAATGAAAAGAGTAATATATCTACTTCATAGGGTTATTTAGGACACTCAGGCTCTAGAAAATTATAACATTGAATCAAAAAAAAGCATAACCCAAATTATGGCACAAATAAGTACTTTGCCAGGTAAAGCCCTGGTACTAATATTTCTATTCCCTTTTCCTACCTCTTATTTCAAGGTTAAACCATACATCTCTGAGGACTCACTTAGGATTGGAATGGTGCTATCATTTCCCATTCTCCTTTCTCCAATGTATTTCCATCAAACCCCAGACATACCTTATTACATAACATGGAATTCTTCCTCTTTCTGCTTGTTTGTCTCTTTTCAAAGATTGTCAACATCTTAAGGGAAGGGACTTTGTGGCTTCAACTTTGAATTCCATCTTATAATGTCTGCTTCAATGCAGAAGTTCAGGAAATATAAGTTCCCTTGTGAAAATATGGAACAGCAGGACCCAACTTTAGCAGGAATGTTAAACCATAAATGATGAAGTTGCCAGGTAATTGAAATTCCTTGGCTCAGTAGAGTTATTTACTCAGTTAAATTCCAGGTTATACATTGGCAGCTGAGAACTGACTGGTTTAAGGGCTACTAAGTCTGTCCTGTTTCATATACCTTTGGGTCAATACAAAAGTATTGCTTGTGATCCAGCAAGCTTTGGCTAAAGACAGAGACAGCTGGCTTTGATGTTAAATCATTCAGTTGATTCCAAACCCAGGATAATGAAAAGAATCTGTTGTCGGTTGGTTGATGATGATAAATACTAATATTAAGAAACCAAAATTTCAGGAAATTATCATCCTTTGGAAATATGATAGCTACAGTTTGTCAAATCTGTCATGTTTTTCTAAATTTCCAAGAGCAGCAAACATAGGAATAAGGCCCATTTACTTTCTTAATCATGCAGGATTTCAATTTAATCCTTTTTACGTTTGACCACATTGCTCTTTTAAAAAGCTCACGATTTATGTGGTTGCAAACATACTGTTTACTATGAGATGGGCTACAATTTTGGGAGGAAATTGTTTTCCCTCTTCTGTGTCATATTAAATACCTTGCACTTGTTTATCAATTAGAGAATGCACTAGAGGGACAGAGTGTAACAATATATTCACCTTCTAAACTTGCTAGAGGGATTTTTCAGCATGATGATCCTCATTTCCATAAGTCCTTGTTTTTGATTCCAAATTATTTCTGTGGCTCTTCTTCCTGATTGCCCTGGGTTATTTGGCAATTAACAGTATAATCATTTGTAGACACAGGAGCTTGTGAGAAGGATAGCATTTCTGCCTGCCAGTATACTGGTTGATTTTCAAATTTTAGCTCTTTAGTTTCCTTCTTGCTTCTTTTAAAACCTTTCCAGCTAAACCCATTTCTCCCATTTGTCTTTATTCTGCAAAATATGAATTATATGTAACATTTTAGTATTGCAAGAACACTTCTGATCCCTCTCATTTCCTGCAGAGGGAGTAACATTTCACCATCTTTGTTTTAGCAAGAATAGCAAGACATAGAGTGATAAATTTCAAATAACGGCACTCTTATTATTGGACTCTTTCATTACTGGATAGACAAATGACTTTGCATTTGAGTCCCCAAATACCACTTTGTTATGAAAAATAAACCATTTAGAAAAAGGAGATCATTTATCAGAAAACTCAGTAAGCTCTCATTATCCAATATTTTTATGTCATATATTTGATGTACTTTTATGTGATGATTTACAGTGTTGCTTTGATTAAATAAGATAATTTTATTACAAAATAAAATGAGAATTGCTTTGACTTGCAGTCAGTGTGTATACAAGTAAAGCTCATTGTTTAATTTCAACTACTATAGAAAGAAAAAAACACAGAAACACACATATACAGGTGTGTTTTTCTATGCAGATGTGTGCACCAAGTTTCCTTAGCTAGATTAAAAGAATACTAAAACCAGACAGACAGTATACTATACCTCCATTTTATATACACATACAGTTACAGGGTAACCCAGTGTGAACTGGGCTGCCTGTCTGTGGGTCCTCACCCACACACTTAAAATTTAGTTGTGCCGCAGGCACACAAAAAAGGGTAATGGGTTTATTTACAAAGAGGAGAAAGGAAAAGGAACAACCCAGGGAAACAGAGAGAGATGCAAGGTAGAATGTCTTACCAGCTCAGCTGACTTGGAGCTCAAGTCACAAACTAACTGATAGTACCCAGTCACGTGGTCCCAAGAGCCATTGCCCAAGCAAGGGAGAGAGCCATTGCCCCAGAGAGCTGTTGAAAATCACTCCCTATTTATCCCCCAAAGTCCCAGAATGCCTGCTTAGCTCTGCCCTTGGGTCTTTGCAGTTCTCTCCTTGGTACTGCTGGGAGTTGTAGTTTCCAATCACTTGAGTAGGGAGTGGAGCCCACAAAACTCTGCAGAGTTCCTTTAGGACATCCTTCCCCTTAGCAATATGACATATAGCTTTACTTACCTTTATGCTCTCTCCTGTCCCACAATTATACACACTGACTTTCTGCTTTTCTTTGAATGCACACACATATACACATGTCCTTCATTCTTATATAATAAAATGTGGTCAAATGTGACCTTAAAAAATTTTGAAGTCTTTTATCTCCAAGCATAGAAATGATTATGATGTTATCCTTATTATCACCAACCTTTATTTACTCTGTATTGCAATGTTTGACTGAATTCCATAAAACACCTGTCTTTAGATGATGTCATCTTAGGTGCTACCAACAGAAGTGAGGCTCTAAAGGAGACAGATACTGGGAAGTGGTTCTTTAATCTTGTGTACTGTTAATGTCACCCCAACAAATAATTTAACCTAGTAGTAGTGCTTGATACTTGCCTCCAGTTTCTTCTCATTGGGAATCTGACCCCGTATCTCAGGGTCCTTCTTACAGTCTTCTGAGTTTGATCATAGTTGAATCACATTGTCAAAAATCTCTCATCTCCAGTTTTAAGAGACTGTTTCCCCAAGTTGTTGTGATTTCAGGGGCCCCACCTCATACTTCCAGTCCCATCTCTGAGAAAACCCTCCTCTGAAATTCTAGATGTGGGTGACTTGATCTTCCTTCCTTTCTTCCCCAAGTCTATGACAGTAGCTGCTTCCTACTGTTATTACTTTTATGTTACTTGAATTCTGATTCTGCTATTCATTATTCTCTAGCTTGTGTCACAATACTCTGTGTAAACAAGATGCTATGTTAATGTTCACTGTTGATTTATCCAATGTGATTTTTGTTTTTCATGTTGGAATCTACTGTATATGATACTAATATCAGTAATGTCGCTAGAAAATATATATTCAAAGTTTGAGATTCTGGAATTGGTATGGTTTGGAATTAGAATGGGTCATAACCTTGGCCTTGATCACAGAATTGAGTCCTTATAAATGTTAAGTGGAATTAAAAATTTATAAACTTTTTTTTTAATTCCACTACTTAAAATAAGACATTTACAATAACAAGCAAAAATGAGCCTACAAAATATTTTAAATCTGGGTACTGAAAACATTAAAACTCTCATAAAACAAATCAGGAAGACTTAATAAAATTTAGGTCATTGGTAGTATTAATGTCAATTTCTGTGGTTGTAGGACTGAGATTTCTATTTTCTTGCTGTCAGTCAGGGGGCTATCTTAGCTCCTTAAAAACCACTACTGTGATTGGAATAGGCCCACTCAGGTAATAAAACATGCTCTTCCTCTCTTAAAGCCCTAACATTAAACAAATCTTCAAGTGTGCCTTTCATCATGAACTAGATGTCTTTTCACCATGAAATATAGTATTTTGGGTTGAATTGTATACACACTGAAGGAACTATTATTCTACTTCCCACAAAAAGAACCAATATAAAGATTGAAGTAAAAATATAAAATGCACATATGTGTTATATATAATATGTTTAAAGGATTTTTAAAATAATATGATTACAGCTGAGGAAGAATTAGAAATTTTGAGATAAAAATGGGTCAATATAAATAATCTAAAAATAAAGCAAAAAGATAAAAAAAAATGTGAAGAATATCTAAGAACCATGGAACAGCATCTTCCATCTTCTATTGTGTGCAAAATTGTGTTTCCAAATAAGAGAGGATGGAGAGAGTTTTACTGGAGCAATGTCTGAAGAGATACCAGATGTGAATTGTCCAAAATTAATAAGGAACAACAGAGTCAGGTAGCTCAGAAATCTCTATGCATATTTGAAATTGGAAAATAAAACTCAAACCACACCACAGAGAACAGACACACACCTTATTCGGTAGGCATATCATAGTCAAACTCCTGACACAGGGATAAAGAAATAATCTTGAATGTAGTCAGGGAAAAAAGGGAACATAACTATAGAAGAGAAAAGATGTGGAACACCACATAGCTCTTCTGAGAAGCTGGGCAAGTTAGACCATAAAGAAACAGTATCTTCAAAGTTTTAAACTGAAAGGGGAAAGCAAATAATAGAAAGTGATCTAGTCATTGTTCTACACACATAAAACATATCTTTCAAAACTAAATCAAGCAAAGACTTTTTTTTCAAACAGAGAAACTAATTATTAATTGCCAAAATATCTTTTCAATAAGAAATTTTGCAGGAATTTATTTAATCAAATGGTCATCTTAGTAGTTTTACAAGTAAATTTGAAAAGTTTTGCAATAACACAAACTAAGACTAGAAGGGATTTTTTTTTTTTTTAATATAATAGCATCAGTGAAATATCTGCAGCTAGCATTATAAACTAAATGGTAAATGCTGGATGCTTTATATAAGATTGAAAAAAAAAGCATATATGTTCCTTCTCTCTGTTATTCTATTCAACATTATATTGGAGATCTCTATCACTGAAATAAAGAAAGAAATAGAATCATTGTAAAGTAAGTAAGTAAAATCAATAAAATAAATTGTCTTCATGAGCAGCTTTACAAAAACTTCAAAACTACTACTAGAACAAGTAAATGCAAGACCATAGGAAAATATTAATATCTAAAATGTGATAGTATTTTATAGCACATTTGTAAGCAATAGGGGAAATGAAATATTTTCATAGGTTTGAGTAAAACTTCAGTGAAGGTGCACTGAACATTTATGCTTTTATCATAAATAAATCTTTCCTAATACAGGAGATAAAACTTAAAACAAGTACTGCACTCTGTTCAATAAAGAAGTACAGTGAAATATAATGATGCTTGCGATTTAAATGGATCAAAAATAAGAGTTACAGATTTATGGATGATACAAGCATCTGTATAGTAAAATATCTGTGACCAATTGTAGGTAAATACACTGACGGTTAGTAAAAGCAGGAATGTAATGATGTGCTTATTTAGCATGAGCTATGGAAGATGTGAGTGAAGTACTTCTTTCTCTGCCTAAATATCCTGTAAGAATTTCATTCTGCTGAAATTGTTAGTGGGGCTTTAATTTTTTT
>NW_004567112.1:13252049-13334545 GCF_000260355.1 Condylura cristata | reverse complement strand
GCATGGTATTTACTGATATATACTTGTATCTTTGAAACAAGATTTACAGATACCTACTTCCACAGTGGCACATAGCTTAATGATGGGGATATGTTCTGAGAAATGTACCTTCAGGCAAACATCACAGAGTGTGATCACCCCAACCTTCATGGTGAAGTCTACCACACGCCTGTGCTCTGTAGTATAGCCTATCGTCACACAGCCACTCCCCACCGAAGAACACATGGCTAACGGACACGGGAGTGCATGTGTTAAATTAATGAAGCAAGGGGTCATCGGGCCGAAGTGACTTCGCCTTAAGTCCTCAAGTTGAGAAATCAAAAACTTAAAACAACATGTCACAGTCAATTATTCCCAAATAACTGCTTTAGCGATAGCTAGTCAAATAACCTCTACGGTGGCTTCTGCCTGTTCTCACCAAAAGACTCTTCATTCTGGCTAGTGGAGAACTTCTAACGGCTTCTGGTTTTGTGCTGCATAATTCAAATAGAATTTGGCTCACGTAAAATCTGAACAATTTGAGTGTCTCCATTTTATCTGGGAGCTACTTACTGACTGTCCTATTCCATTTGCTGTCCCTGGTCCTCCTCGCCTCTAACGTCATCTGTACTTTCCAGATTGTATTTATTGACAAGATTTGAAGACATTTTCTCTTGGTAGCTCCCAGATAGTTTGTGCCACGGACTATGTCACATCATGTGTCAGAGGCCACCTGACGTATCTCTGCAGGGCGTAGCCCCTGAGTCACCAGAATTGTATAACTGCTCACTGTTGTCAGAGAGGTAGGCATCTTCAGTGTAAACAGCACTATTTAAAACAGAGAAACCTAGTTAGAATGGTATTTTTGTTATTAAATGTATAATATAACTTTGGCTCCTGCGTTGGCTTTTGAATGATTCTGATAATATAATACATGCCTCACTGGGCCCTACAGATGGTGTCTGCCAGTGTTTCCATTTCATAAAAAAAAAAAAAAAAGGAAAACCAAGCTGGAAGCAATACCTCAGTGTTGATGTTTTGATAATGAAAAAAAGAGCCTCCAGACCTGACTGACCTTTCCTTATCTAGAATCATGTTAATTTAGCAAAATTTTCCCTGCTTTGAATTGGGGGGTGGGGGAGGGAAATGTGACTTTTCCTATTTCTATTATACTATCATGAGGGAAAAATAACCAAGAGGTGAATGCAGAGATATGATCATTACAAAGTTTCCTGTGCTGCCTTTCTGCAGGGAAAAGGGACCAGAAAGTCAAATTTATAATTCCACAGGCACAGCCCCTCCTCTGAACCCAGCCATCTGAATGTGTCTGTATTCTTGGGCTTGCTTTCCATATTCACCTTATTTGTTCTGTCAGTTCCTTTTGAGAAAATTCTGTGATCCTCTAAGTGCATTAAACTTGGGCAAGAAGCCAAAGCTTAATCAGATAAATAATTGCATTTTGGAAAATACTTATTTTCGTATTCTCCTCTTGCACCTTTTCCATTGTCCCTGTCCTGTGAATTAATTTTATTCATATATTCAGAAGGCATTTAGTGTTCAAGGGTAGGAAATGGATAATCAGGATTGCTCTGTGCGTGAGAGAAAATGTACAGGTGTCATTGCTCAGAAAGCTTCCATAGGTGTTTCTGTCTTCTTGGAGATACCTCCTTTGTGGTACCCAAGGAGCCCCAATTTCAGGGGTCACTCTTTATGCTGGAACTATGCAGTATGCATTGTGGTAGTTTTTCCACTCCAACACTACATAAATTATCACTTCATTTATGAAAGAAATTAGTGCCGTGAGATGGGATGATCACAGAAAGATAATGAGTGGAATGTTTATGTCATAGTCTAGTGTAGAGTTTGTTTACCTGGCACAAGGTAAATATTTTAAAAGGTATAATAGCGGATGTTAAACCCAGGAGAGAACTCTTGGACAACTTAGTTTATTGATTCCTGTGGTGGCTTAAAACAAAATAACTGGGGGGTGTTTGTCCCACGTACAAGATTTTAGTTTCCTCATTTAGTTAGCAAACTGATTCTCTGTGTCTGCATGTTTATACCTCTTTCTAAATAATTCTGATGAGAAGTCATGTTTGTAAATCACATTCAAACTGCCTTTTAATCTTGAACTCCCTCTTTCTGCAATCTGTTTGTTTCTCTAGCTTTTCTTTACATATTTTCAGTGACAAAAACCACGTCTTGGAGAAGACTTGTCCACATAGAAGGTTTCAGAAGTGCTTGATCAAAACATAGGCTATCTGTATATCTTGCACGTGTGGATGTTAATTGTAACCTTTGGACTGATAAAGAACAATTTTTTTTTTCTCATTTGAAAAACTTAAAACTTACTGGAAAACCTACACGTATTTTTCCTGAGCCCCACTCCCCATTCTAACAATACCCCCAGAACCCCCACTCCATGTTTCCTAAATTGTTCCAAATGTGTCCCTACTGCTGTTGTTTCAGTTGTCTTATCCTTTCAGTTCATTCACTCCTCCAACAAGTAGGGAATATATTTTTCTGTATAGTGTTGTTATGTGATATCCATGTCTAAATTAGAATGCCAGTTGCTTAAGGTCATGATTTGTCCTGTAGAACTAAACTGTTAAGAACAGAATAGAGTTGAAGGCATTCAGAAAACATAAGGGAGAAACCCTTAACTCACAGGTCCATTGTACACCTAAGACAGCAGAGATCCTGGTAGACTAAGTGAGTGTCTTCTGTCTTCTAGGACAAAGGTTACATTTTAAAAAGCTCTCTTATCTGCACACCCCGTTATGTTTATACCAAGAACATATTACTACATTACAATGATGCCTATGTTTAAACATAGGACTCCATTTTAATAATGCAAGGAACTTACTACAGTCTCGTTGTTCTTATAACCTATCAATAGATAAATGGACAAAGCAAATGTGATAGAGTTATTATACAATGGAACATCATTTGACTATAATAGAGACTGTAATCTTTACACTTGCAACGTTGTGGGTGGACCTTGAGAGCATTTTGAAAGTGAAACGCCAGAAAGACAAATACCATATTATCTCACTTATATGTGGAATCAAGAAAAAAAAAAAAACCCATAGATACAGGCAAGAAATGAGTGGTTGCTAAGGGCAGTAGGTGAGAGGTGTTCAAAATGGCCGAAGGGGGTGAAAAAGTACAAATTCCAAGTTAGAAAATAAATCTGTCATGTAGATAAGAGGCATAGCAGATGACTGTAGTTAATAGCATTGGATTAAATATGTCAATGTATAAGATGATAAATCTTAAAAGTTTCATATTTTCAAGGGAAAATATTATGTATGATAATGCTGGTAACTAGATTTACACTAGTACACATTAAACAATAAATACAAGTATGGCATCATTATGTTTATACCTAGAATATATTACTCCAAAACAATGATGCCTGTGTATTAAAAGTAGGACTCCATTTTACTAACACATAGAACTTACTAGTAGTCCTGTTGTTAAGAACTTTTATAAACTTACTGTTTATAACCTTTTGTTATCTAATTTTTCAGTTAAATCTTTCACATACTGTTATGGAAAAGAAAATGAGTCTTTATTATTTTAGAACCCACTTAGTATTGCCAGATATGAATAATGATCTAGACGATAATGTTGCATTTCCACTTGAATAGGATACTTACCTGGGTATTGGAGGTGTTTAATTTTACCTTAACTTTCTTGTATGCATTTTTTTTAAAAATTAGAATTGTAGCTTGAATCTATGCAGTTCCTTGTATTGTGTGTATATGCACATACACTACAGGTGTGATAGAATGTTCTCTCGCCTTTGAAATTATGACCCCATGTTGTGGAGTGGAGTGGTCCCCTGAATCAGCCTACTTCAAATTCCCACTTTATACTTTTGCCACCTAAAATTCTGCAACATTAGAGAAATCATGTTTTCTTTCCTAACTTGGTTTCTTCAGTTAGAAAATGAGCAATGTAACATAAATGGAATGCTTAAAGGCAAAACGAATGAAAATTTTTAGCAAAGTGTTAAGTAAAGGTAGCTATCATGATTTTGTCCACACTGGGCACCAGAACCCATGTCACCTGGAACTTTAGTTTTTTCTACTGTGCCACTCAGTTACAATTCTAGGTCTCATGTGACTCTCTGGTCCCCAGTTTCTGGGACATAAGATGAGGAAACTTCATTTGTGTCTGGTAGTGGTCACTAGATCAGTTACTGAGACACTGCAAGCCCTAACCCCCTCCCAACTTCTTATATGATAAATATGGAAAAAGTTCTATCTGTGTGATGACTATTAACTATGTGAAAAGATTGGATTATTAATAGGATTAGATCATTAGGAGTCATAAATGAGAGAATTAAATTACATGATTTCTTAAGTTAATGATATCCTGGAATCCAGCTGATGTCCTTTGCAAACTGAAAGAATCTTGCAAAGTGATTGGCCACCCACGTGTATGGTATTTCTCTGTGGATTCATCAATCTGAGAATTCACTGGTGAAAATAACCGTGCTGCTCAACATGTCAGGACCCAAAAAAAGATGGGTTCCTTCAAATTTGACGTTCCAAACAGTGATCTCTTCTATTTCTGGTATTAACATGCTGTGATTAGGAACTTGGAGAGGTTATGTAACTGTATGGACTGCAGAGGTAGCAATGTAATTTTTTTGTTGTTTTGCCTTTTTAGTGAGTGTAAACTGTATATATGCATGCACACACACATATACATATATATGTAGTAATTATTTTAAAAGATATTGTTTACTAATGCTTCAGAATGTTCTAGAAAGTTCCTCATAAACAGTTTTTTAAAGCTCAATCTGACCTCATCTGCCTCAAACTAATCTGGACAAATTTCATGAAAACAAAAGCAAAAATCCTGAATCTACCCAAGATCTTCTATGTCGAAATTTTAGAAGTAGATTCCAGAAATGTGTCTTTATCATTTTTTTTTAAACCCCTAAGGTAAAATTCTAAGTCATCAAGTCTGTTAACTATGATATCAATAGTTAAAAAATATGGCACCTGATGAAGAAAGAATTGGGGTAACTTCAGCCAACAGCATTCCTCTATCTTGGGTGCAAAAGAAATACACAGTCATGGTTTCCACTGAGTGTGGGAACTTTGTTACTCCAGCTCTAAACATATAAAAAGTAAAGCAGAAAATGTGAAAAATAAATTTGAACATCTGTGATTAAGTATAAATTGTGGATTAAGTCTAGAATAGAAATGTACTGATAAGAGGTACAGGTATTAATGATCTGTGTCCTTCCATAGAGGACTGTGGTTTGGGAAGGAGCTGATTTGATGTGACATGGATCTTAAAAAATGGCCTAGACTTTGGATGAATTAAATAGGAAAGTTTTATGGTTGGAGGAATGATAGGAACAACTGTGAATTTATGATGGACATTGACTTTGGTTAGCACAGAGTTGAAAGGATATAGTGAGGATAAAGAGTATCTGATTTGGGGTAAGCACATACAAAAGCAGTACTGGCAGGTCTGACACTGAAAAGTTTCATGGGCCCAACATAGGAAACATCACACCTTACGATAATAAAATTTGACCAGATATTTGATCAAATGAGTTCTTTATCCCCACTCAAGACTCTGGTCTAGAAACGTGGCCTAGCTTAATTTTGGAAAAGGAGACTATACTGTATGTGTGTATATATACACACGAACATATATATATACATATATACATGCATACATATATAAATTATATACATATATATGCATGTGCATATGCGTATGTATATATATACACATATGTGTGTGTATGTGTGTGTGTGTGTGTATAGATATATATCTCCAGTGCATAATGAAGTGTTTGTGGCAACAATGTATCCCTATTCATAGAGCCAAGGGAAGGGAAAAAGAAGAAAGTAGAAAGCCAGAGATTTACCTTTCTCTGCTTGTCTCTTTAGCTGCATCTCAAAGGATCTCTCTTTCCCTCCTCTCTGATAATCCATGTGTGCTGCCAGATCAGCCTACAAAGCACAGTTTTATAAAATATTGTTGCTGAAATAAGAACTGGCAGTCTCATTCATTTTATATAAGACTACAACATAGAATCACATTTTTTCTCAAGGTTTCAGATTGCATTTAATATTTCTTATGCTAAATCCCAGATCGCTTGAAAAACCCACAGAAGATTAAACTCGTGTTCTTTATTTTCACTTGCAAAATTTGGAAAATAAAGTTTTTGCCTTTCCTTTTGCATGCTTTAACCAGATCAGCACAATTCATCCACACTACCCTGGGACTGTACAAGGTGGCAGGGCAGCATCTAATCTAGTATGTGCACAAGATTCAGTTGCTAAGGAATTTGATTGAGATCCTACTCAAAGAGGGTATTCATTGTGTGAGAGTGAACTTGAAAGACCTGCAAGTTGCAGCAAGACCAGAGTCTCCGTAATCTTACAAAGGTATTCTGAGCCTTAGTCCACATGTTGTCTAGGAATCACAGTGTGATTTCTATTTGATACCGTGGTTGAAAATAGAATATTTGTTTACATGTTGAGTATAGGAAGCCTGTTAGCACTGTAGCCATGCAACTTGGAAACACTACTCGTTAATAAAAATGACCTCATTTCCCTCTAATCTCAAGTGATATAAGCATCCCACTTTCAGCTCCAGAGAGAAGCAAGTGTTTTAAGTTTGTACCCCTCTTTTGGCCACAAAATTGGGTGGACAGATAATTAAGGAACCAAACTGGAACCGATAAAATTAATCTTAGGATATGGTTGTGATGACCAAAAGATGGACATGTGTATTGGTTTTTGTCTAGAATTTCTATAGCTTTGTATTCATCACAAAATGAGAACCTGTATATAAATGGAGATAATACAATGAAGTGGAGCCTGCTTACAGAAAGAAAATAGATTCTGTCTGTGCTGCATACAAACTGTATCTTTGATTTTTTTTTTTTTGCTTCTGTTTATGAAAAAATAGAATTTATTTTAAGCCACTTAGGTAGGATTCAATGGAATGCTCACAAATGCTTATCACTGACGCTGGGGATAAGGGCAGAACTAAAGCTCCAATTTGTAGTATTTGCCAGTCTTTGCAGTGTAAATGCTCTGCAAGCCAAGTTCAAATGAGAAGTCTGGTGCCATCAAACAAGGACCTAGAAAGAGGTACATATAATTGGTTCTTGCCTATTAAGAACTGGCTCTAAAACATCACTGGGCCAGTTGAATGCTGGTTTTCCATAAGTCAAAATAATGTTTCTGCTGAATTTATGAACATTTTAGAAACATTATATATTTTCCCCTGCGATCTATAAGTTGTGGCTATGACATGTTGATGTTTGCAGAAATTACTACTGCATTTGTCAGTAGAAGACTAAGATTAACATCCCCATTAAAACTGTAGTAGGGGTAGATTTAGAATACCTGGTCTATCTAATAAAGTCCTTATTTAATGAGTTCATAAAACTGTACAGCTTATCTGGTATGATTTATGGGTACAGGTTCACACCTCTTAGGTATTTGTTATACCACCACACCCACCACCAACCATCCATAACCCTCCACCACAGCTCTCTGTGTCTCTTTTCCTTTTTAGCCCCCACCCGCTCCTGTCCCATTCTGGTAGCCCCATTCTGCAGACATAACTCTAATTTGTTTCAGTTTAGTGTTGCCTTTTCCTTTGTCTCATTTCTCTTTCTCTGCTATTGAGTAGTAGTGGGAACTTTGTAATAAGGAGATGACCAATTTCATTTCTGATGTGTTTATTTTGAGCTGGCTGCAGGGATCACAGTGGGGATGCCAGGTGAATATATCAGCGTGGATTGCATGGCAGGTTGGAATTGGAGCTGTCTGTTTACAAGGGTCACCATGAGCATGGTAGCAGAACCATGGAGATTGACATATTTGGATAAGGAGAGATGAAGAGGAAGATGAGATGCATGCAACAAGCCTACAGTACTGATGACTTTATTACATTTTCAAAACAATAAAATTAGTGCATGGTATTTAGTTAATTTATATATGATCAGTTAATTATGAAGCCAGGGATAGAATCACATTCTTCCTCTCATAGTCCAAAATTACTTTTATTAAACCATGATTTCCTTCTCACCCATAAACACAAAGGCAAGAACACGTGATCTACCTAGTCTAACTGGCTTTGTTCTTTTCGTGAGCTCAGAATTAGTCTCTAAGTCCATTTTTATCATCTCCCTCTTTTGGGGCTTTCATTGTGTTATTTTTGAATCATTAGCAATTTCCAATAATTTTATTTTCCAGATTGCATCACCACTTTGAGATCATTTTCTGAAGATTCCTCATAGATTATTTTCTAAAGATGCCAAATATCATGCTTTTGTCAAAAAGAAAAAAAAAAAAAGCTGAGCTTTTACAGTCATGTTACCCTCAGTTCACTTACTTATTTTATAAGATTTTATTTGTTTAGTTTTGTGTAGAAAAACTGGGGTGTAGGACAGACATGCTGGAGGTCAGAAGATTCCCCAGAGATAGTGTAGGGAACAAAACAGGC
Source organism: Condylura cristata (assembly GCF_000260355.1). Classification (NCBI taxonomy): domain Eukaryota; kingdom Metazoa; phylum Chordata; class Mammalia; order Eulipotyphla; family Talpidae; genus Condylura; species Condylura cristata. Next base: position 13,326,067 of record NW_004567112.1, on the reverse strand, counting down.
AGATGTACTGAAATACTCTGCGGAGGAGAGCAGGGATGTAAAAAGAAAGGCCTGCTGTGCCCTGTGGATCAGCTCCCTGACAGAGGATCACTGTGGTAGATCTTTGTGGTAGCAGAACCAAGACTCAACCGCTTAGGCCACCAGGGAGACCCTCAAACTACCTTACATGAGCCTACTCATGCCTCCCAGTTTTATTTCACTCATAACCCTAGAATGATTTTTTTTTTCCTTCAGCTAAACAAATTCTGTCACTGCTGTTTTAGTTGTCTGTTATGATGCAATCTAAATCTCAAATTTAGAGGCATGAGCATAACAATAGTCCACGATTGTTGCCTGATGTAGCTGTTGGGGTTGTGAGAATTAATCTAGGCATTCTTTGCTTGGGTTTCTCTGGCAGTCAAAGGCAGGGGTCTGCTGGGGTTGATGCCATCTTGTAGCTTCTTTATTTATATAGCTGGTATGTGAGCCTGGAAGGCTTGAACACCTGGGCATCCCCACAGGCATCTCCATATTTCTCTCTTTAGTCTCTCTACCCACCCACCAAGGGAGCTTCCTTGTAGCTGGTTTGTGGTTCCAAAGCCACAGGAAAAGAGAACTAAGCAGAAGTTGTGATACTCTTGAGATTTAATCGTGAACATCTTGCAGCATCATTCTGTCACTTTCTGTTTGTCATAAGCAAGTCACTAAGGCCAGGCTATATAAAGGGAAGTGGACTTAGAACCTAGCTCTCAGAGAAGGGCCAAAAACATGATCCCACCAAACTTTGTATGTGAGAGATTCTGCAATAACAGAGACACCATTTCCAGGGCTCTTCTACTTCCCTACTCATTTAAGTCCTAGCTATTAAAACACCCCATTTAACTGTCACTTCCTTGGGGAAACCTTCAATTATCATAGCTCGTTGGTGATGTTGTAACTGCTTTCTTGCATACTTTAGCATTGGGCAATACCACATACCTCTTTGGTGTCACATCCTACTTACCCAACTAGAAGGATTCTTTGAGGTCTTCAAGGAAAAAGATGTATTTGATTGGCTAATTCATTGACTAACCAGGACAGCAGAGGGCCATGTATAATAATAGAAGCAGAACATTAATACAATAAAAACACAGTATTCCATAATGGATAAACCAGAAGTTTCCTAATTACCAGCCTAAGGTTGGGGTAATTGATAGAGGCTCAGGTATGGGAATCAGAAAAATTCAGTTCTAATTTAGAAACTCCTGACAGAGCAGTTTCCATCCATGTTCAGTCTCAAATCTACTCTATTGGTAAAATAAGATCCCTTGGGTAGTGACCCTGAGAAGGACAAACTAATCACCCCTAAATCTTAAGGTCACTTTTGGTGTGCTACCTCCGTTGAACACAGAAAATATTGGAGTCTGTTATAGAGTTTATAGGCTTCAGCCTTTTTTCATGGTATCTGGGTGGCAGTAACTTAGAGACACCTCTAATAGTGGCAAATACTCATTAAAATCAAAGGTCTCCCAGATCCCCTGGAGGAAAACTTTATCAGGAAACCAATTAGTTTAGGTCTAACCCTTACTCTCTCTGTTGGGAACTTTAAGACTACCACCAAATTTCCTGTTTTATTTTCTTAACCTGTAATTAATTACTGCCCATTATAAATTCCCAGACCACACAAAGCATTTATCTGCAACATAGGTCACCTGGAAAAAAGGTTAAAGCCCTGAAAAGAGGATGCTGAGTGATTAAAAAAACCTCAGGACAGAAGATGCTAATTCTAGAAAAGGTTCCTGACTTGGGAAATAATCCAAAACATCCCATCCACCATCCACAGAAACTTTTCCATTATGAAAGTGTTCCAGGAAAGAACAATGTGTTCCTGAGCAAGGTCACTACCAAGACTGGACTCTGGGTGGTGGGGAGGCTCTTAGTCTTAAACCTGATTCTTAAATAAGTATAAACCTCTCCTGCCAACAAATATCTAAATTAAAAACAAGTACAGGCACATCAAGGATTATGACAGATGATGCTAGTCTCTGTTGTATAGTGGATTTTCTTTCAGTTTGATTTCTCTTAATAGTCCAGAGCCATTAATCCCCTTTTGTAGAGGAGGTGATAGATGTATGGAGAAGCTAAGTAAATTTTCTCAATCAAAGCCAACTTAAGCTGAAGAAGAACTGAAGCCATTTCTTTTCCAGTCTTAATTGAGTGCTACATATTCTTTCTTGAAAAATTAGTAAATATAAAAATGAAAGAATCCACTTTGAGCAGAAAAATTTTAGTGTTCAAATATATTCTGGTAGCAAACGTGCTGCTGGTTCCTATCTGCTAAAATTCTCAAAGTTGATCACATTTGATATATGAATTATGTCACGGACAAATCTATTAATAGTAGACTAATTTAGAAATGTAGCATTAAATAATTATTTCTCTGAAAGTAAAACTCCTTCCCTCTTCCAGAGTTTACACCACCCTACATGATAGCCAGAAGGAGCAATTAGCCACCTTAAAATAGATCAAAATTTGATCACACCATAGATGAAATGACCCTATCATTATTACCCCCTTGCAATTCAAGAGTTCAATTCTGAGAATTTCCCTAGCTCTATATTTGGGCGAGAATCAAAATTCAGCTTTGAATATTTAACCCTTACAATTTTTCCTTCGGTTTTATACCAGCTGTCATTCAGTGAACACATAGGATGACCCCTTCAGGCAGCTCCACAATCTTGCAATGAAATCACATGCACCCTTTTTATTATGTATGAAATAGAATAAATGTATTTTTGTGTTCCAGATATTTCAGCTATGACTCTAGAAACACATACAAAATGAAAAATAATAATAATAAAGCTTCAAGAAACTATGCTGGTAAGCAATTATGTATGAGCAACTTGAGGACGAGGCCTGCATCTTTTATTTCCATATTCCCATTTCTGGACTCAATAATTGCTTGCTGAAAATGTGGACAAATGATTCAACCCTGATTTATTTAATATTCATTTATTCATTTATTTGACAAATATTTAGTAAACTCTGGTAAAGAAAAAGGCAAAATAATAATGGTAGAAAACAGGGATTATGTTGCAAGCTGAGTTTATCTGGGAAGAACTGGTCAGAACCTTCTGAAAAAGGTAGTAAAGAACAGTTAAAATGAAGGAATAGATATAGTATGAAAGGAAGGAATGTTTTATATAATGCATGAGCAGCCATTTGTAGCACAGATTTATAGGTGGAAAAGATGTGTCTCTGATCCTCATGGGAATTTTGAAACATGGTAATACATGCTGTTCTTTTTTAAGAATATATTCATTATATCATCCTTCATGTTTGCACACTGTATGGTTTCCTCATGAAATCCCCACCACCAGTTCACCTGTGCACTGTCACCACAGTCCCTTACCACCCCCATTCTGGCCCTTCTCCCACCTCCTCCCCTACAGAATGCCTCTGAAGCATAGTCGCCTGATGATTTTGATTTTTACTTTATTATAGTCAACTTTTTTCCCCCGATTTTTACTTTATTACAGTTACTCATTTTTTCTACAATTTTTCCTGTAAGTGAGACCACTCAATAGTTTTCTTTTTTTCTTTCTGTCTTATTACACTGAGCATAATGCCCTCCAATCCCATCCATGTTGCTGCAGAGGGCATGAGTTTATCATTCTTGATGGCTGAATAATATTCCATCGTGTAAACATAGCTCATCTTCTTATCCAGTCATCTATTTTCCAATCTGTTTCCCCAGATATTTTGTTTTACTTTATTTCTTTGAATTACTTAATTGTTCAGACAAGTCAATGCTCCATCCTTAGAAACATATAGTCCTTATAATTTGCACTGTTGAGTGTTTCCATCACTATGACCAGGGGCAGTAAATTGTGGAGAAGAAATTAGGAGATGTTTGGGGTGGGAGGAAAGCTAGAGGAGAAGAGGTTTAATGAGTTTATACAGCTCCATCTCACATCCATTCTCAGTCTTGTGATGAGGATGTTCTTCTTTTCTGGTGACAGGGTGAGAAGCAGCTTCCTTTTGGGAAGTTTAAAGTTTATGGGTGTTTTAACTAGAAAGTTGAGGGTCAGAGAACCCTTCCCTCAGGTGACTTTAATTCAGAATAATTAATGTGCCAAAGAGGTATATTTTGAGGCTGCATGTCCTGAAGTGTTTCACAGACACTAGTGAAAAAATAGGGAAAGGCAAAGGAGATCGTAGTTAATTTAATAATATGTCCCCAGTGTTAATTCCTGAGTTTATTATTGTACCATGGTTATGAAAGTTTTTAGCAGTGGGGGAGACTGTGTAAAGGATTTAAAGGAACTTGGTACTCTTCACAACTTTTTTATAAATCAAAAATCATTTCAAAATAAAGTTTAAAATAAAATAAAAGTAGAAGTAATGACTTAAAACACACACAAGCATTCAAAAAAAAAAAAGTTTTAGCATCCAGATGACTCATCAAACTGTTTCTTTTCTTCTCCTGTCCTTCTAATTCCTTTCCATTGGTGCCAAACCTCAATTTTCATTGATACGAACTCAGTAGTGTCCTTATGTTTCCTTATCAAAGCTCAGATTCACTACTTTTCCTGCCTGGCTAATTCCTACCAATGCTTGATCTGGGAAGACATCTGGTTCTCCAAGGCCAGCCTAGGTTGCTTAATTTCCTCAACTTTTAGCAATGTAGGCTGATATCAAAATTGTTCACACTTCAGACATAGCTGGCTCAAGGTCTCAAAACCTGCCTTCAGAGTCTGTCATTTTTGTTATTTTCATAGTTCCAATGTTAGAGTCATTTTGGACAACCTTCTGTAAATGTTTGGTCCTGGCCTACCATCTTTAATGAAAAATAATCTCCTTGAAATTTGCCTTAACAAGAATGGTGGTGAAAACTTTCACTGGCCAGAGGCTGAGTCGTGTAAATGGACAGAAAGGTTTCTCAAAACCACATTGTGTGAAGGTGAAAGGGAGCGGAGGTGGAGAAGATATAGCGTGTAATTACCCAAAGGGAAGGATAATTGAAACAAATAGAAACTAGAGGGTGATGGATGGCTCAACGTTAGAGTGAGCTTAAAATAACTATACAAACCAACTCAAAGCACATCACACATCCAAACAACAGAAGAAACATACCACCCTTCTCATTATTAATATTCAATAAGAAAGGGTCTATCTTACCCTGTAAAGCTCTTAATTTGGCAATAAACCAAATGTCTTTGCTGAAAAGGTGGGCCTGGAGCCCTCATAGAGTCTGAGTTCCTGGTGGCAGATGCTGGCCACCACCAGCAAGGGTTGACTTTTGGTGAATGACCACTTGGATGCACACAGAGAGCTGTGGGCATGCTCTCATTTAATCAGCACAGAATTTGGACAGTCATTATCTCTACTTCACAGGTCAAGAAACAGTCTTCAAAATATTAAGGAGCTGGCTTGGGGAATCTCCCAGGTGGTAAATGAGGATTTGATCTGGGTCTGTATTTACAGTAGCCCTTGCTTATTCAATTGCATCATGGAAGTAGCTGTGGTGTCCTCGGCAGGTACAATTCCAGTTTTCCATCTGGTACACTGACATGTGCCTTTTCTTTCATTTCTTAGATCTCAACCTTTATGACTCTAGAAAATTGGTACAGAAAATGAACTCCTTTTCTCTCAAATGATGCTTCTTCCTCTGATGTTCGCTATCTAGTGAGGCAACTATGAAATAACAGGCTGAAATCACACAGCATGAGAAAGCTAGCTGTTATCTTCCCCAAGGGAGCAGAAGTGGAGGTGTGTATACACGGTCCACTCACTGCAGAATTTTGCCTTTATTACCAAGATGGTTCAGTAATAATTTGAATGCTTGTTTACATGGTCTGTTGCCTACTTGTGTGAACTATTGACCATCTGTGTGTTGCCTAGGCAGTGGATTTGGAATGAAGACCAAGATTTATTTGCATTGGCCATAAGCAGAAAATAGACTTCACTAAGTAAAGGTTTGATAAAAATAAATCAACCTGAAAGATTCTCCAAACACAAATTACTCAGAAGAGGGGAAAGTGGCTGATGGAAGGTTTTACTGTAATTTTTATGAATTTGTTGTCCTTTAAAATACAGCATAAATAACTGATAGAAGAGAAATGAGATACACCATGGATTATAAACACAAATGAGTTTATAAAATATTTACCTGCAGTGAAGTGGGTTGATACTATTTGGCAATAAATATAAGCAAATATAACACTCCACTATAGCCAGAAACCTTTCTCAACTCGTCTTTCGGTTTTTATTCAAATATACCATGACTAAGATTTAATTGGGACCTGAAAAGGTATTCGCCTTCCTCTTTCTATCGCTCCTTTTTCCAAATGTAAACTTCTTAACTCTTGGGAAAGATGTACTTGAATCTCTCCTTGTTATTTGTGATTATAATGGGTACAATCCTAACTATTTGCAACAACTCTGAAGGTCCATATTTAAAAGCAATTACAGCTATTTCATGGGGTTTTTGTGGCAGTAACAGACACTAGGATTCTGTACCAAGTTAACCATAAAGAACACATGCTGGAGCAAACAAGGGCCTCTTCTTAACAGTCCTGAATTAAAGGTGTCTCAGTGACTGTTAATTCTCTGTGCTCCGGAGCCCACACAGCACAGGGGTTCAGTGTGCTGTAGTGAGATTGTCTGCCTAAATTCCAGCTCCAAAATGCCCAGTTCTGTGTGCATGGGATGGCATTAGTGCCTCAGTTCCCTACTTGTAATGATAATAGTAACTACACTATGAGGTTGTGTGTGTGTGTGTGTGTGTGTGTGTGAGAGAGAGAGAGAGAAAGAGGCAGGGAGAGAGACAATTGAATATACATATGTTGAGTGTCAACCATAATCCAAATGATTTAATGCCAGCCTAGATCAATAACACTTCCTCAGGCACCAAGCTCTTTTGTGATAGAGGCAGTAGTGTGTATGGAATGACTTACATGTTAATATTCTCTTCTGCTGTAGGTGCATCAATAATACCAACCCACTCAATCTTTCCAAATTGAGTCTAGAAAAAAAAAATCAAACTCCTTCTCAACACATACCCTACACTGCATGACTTTACTCCATTACCTGAGATGCAAGCAAGTTGCTAACCCTCTGCTGACATCACTTGAAGTATAGCTTATACAGTCAAGCCAAAGGGATGAGAAAAGGCTGAATGTGCTCAAGACAAGTACGTAGAGACTGATATTCCCTGTGGCTTTTGTTAAGTTGACTTCCAGTCATTCTTCATTAACCCAGCATTATGATTTATAATACCTTAAACTTAGCTAATGTTGGAAATTTGTCTATGTAAAAGCTAACATAATAAAGTTCCAGATTCATATAGATATTTCCATAAAAATGGCAGGAGAATTTATCTGTGCAACATGGCATGTGGAGGAAGGAAAGGCAGGAATGTCAACTAGCAGTTATCCTTACTGAGTGGGGAAATAATATGAAATTTGATCTTTCACTTCATTAAGCCTTAATGTAGGTTATTATTGAATTAGTTCCAAGTTTACTTTTAAGTTTATGAGATTTGGTATTTTCCCTCCAGCTATGATCCCTTCCTTGAACAAAATGTGTTAATAAACTTCTGATTCCCCCCAAAAATTAACTGAATGCAAAATGATACATGCTTTGTGACTGGAAATAGAACATGGAAAGAGTCCCCATTTTTCTGTCCTTCTGACTGATGAAGGAAAACAAATCAAGGTATTTCTTCCTTCTGAATGTCCTGTGAATATTTCTTTCTTCAGTCTTCTTACATCATATTATGCACTAAAACAAAGTCAACCAGTGAGAAAAATGACCACTTATTAAATACCTTTGTGGAATGGGAGATTGCAGACCTATTACAACTTCTAAGCTTTCAGGAAATTCTTGCTTATTGATGTTTTCTTGTATCTACTAGATCAAAAAGCTTTCCTTGACCACAGGAGGACACTGACATACTGTCCTTAGTTTATCAAATCACTCACTGAGTTTTGATACAAGTTGAGTAAATACTGCTTTCTCTCTAACAGATGCTTGAGTATGTATGGAGATGATTGGAAGTGAGTGTTTGCCTGTATATGGAATTGAAGTATGTTTGCAAAATGTCCATTTCGAATTGAAGGAAAGTTTTCTATTATCATATGACTATTGTAGCAGAGCAATGAGTTTTCTAAGGGAGCGATAGAGAGAGAGAGAGATAATGGGTGAGGAAACAGGAGCCTGAAGGGGAAAGGAACAAGACTGAAGTATTAGAAATAAGGACTTTAGAGAATCTAGGATCTGGAAACTTCTGGAGAGCTAATTACATGTTTAGTTAGGAAGACGGGTTAGCATAAATCTGACAAGGGCAAACACTGCTTGTTGATGCAATTGTTTGATAGTACCAGTTTTTTTATGCTTGCTTTTCCTTTTTATACACAACAATCATGTTAGTGGTTATGGTATATTAGCACTCAATAGTTTACTCTGGCTTTTATGTTTTTCATCTCCAACATTCATTTCACTGCTGTGGAGAGAGGCTCTTCAAACCCCGGTTAATATATCAAGGCAATCCCTCCATTTCCTGATTAGGGATTGATAACCTTTACCTGGATAACACATTATCATACCGACCTGTTGGTGTATATCAGGAGAGGGCATCCGATGAACACATTAGCTTTTCCAAATTCTCTTCCCAGTATTCATGCTTCTTTATGATTAGGCTCTTTTATGAGCAGTATGGATAATCCTTACAAGAGCCACAGGTAAATTTCAATGTTTATACTTGCAGATGGGTAGACTGAAGCCCTGGAAATTAAAATGGCATATATAACAAATTACTGTTACAGCAGAGGGCTGAGATTTTAAACAGAACTTCCTGTTTCTAAAGCCAAAGTTCTTTCCAGACCCTTAGACTGCCTTTTGTTCTTCCTCAGAATTAAAAATTACATCTTTGACACTATCTCATTTCTATTTTTTAGGATTCCATGCCAAAAGCCAAGCTAAGTACTTTTTGTTATTTTTTCATCACAAGTGGAAGATGTATGCATTTATTCACCTTTTAAAGATGAGACTGAGAGAGAATAGCAAACTTTTTTTTTTAGATCATAAGTTAGGAGCCATACCCAGACCTTGCCAACTGATCTCCCTACCCCCATTCCTTGCAGAAGAACTTTACATTCTCCTTTATTTTCCAGCCATAATCAGTATGAGTCAAACTGGGACACCTGGCCCAACCCTCAGGCTGTTCTTGAGATCAGATGTATTGATGCATTAATTATGAGAGACAGAGAGGAGAATGGAGGAAGAGAGAAAAAAGCACTGCAACTAACAGATCACAAAAGAGACCAAGAACTCCTAAAACTAATCAGGAAGCTCCAAATCTAAAGCTTCCCCTACCTCTTAAAAAAAATGAAGGTGGGCCCTCCCTGGTGGCACAGCGGGTTAAAACACAGCACTGAGAAGCTAAAGCCACTTCCGCATGAGTTTGATCCCTGCCTGCCCCAGAGGTGACCACATGGCGCGGCAGACCTCTCCTGACCGGCCTGCTGCTCCCCTCAGCAGTGTACTTCGTTGATCTGCCTATTCTGCTCCCCACTCTGTCGCTGGTGAATCCTCTCACCCTCCTCATCTCTGGCCTTTACCCCAGTTCTATATGAATAAATGAATAAATCTTCAATAAAAAAAAAAAGTTAAAAAAAAAATGAAGGTGGCTGACTTGGACTTGGGTGTGACATCCCTCTCTTAGTGGCCAAATATGCCAGTTACCAGCTGAACCAGCCATCTTGGAGCAAGTTTCCTATTGTTATTCCTTTGATACTGTTGACATATTCATTTCAAACTGATCACAGCTCTCCTGCAGGTCACAGGATGATAGATACAGGTATATGTGCTTTCTTCCTGCTTTTGCTGTATCTTCTTTCTCTCATGTCTCCTCCATTTTCATCTGTTCACTCATTGACTCATTTTCTATACAACACTTCCACATTCCCTTCTCCCTTCTTTCTCCTCTATCCTGTGAAGTAGAGGCACACAGAGGAACAACTGATACCGTTCCCTCTATCTTAGTCTCAAGGTGGCTTATCGTTCATTTCTGAGTAAGAAGTGATCTTGTGAGAACATTATGGAAATTTTTAATCCAAATGTGAATCTGTGCCACCCTCCCCTGAAAAGATGGAACTGTGAGTACTATTCCTGAGCCTCTGTTCTAAACTCTACTCACCTAACTGCTGAGAAACTTTTCTTTCTGCTTAGTTTTAACTCTTCCAGGTACATGGACAGTTCAGCTAGTTTTAAACAGACATCAGTATTTATTTTAGTCACCAGCATTTGGACATCATTTGTCTTACATTAGAGTCATTCACAATGAATCCAAAGCTCTTCTTAGAGATCTACTTTACTCTTTCATAACAGAGCTTTTTCCACATACTCTGGTTTCTGAGGACACTTGGGAACAAAGCTGACCACACACTGGAATTGAGACATACCTCATCCAGTCTCTTCCTTCCCAACCCCTAGGTGATTTCTGAAGCAGCTCTTTGACAAGAAAGCTGACATAGTTATTCTGAGCTCATCTCAGTTTAGTAGCTAGACTACTAAGAAGTTTATGTTTTTATAGACCTGAGATCCTCATTTAGTAACTATTTACACAGATCACAAGATCATTCTCATGATAAACAAATTTTTCCGCTCCCATCCATTACATCCACTTTATTACGTAACTTGAGACCATAAGAAACCAGAGAGAACAAAGGCTCCTTCTGTTTTCCACGTGAAGACAGGCAAGTCACTGACTTTTGTTTTGGTGTGGGATGAGGAATAGAAAATGTCATTCTGTGGATATATAAAAATAATTCAATCCTTTCAAGAAGATAATTTTCTAGGTCACCGATCACTTACCCAGTTCAGAGTTAGAAAATTTTCTTTCTGAGATAGAAAATGATGAGGAAGTGAAGGGAAAAAGAGCAACAATCATATCAACTGACTGAGTCGGGAAGAAACAAAAAAGGGGAGTGAAGAAAGAGGAGGCGGTGACTCCCTTCAAAGCAGCAGTATGTGAAATTACTTCTGTAAAAGAAATAATAATCCAGCAGTGCACACTAAATAAATTATGTTTGGTTATTGAAAAATACATCGTTTCTAAGCTTCTAATACACTTTAATATTCCTGAGTAAGACAAAGTGTGGCCACACTCGATTCGCATGTATTATAAATGTTAGTGTTAGGCCGGTTTACCTTTTGTTTTGAGATCCCAAAGCATTTTTCTCACTATAATTAAAGCTATCAAATTTTCCTTCCTGGAAGAAAAGCAAAGAAATTGAATTTATTCCTGTGGGAAGGGCTGCACCCAAGGGTCCTATCACTGCATCAGGATTCTCTGTCTCCTTGGCCCTGTAGATGAAGCTTAAGTCTCTCTCAGGCAGAGTCTGTCCCAGGTGGTAGCACCAGCTTAGCCCTGGATGGCTCTTAACACTCAGGAGCCCAAATTCAGATTTTCCACCTCAGTTTTCAAAAATGCTGTGATTGGCTGAGCTGGAGCAAAGCATCTTACCTAGGGAAGGACGGGATCATCCTTGGTTAATAGTGTCACAGAATCACAGGGAAGCAAAGGGAAAATTCACAAAAGAGAGCCAGTCCATATTACATGGCTTTTTGGAAACTCCTTTTCAGATCAACTCCAGTTTAATTTCAGTCCCTACTTCCTACCATCAGTGAATATAAATAATGCAACTCATTGACTTCACAACATTGCTATCACATTTCCCCACCTGAATGTTTTTGCTTGGGTCATTACCCCTGTTGGTAAAGTTCTTTCCTTATCCTGATTCTATTAAACATTCCTAAGAGAACTCTCCTCCTGCTTAGGAAGCCCTTACCAGCCTGGTACCCCTGTTATTTTATACTTAGAGAGGATATTTTTTGTTTCTTCTTAATAGTTTATGCCATAGTTTTCCAATGACATTAAAATGCTGTCTTTCTCATCCACTACATCTAATACACTACTTACTACATATTCTAATTATATAGGTAACAGGACATTTGGAACCAATTATCAAGTGGTGAAACTACTACTCTGATAAGACTGGGGTGAATGATATATTTATAGCATTGATCATTTAGTAGATGACTAATAAATTATCCACACACATATATGTCCATATTTGCATGAAAAATTACACAAGAATAAGATGTTTAAGCACATGACTGGCATAAATTGGGCACTCAATACATGAGTGTCTCTGCTTGATTCTGCTGCATAGGTCCTTCTACTTTTGCTATGTCCTTCAAGGTGATATCAACTAGAAGCTTATTTCAGAAAATAGATTTTCTGAATTTCATTCTTCAAACTGAATGTAAATCTCCAAATTGTATTTGAATTTGGAATATGTAAGTCAAGGTCACAAGTACATATATTTGGACGCACATTAAATAAACATGGGAAAGCAGAATATGTAAATTTTTCCAGCAGGCCTCCCTCTGGATCCATTCTCTAGAGAGTAACTTAAAATATGCAGTTGTCTGTAGAACTATTTGCTTTTCATATCTTTCAATGGTGCCTTTCAGGAAATGACTAGTTCCAATTTTTTTGTAATGAAATGAAACTAAGAAATAAATATGACTAATGTCTACTTGCAAAAGTTTGGTGGAGGGAATAGAATGCTCATGGGTCTTCTTCCACTGATTTCTTTTTACAAGTTAAGACCATCAGCACACTATTCATTCTGCATCTTGACTTTTAGTTCATGCATTTCCATGAGTGCATTTATCCATACTTGGAAAATTTAGAAACCTGCAATATCCAGAGGATGGATATATATCCCATTGATAGAGTTATATGTAGCATCTATACATTGTATGTTTTTGACATATATATTTTCTGTACCACAAAAATCAAAACTCACTTGTTCCTTAACAAGAAAGATTCAACATTGAAATATATTTCAAAGAAATATATACAACTATAACTATTGAAATCTTAACATGATAAGGGCTCTGAGATTACTAGCATAGAATGCAATGAGACATGCAGTGTTGTTTGGGTATATGTTGAGTGGGGTGAGGAGTGGTCAAGAATGAGGAAACCTATCATTTCCATATATTTGAATCTTACAAATAATCCTAGAAGGGACAAACCATTTCTTGTTCTTACTCTGCATGAATGTGGGAATACTTTCAATGGTAAAGAACATATCTTTGAGTCACATAGGCCCAAACTTAGCAAAGGTTCTGCATTTTCTTAATTATGGGAACTTGGGCAAGCTTACTCAAAGCTTCCACACTTTCTGTTTGCTTGTTTTACTATGTTCAAAGTTTAGTTTGAAATATTTGGTTTTATAAAACAGTTTATCTCTTACTAGAATATCCCAGAGGAAGGATAAGTAAGGTAACATAAGACTAATATATCATACATAACTCCAGGAAACATAAGAAATGGCAATACTGATTTCAGATATTATTGTACCTACAAAATGACATGCCACAATGACTTTTTATGAAAGAACATTATAAAGTTCCTCGAAACTCATCAAAGAAATTTCATGACAGACTGCAGAGAGGGATGGATCTCAGTAACAACCATGGTGCCAACTGGCAAAAGCCAAGTCCAACAGTCGGATATACAGGAGTTGAAACCGAGGTCCTGTAGTGTAATTACTAGCACACAAGTCTTTCATTTCTGTGAAGTTCATCACACTAAAAGATCTCTATGTTTCTACCTTCCCGACAAGCACTCCAAGAGATCTCATTAACAGAGCTGAACCCGGATGGCGCAGATGACAGTGCTGAGGAAACAGCAGGGGGATGCAGAAGTGCTGGGACGGGCACGAATGGGCATCTGCTGCCCTGAGCAGAGGACCACACGCTTATGTGTTGGCCGTGAGCACAGGGAACACACTCAATTAAAAAAACTTTTTTTTTTTTAAGATTTATTTATTTACACATACAGAGCTGGTGTACAGGCCAGAGGTGCAGAGGGGAGAGGGTTAGAGGATTCACCAGAGACTGAGTGGAAAGCAGAACAGGCACACTGATGAAGTACACTGCTGAGGGGAGCAGTGGGAAGACAGGAGGGGTCTGCTGCGCCATGTGGGTCAGCTCCAGGGCCAGGGATCGAACTCATACTGAAGCAGCGGTGACTAGCTTTGTAGTGCTGTGCTCTAACACCTTGTGCCAACAGGAAAGGCCCTCAATTTAAAAAGTTTAAACCAACTTAATTCAGGACTGATTTCAGGTCTTCTATACTATTGGTTATGAAAAAAATTGAAGAGCCCTTTTTAAAAAAATTTTATCTTTCCAATGACAGAGTAGTGTATCCTGGCTTTTAGTTTTGAATCTGTGTGTGTGTGTGTGTGTGTGTGTGCCCGCACGCCATAAACAATTTCAGACTGCAAGGAGAGGAGATTGCTGTGATGAAGTAAGTGAGGGTCCCAATGCCCAGTCTTCCAACTACGCCATTTTGTAAAGTGATTAGCATATTCCCACCCCTCCCTGTGCCTCACGTCTGCCCCATGGTGCAATTCTTTATGTTAGGTCAGTAGAAGGCAGTAGATGCGCCATGTGACAGTCTGAACCCTGGCAAGTAGAGGTCTTTTCTGGTTCTGTTCTGACTCTTGGACCTTGAATCTGACATGAGAACAAACCTGAGTGACTTGCTGAAGGGTGGGGGTGGGGCAGTTCTCTAAGCAGAGCCAAGTTGTCTAGCCTAGGACCACGACAGCTCGTCCTTTTCAATCAAAGGGGTGCCAGAGTGACCCTCAACTACAACGTACTTCAACTTTACACCGGTTTCTTTCTGATCTAGGCACCTGCCTCCATTAGAACATTTCCTTGAGGAAATTTGAAAATTTATATTCTATTCCCTTTGAATTATAAAACATTTTAAACACTTTTTGTCTCGCATATCTTCCTCTTGAAAAGGTTGTATTTTGTAGTATTTAGTTCATTTATTTTATATTTGCAGCATATGAGAAAATATATATAGGGTTGACCTTTTCTCAAGGGTCTTTGAAATGTAATCATCAAAACAGAGCCCACTCTCATTCTCAGTGGTATTAGCAGGAGGGAAGCACACAATTCTGAAATTTTTGACTGGAATTGCCCAGATTTTGGAATGTAATCTGCAGGCCCAAGCCAAGAGAAGTGTTTAATCTTGGTGGTGTTACTTAATCAATTTGTGAAGAATAATATATCCAGATACACACTTTTTATAAACTGAAAAATGGTGGTGTAATGCTTCTAATAGTGTCATTAAATGAAGACACTAATTGGAACAAGAGACAAAGCCAAGGTGAATGCTAATAAGTCTTTTAGGAAACAGTCTTCTTGCTCCAGCTATAAGAAGAGGTGGGGGCTATGACAAATTCCTTAGAACACTGTCCACCTGCCCATGCATGGATCATGCTCTAATTGCTAACTGTTTTGTGCCTCGAAAATGATATTCCTGAACTCATCATGAATAAATGATACACAACTTCCAATGGGGAAAGGCTTCTGCATTCATCTGTGTATGCTTTCTCCCTTCACTTTATGACATGAGTGGCAAAAATTTAGTTGCCGACCAAGGACAAATATGAGTTAAGTAGCACACCTAGGAATGGAGTCCTTTCGCTGCAGACTATGCATCAGGCACCAATCACAGACATCTTAATTGTGTCACTGAGGTAATATGTTTTTAGTCCTTTGACATGAGTAGATGGAAAAGTACTTCATTCAATCCAGGATAGCTGAGTTCTCTCCACTATTCAACTGACAAACAGCAAAGTGACCTAGTCTAGACCTTTCCTTGAGATTCAAGATAGAATTGTGGCTTGAGCTTCTGAAAAATGGATCCATTTTCGAGTCCTAACCTTGTACAGTAAACATGAAAAATAAGAGACTCTGCTAGACATTTTTAGAAGTATGTCTCTTCCCTGTCCCCTCAGTATTTCTTCCATAACCCCACCTCATATGTCCTGTTAGCTCCATGATGAATCGAGCAGTCAAAATGCCTGCTTCTCTGTTTATTATGGAGACTCCCTGGTACTTGATAAAATGCCTCGGTGACGTTCTGATGACCTTGGTAAGCCTCCTTTGCTGCTTGAATGCTCACACAAGCACAAAAGCAAACAGTGTTAAGGGTATTGATGAAGTGAATGACTCCCTGAAGGATGATCCTGTAAAGAAAGTGGAGAATCTCACTGAGAGCACAGGAGACATAGCAGCAGACCTTAGAGAGGTCTGTGCAACACTCGCAAATACAGAAGCAAATGTTAAAACTAATACAGCCACTAAAGAGATGTGAGTTGACCAACAAGAGCAGAGGAGAGAAGTGGGAGACTAACAGATGGACTGAGTGTTTTCCTAGAAAGAGAGGTTACGGCAGGGCAGGACACAAGCTCCCAAGTTGTTTGTAAACAAAGGTCCTGGGAGTAAGACTGGAAAGGTTGGAGTTTGTAGTGAATCCTAGTGATTGTTTTTCTGCCCTACATTCATTTTCCCTTGAATGCTCATTGCTTCTTGATTTCCTTGAGGGAAACACCTCTTTCTAGTTTCAAACCAGGTTATTGAGTACAAGATGTGGTGTTCCCACCTTCTCCCAGCTCCAGGGAGGAAATTTACCTCAAGATGTCAATCAGAGCATCTTATTATCTTATATGATCCCAGCTCATGATTTTTCAGGGATATTTACAACCCAAGTCTACGTAAGCAGTGATGTGATGTTTGACCTACTTCATTCTTTCCTTGGAATTAATGGGAAAAATACCTTTTTCTTCTGAACTTCATGTTATTCTTTTGTGTTTTGTGTTATTCATTCATCCTAAATGGCCTGTTGGGCCATCATGTTGTTACCTACAGTTCTGTGTCACTAAAGCAAGGTCAGAACGGCCTGGTCCTAGAAGCCCTGAGCCTACAAGGTGCCTTTTGCATCAGTTAAGAGCACAAAGCTGGATCAGAGTGGGGGTGGGGAGTTGGTGACAGATGCATAAACTTGCTCCTAACTTATACATCACAAGGTATGACCAGGAATGCCCAGGGGGGGCATTGACTGATGTATGACAAGAGACCCCAGAAGTTTTATCAGTAAAACACACCATGTTAGTAAGTTTGAGTGCCTGACTGGGGAACTAGAGCTGGATCTCAACTACAATACTGATCCATCAGCAGACCAGAAGAGCCTGAATAGACTCATCATCCCTAACACAAGGGATGTCAGTTCCACCCTTCTACTTATTATTTCCTACTTCCCCTTACAATTAATGTGGTCTAATAATTCTATCAATAAAAGGGCCAGGATCTCACTCTTGAGCAGCATCCTGCTTTATGTAGCCTGCTCCATGACTTTTCTTATCAATATGGTGTTGCATGATGTAACATTTTTTTCTAAGTCTGTTGTTGCACAGGCTACCTCTACAAAGAATGCATATATGTGTACAGACATGTAAAATGATGTTCATCATCTCTTACTAATAGCAAAATGCAAACCAATAAATATCATCACATAACTGTGAAAATGGCTCGGCTCTATACACACACACACACATACACACCTATTTAAAAAACAGATAGACAGACATCTTCTCCAAAGAAGATATACAGATTCCTACCTGAAAATATGTACCTAAAAAGATGTTTACCAGCTCTTATTAGAGAAATATAAATCACAACAATCAGCTGTCACTATAGATCTGCTATACCATGGGTACTTGGAAGACTGTGACTCACACTCCATTAATATACTGGGCCGCCTGTTGCTACCTCCATGCTCAGGTTGAACTGTCAATAGGCCATTTCAGCAACCATTGCCTCATAAGTGTATGTATTCACGGACTTAGATCACCCAGGAATTGGTGATCTAATTGCTTATAGTTTCAGTTGTATTGCTTTAGTTTGCTTGTAGGCAAACTAAATATAACCTCACTTGGTTTAAGAATGCAATGTAACCTTTGGTGTTCTAGTGTAACTATTATCAGAACACTAATGTCATATTAATTCATATTAATTGACCAATAACCACTGGGGATGACTGGCATCATTCATTATCTATAGATTTTTTTCCTTGTACATGATTACAAGCCCAATGAAAAAGAATGGAATAGTATAGAATATTTGTACAAGCAAAGGCATGCTGGAGGTGGGGGGACAGGAACAAAGCATGCCTTTCAGCCATTGAGAACTGGCTTAGCTTTGGAAACTCAGTGAATGGTGATTTTTCATTGGGGGATTTACCATCAACCTTCTGTTCATGCCCATCTTCTATCTAGCATTTTATTTAGTCTCACTGGTCTAATATGCTGAAGGTTCTTTCTGAAACATTCTCCTTTGGTTCTTTCTAGTAAATAATCACAATGCAATATTTGGTAGAAGTACCCACTATGTTCTTCTACAATGTGCACTGTATTTCTTTGCTTGTATTGAAATGCAACCATTGCTATTAGTGTGCTGAAATGAGGGAAGGTGGAGTCAATATTGAGAAGAAAAGAAATCAGTGTTATACATCTGACTCAGGGGAAGTATTGGCCACTTCTCAAGGCCTCTTCTTATACAGGGAAGATTGCTGCTGCTGCTTTTATTTTAGACTGCTGGTTTAGGGAAATATAGACATTTACTTTACTTCTGCTGATCTATTCAAACATGCCCTTCTCAGATCTCAGGGCAATATGCTTCCTCCCATAGCCCCTGACTGTGTTATGTCAAACTGTTCAAGGCCTTGCATTTGCTCTGCTCTACTTTGTAACTGTTAGTTTCATTGTTAAATCTCAAGCTTAACTTTCAGCACAGCCACATTGCTGTGGACAGAGTTAAGGGTCTATTTAATACTACCATGGAATACACAGCCTCTCATAGTAAGCCATGAGGTGATAGTTGGCTAACTTTGAGCAGGCTATTTTCATTTTTCAAGGCTATTGGAACTGCTGATCAACTTTATAACATGCATATTTTAACTTTTCACATACTGTTTATCACCATTCAATATAATCTAATGCTGTACCTTCCTACTTAATCATGCCTGGGAAGCATCACAGGCATCAAAATACAAGCATGTATATACATCAAAATGACTGAAGGGCTTTCTGCAGAAATCCAGCTTAGAGTCCTTAGAAACGTTCTGAAATACAAGCAAGCAGTTCAGAGAATGTACCATCAACTCACACCCACAGCAGCTGGTTGCTACAGCAACAACTAGAATGTAATATGGACCAAGAAGCAGTAAGTTGGGGTGGCAGTGATGGCCCATCGAGTGTACATCGGCACCGAGCACCGGGACAAGTCCTTTCCCCTAAGACTTTTTATAAGGGAAACTTTACAGGGACTATTGTAGGAGTTTACATTTGCCTAATGGTGGGAGATCAGGTCTCTCTTGCCTGAAGATCTTTATTTTGCTTTGTCAGGAGTTCACAATCTTCATGCTTATTGGCATTTCTCCAGTCAGTATTGACTTGTTCATTAATAATTTCATTCAACAATCACTTACAGTAAATCTTTAATGATGCTGAGGAAGTCATAGTTGACACCTCACCTTCTCCTTGCTTTGAAAGCAGAAGGAGAAAATAGTTATCAGAACTTCCATATTTGTCATAGTTTTTTAATGCTTAATTCTGGAAACAAATTTTGCAGCTTTGGGTTCTCAGTCTTCAGGGATGAAATAAGATAGTAGATTGGAGTGTAGAAATCAAGACGTGGTTTAGCATCTCAAACATCTGATTTGATAAAACAGATTGAAAACTGTGGGATATTAAGTTAGTAACTTGAAGAAAAATCATTAGGTAGTAAAGAGGGAAAAGTGTAGAATTAAATAATGCAGATTCTTTGAGGGAGCAATGTTCTTGGTAATATTTTAAGTGGCAGAGACATGTTATTTTCAGGGTTGTGTTTTGGAGTTCCAGCCATATAATCAATGTCTCTGAAAATTCAATAGTGATTAATGCTTTGTGAGGCAGCAAGTGGAACCCTACTTGCTACTAGATGACAGGTAAGAAAGAAAACTGAGTGAAGGAGTAAACTCCTTGCTCCCAGCATTCACAATGACACTCAGGAAAGGACGGTATGATGAGTGAGGCAGACTTAATTCTTCAAGCATCTGTATGAAGCAAATGATTGCAGAAAGTGAGACAAACCCAGGTTGGCAACTCTGGAATAAGAGACGGACAAGACAGGTAAACATACTAAATTAAACCAGGTAACAAATGTAAACAAACCTATGTAAAAAGAATTGGGAATCTATTCCTTGGTGGACCACAAAAGAAATCCATGATTCATTAGCCATAAGGAAGGAAAGAGATAACCTGAATTGACTTGTACATAACATTTTTGAAGAATAGCAGATGTGTTTTCTTACGAGTTGCCTTAAGCATAAGAATAAAAGTTTCTGTGAAGGTAGTTTATGTGTGAATATAATCTCACAGAGCAATTGTAAGGGCAAGAGAAGTGAAGTGAAGCCAATACAAGAGCAAGATATTGATTGGGTCCCTGTTGAGGGTGACTGATCCCAGGGCACCTTCTGGGGAAATTTAGAGGAGTCTCTAAATCGTCCAGAAAATGAAAGCTGACAACATGTGCCCCCTAGGCCCCTGCCCCTTGGCCAACATTAGCTCCATGGCCACTAATTCCCTAAATTTGCATTGTGCTGTGGAAGTGTTGGTTAGTTCCTAGCAGAGTTCTTGGCCACACCTTCACCCAGTGAGGGGAAGGTGGTCTAGGGCTGAAGCAACACTGGCACAGAAGTGGTTAAGGCTCCTTGCTCCCCATACCCAGTGTGTGCATAGGAGAGGCCCAGCCCATCTCTTCTGGCTTCACTCTTTGTGTTCTGACTCTCCACAGGCCTGTCTGATTCTATAAACAAAACTCGACCAAATGTCATCAATGGGCAGGCGTATGCACACAAGCAGTGACCTTCCCAGCAATAATATCCCCGAATGGTTTCCAAGTCTGCATTTAATCTTGGAGTCGTAAGTGATGGCATTCCAGCTGAAGACACAGCTGTCACAAAAACAAAAGTGTCAAAATAAGGTGAATATTGCAGCAGACTAATAAAATGGGGGTAACTGCTGTACTCCCTATGTCGAAAAAGATCTTCGTCTGCCCCATTTGTATTTCTGCAAAAATTCGTTTTCCAGAAGCTTCTGAGAAGCATACCAACAGTAATGAAGCAGAAAAATGATGGATGTGAAGAAATTAAGGTGCTCCAGAATGGGTTATAAACTTGTACCTCTTGTTGCCCACGCACTTGTGATGAGCTTGCAAAGTTTTAGACCTCTTTAATTTAAGATGGAGCCGTTTTATTTCTTTCAGCTACAGTGGAAATAATTTCCTTATCTATCATTAGAATGGTTTAATACTTTCATTAATCCACACATCATAAAGCAGAAAGTGATTTTTAGACCTACCCCATCAGTCATTTTGCCTCTTTCTGGATAGAAAACGGTTGTTTTCTGCTGATTCCAACGATAAGCTTCAGACCAGGGTCTTCAGGGCTGCCACAAAAAAGGAGCAAGGCTGAGACATAGACACGCAATGTCACCACCTCTCTTTGGCACAATTTAGATTATTGGGATGAGCAGCAAAATGCTTGCATTTATATTAAAGATCCTTAACTTTGTGGCAGGACACAGGCAGGCGTGGGGTATCAGGAGATAAGAGGTTGTCTGTGGGGTGCGGGGGGGTTGTGTATTTATCGCATCTGTAGAAACCTACGGGGTTGTGTGTATCTTCTGCTCACGCTCTATCTCCCTGTGGTCAATAAGGTGGACACGTTTCAGAACAGATGACAAGTCACAAATGTAGCAAGTTCAAGCCACTCTTCTCAGATGAGCCTTAGCTATGTTCTCATATTCAGAAAGCCCTCCCTCTCTCTACATTTCACTTTCTCTTAAAATTGTGCTAAGGGAAGAAGTATTTACCGTGTTTTATTAGTTCATTTATCAGTCCCCCAATGATATGGATCCCAGTGGAGTTTTTATCACCCTAGGTAATAGTCTAGTATAATCGAAAGTGCAAGTCTATGGAGAAAAGACACGAAGAGCTGCCATACTGATCAGAATTCACAGCAGCAAGACGGCGTCCTGAAACACAGATTTTGCTAATGAAATCCTGTGTGAGCAGTTCCCAGCCTCATCCGGCGATTGTGAACACGATGCTTTATGGGTCCCGAGTGCAAGAATGTGTCCCTTGGAAAAAGATTAGGGAAGCTCAGAGGAGAGAGGAAAAGGCAGGATGGGTGGCAAGCACAGAGCCCGCCCCTGCCCACACACAGCAAGGGGCACACACTCTCATCCCAAACTGCAGCTCTGCGGAGCCCTAAACCTCAGGAAACAAAGGACAGGAGGGGCTTATTGCACAAACCACCAGGACATCTCACTCTCTCCATGTTTAAGTCACTCCTGGCTATCACTGTTATTCTTTCCCCCCACCCAGGGGAAATTTTTGATTTTTATTTTATATATTTTGCATTGTTCTTCCTTTTTGTGCAATGCATGCTTTCTCCATTATTCTTTTAACATGTACTAACTTGTATGCTTATATTTTCATACCTGAAAAATTTCAGATGCATGTGTTGTTTTAAAGTATCTTCACTATACATGACCTGTTTGGTTCTTAGGACCACCTGAAGAGGCAGGTCTTCCTCCCATTCAAAGATGAAAACTTAAGAACTGGAAGTGGTTTATATTCTAGGAAATGGAGGAGTTCAGATGAATATGTGGATGTACAATTGGAGAATTTAGCTTGTATATTTTATTGTTGTTGACTTACTTGCCTGAAATTTATTTAAAAGAGGAAAACATTTCCATAACTAAAAGAACGGTAAAATATGAAAATGAACTTTATGAAAGAAAGTCCCCTTCCAGAAAGGGACTTGAGCGACTACAGAGGTACTTGTGGGTCTCCATATGTCTTAGGCGTGCCCGATTTGGTTTTGAAAGCAGCCTTGTGTTGTAATATAGCAATTTTGTCCCTGGTCTGAATAATATCTCAGAAAATTATATAATAAAGCACAGCAGGAGAAGAGAATACTTTCTGATTCTCCAACGCAATAGTTTTATTCCCTGAAACCTGACTACTCTTTTAGCTGACATAACTGGAAAGGCTACAAATGATATTAGGCACCGGGATAATACCTGCTCTCATTAAGCTGAGGGAACAAAGCACACAGACTCACCTCTTTGTGTCGTCCGAATGTACTGTTCCTCTGGTGGGCATATTGTTGTTATAATATCAGGAAGTAACTGAGTTCAAAAATCCAAGAGTTACTCCCTGTCCTCATATTTACAGGCGACTCCTGAAATTGTGTGCTCTGATTGCCTGATAGAAGAAAGTAGAACTACCTATTGTCCTTACAGGGAGAAAAAAATCAGAAGAAGAAGAAAGAAAAGCATTCGGTGAAGGTACAACACTCACCCAAGTCTTCTGATGAAGCACTGCAATATCTTAGGTGGCCCCTCAGTCATACAGAGACACACCCTTGTCTGACTCAGTCTTCTGAGACTTTTATGTTAGCATCCATGGAGGGAGGGCCTGTTGGATGTGTCTGGTGTTGGATCCTCTGGCTGCCTTACACACTGAGTTTGTCAGGACGACTTGTAATGTATGGACTTTAGGTAGCTGAGTAACTGAGGTGACGTGCCCCACAAGAGAAGGAATTGAGACATCACAACATTTTGTAATTGTGATTGAAATCTTATAATGTTTTGGCTTGTTTATTGACTTCATAGGAGGGAAAGATGGGCCTCCCTGGTTGTGCAAGGGTTTAAGATACATCACTATGAAGCTGTCTGCAACCACTGCCAGCCACATGAGTCTAATACCCTGCCAGGGAGGTGACCAACATGGTGTAGCAGACCTCTCCTGTCTCTCTCCCTGCTCCCCTCAGCAGTGTATTTCATTATTGTACCTGTTCTGCTCCCCACTCTATCTCTGGTGAGTCCTTACCCCCCTGCATATCTGTCTGTACCCCAGTTCTGTATGCATAAATAAGTAAATATTTATAAAAATAGAAGGGAAAGATTATAATTACACCATATTGTAAAATAAAGTTGAAGTCTGTATAGTATAATGGAATGAGCGCTGGGCTAGGAACAGAGAGGGATAACAAGGTGAATTAGTAAGAAAGAGCCAACTGAGAAGTTACACCTAAAATTTAGCATGAAGGAGAAAGACAATTAAAGCCAATGAACTTATGCCATAAATTTGAGGCATGTTGTCAGGGTATTGCCAGGGTATTTCCTGACCATGTCTATCCTAAGATTTTAAATTAGTGTTAGATCTTTCATCTAACATTCGGGAATTGTCAGACTGAGGGAGGCAGGGCTACACACACACACACACACACACACACACACACACACACACACACACTTATTTTTCCCCTCTCTGTCTGCTCCTGCATTTAGCCAAAAGTTGTAACTTGATCTGCAATAACATTCACTATCAGCCTCCACCTCTGACTTTCTTCCATTTCTCTCCCTCATGTTCAGTTTAAAGTCTAGGCTGGGAGCCTAGTTGCCCAGGACCTGAATCTAGCAAAAGTACCAAAACAGTGTCCAATTGTTTGAATAAGGAAAATATTTCACTGACCACATCTCCTTCTAGGGTAATTCTACAGTGGTGACAAGTAGGACTTTGCTGAATTGCTTTGGGTCTACAGACAGACATCCAAAATCCAAGCTTGAATGTCATTATCCAGCCACTACAGTTCATTCTAAAACAAGTGACCCCCCTGAAACCTACGTTAGACTACAGTGGAGTTGGGGTAAATGTGAGCTCATTATAATAGAAACAGACAGTCTCCCCCAAGTCCTTTACCTTTGCCTTTTCCCCACCGACAATAAGCAACACTTTTTAAATGAAATCAATATTTATGTTTGTATATGTGTATGTTTATATTGCTGTCTGTTTCTATAGGTAAAAGAGACAGCTGGATAGAAAACTGTCATCTCTACCCATATTTATCTGGTCTGACTCCAGTGACTCTAAATAGCCTCTGTGTCCTTCAATATGCTGAGTCCTTAGTGTTCTTGTTCTCTACTCTGAGACTGGAACGCAATTAAGTGCCCGGTGCTACCCTTTTTGGCTCAAAGTCAATAATGTAATTGTCATCCTCATGACTTTGCTTAAAATTCACCAGTTTTTCCTTTGGACTCAAATTATTTTCTTCTCTGTAGTCTCACTGTTCTTGGTTCAAATCTCAGTTTCATCACTTACGCTGATTACATGATAACTAGCTTTGTAACTAGCTTTCCATCTTCATGAATAAAGACAATGTCTTATTCATGACTAGTCTCTGTAACCTTAGTGCCTAATCTAGAACCCAGCACTTAGGATGAGCTCAATAAATGATTGTTATGTCACCTGTTAAAGCCTATGGTGTGGCTTTTGGTCCTGGATGAATTACTCGCTATTTGTTAACCTTGGAAAAGTAGCTCTATTCTTTCTTTTCTTTCTTTTTCTTTTTTATTTTCTAAGATTTATTTATTTATACATACAAAACTGGGGTAAAGGCCTGAAGTGCAGGGGTCGTGAGAGGATTCAGTAGAGACAGAATGGGGAGCAGAACAGGAGGATCTACTGAAATACAATGCTGAGGGGAGCAGTGGGTGAGCAAGTTGGAGATGTCTGCTGCACCATGTAGGTCACCTCCCTTGGTGGGGATTGAACTGGTACTGAAGTGGCTGCAGGTAGCTTCCTAGTGCCGTGTTTTTTACCTGTTGTGCCACCAGGGAGGGCTCCAAGCAGCTCTATTTCTGAAGATTGTTGCTTCTCAAAAATTCCGCTGCCACTGATCTTAATGCATTGATTCCAAATTCAAAGAAAATATGCTTTTTTAAAAAATGTATAAAAGCACTCTGCCAACTGTACCCTGACATGGAATAAATAGAATAGAATAGCTCTATGGCTGATCAAGGTCTGAGGTGCAGGTCATGTTAGTGTAAATGCTCAGGTTTAATTACAGTTCCTGCCTCCTGTCTAAAGACACCACAAAATCCATAAACTCGGCAGTTCGAAGTCTTAATTCTTGCAAGGATATCTCCAAAGGGTGATATTTCTCCTTCCTGAGTATGTGTTTCTTAAGGAGTCAGGAAACTGTTCTCTGTCTGAGATTCTTTGAGACACTTAGGAAAGTAGAACAAAATTTTGGGTAATAGATTTTAAAATTACACAATAAGGCAAAATCTGCTAAGAGAAATATAAAGAGAAATGGCATCAAGAAAAGTCTTTGCATATCCTGTTTTGAAATAGTATGTGTAAAGTGCAATCCTACTCAGAGGACATGTTGGTCCCAAAAAACAATTTCCAGAGTTATAATTGGTAACTACCTCCAGTGACAACACCCCCCCCCCCAATTTAGGAAACAAATTAAAAAACACATTTGTTCTGCTCAAATTATTGTATTCCTTGTCCTCTGGGTGGTAGATATATGTTTCTTTATTTTCCCCAAATTAAAAATCATAAATTTCTTTTCTAGTTCAAATTGCTGTACAGCAAATTATCCCTAAACTCATTTGCTTAAAATAGTCATTTGATTATTCTTGTGACTTCTGCAAGTTGGGAATTCAGTTATTGTTCATTAGGGCAACTTTTCTCTTTTCCACAATGCCCACAGATGAGTAGTTTCTTGAGATGGTGGGCAACTTAATAGCTGGGGTCTCGTCTCTTCAAAGAGATGATTCCTATACATACCTGCTACCTGGTTAAAATGAGCAGGTAACACTAAGGGTACTTAATGGTATTATGTATGTGCAATTGCTAGTTCCATTTTGCTTGGAGTCTTTAAAGCATGGATAATTTAGAAAGAGCTAAACTTCTTGCGTGACAGCTCCTGTCTCCAAAGTCAAGCATTCTAGTGAGTCAGATTGAAGGTATAATTCCTCTAAGAGTCAAGCAGTTTTAGCATTTTATTGATTGCACACAAGTAGGTGCCCACTTAGATGCAAAGAAGATTGGGCACCTCAGTGGAAACCCTGTCAGTGTGCTTTCTGTGGGAAATAATCGGTTTGTCCTGAGCAAGATACATGTCCAGAAATGTTAACACTTCATTTTCATTACTCATAGACCAAAAGTAACCCTCTACTTCATCCCTAGAGATTCCTTTGAAATGAAGCCATTGACAGTATGGCTCTACCATGAATATGAAAACTGGTAATTGGTATTTTTTTTTCTTTCAGCAGATCAGATAGTCCCCAATATATTTGTATGTTAAGTAGAATTTTTTTCTACTCCCCATTTCACAGTATCACTTTCTTGTCTCTGATTCAATTTGCCTTTGATTGTCTGAACCTTGAGGAGTTTGCAGCTTTCAGCTCTTTAGCAGGCGACTTCTGAAAGGCTTCTGGTTTTGGTAAACTCTATTCTTTTATGAATTCTACTGATAAAGTGCCAGGAAAAGGGAGCTGGAAAGTTTACAATCACATTATGTGTCGCCCTACTAATAAAGCTCTCTATCATTACAACGCAAATGAATGCACTTAAAAAATAATACCAATAGAATATTTAAAGACATTCACTAAAAATAGTTTGGATGAATTTTTAAAATATGCCATTACTTTAGAAATTAATGCATTTTGGCTACTTTGTGAGGAAATGAGTTTTCATAAGCCAAGATTATGAATACATTTAAATTAAAATGCACTAAGAGGTAGAACAGAAAAATCTAAAGGTCTTATCCAACTGCAAACATCTAATGGAGGTATTTTCTTTGCTTCCTTAGTCACAGCACCTATGTTGTGCTAGAGGGAAAATGGCAGATTTTGCCTCTCAATTGAAACATCAAAATTGATTTATTTTCACGGAGCTTACATTTATTTCAGCCACCAAGAGCAAGTAGAAGCTAATTTTGAAATTCAATATTTGAAAGAACTCAAAAATGTTTTGTCGTTGCCTCTAAGAAACTTCTAGTAATTTACAATGTTGCAACATCTTTCCTTGGGAAAATGGGAAGGGACTTTGTTTTGTTTATCTGGGAAATGAAAATGAGTGAAAAAGTATTTTTTTTATAAAATCAAAGTTAGAATCTATTGTGATCTTGTCAATATTATCATCATTAGTTATTAGTTAAATCACTGGAAGCCAGTGAGAGGAAATTGAAGGGGTGGGTAGGGGAATTTAAATATAGATGAGAAGAAGCTAATAACTCATGCCTTTGGTCACGTATATAATTTGGTGCTTAAGCATGAGGTATTTGTCAACAGAAATCAGTAAGTAATAGAAATATGATGTTAGAATTGTCAGAAGCCTTGCAGGGCAGAGCACCCAAATCTTGCATCCAGCTCTGGTGACTAACAGAATTTTCATGGGTGGCGCAGTAAAGAGGGCTTTGTAAAAACCACACAGTTTGGAGTGAATGTGTTATGAAGTAGAAGGAGGGGAGGAATAAATTTAGAAATAACTTTGACTGTGCCAAACAACATCTCCAGAGCCTCAAAGAAGCAAGAAGGTTATGAATAAATGTGAATTTAGTTCCAGTGAACATAATGGAAATTGGTACTCTCACCAATCTTTCCAAATGTCTGAAAAATGAATGACACTTATCTCTAGACTGAAACAGTATACTGTTAGCTCAGGACAATAAAGGAAAGTTGATCCAAAACTAGGAACATATTGAGGAATTTCAGGATGCCCAAGATGAAGAGATGATCCTACAAAACCCCATAAGAAGAGCAGGAAGATCAGGCCATCAGACTTCATTTTCAGTAACTACCTTAGGTGCCAAAGACATTGAATATATAACTTCAATAATACTACAAGGGAAATAATTTTAAGCTGGAGTTATACACACAGCCAAAATGTTAAGCAAGTATGAAGACAGGACATAAGCATTTTGAGATAGGCAGTGATTCCTTTTTTTCCCTTCCAGAATGCTTTCTCAGGAAGTTATTGAGGATATTCCCCAAGAAAAAGTAGGGATAAATCCAATAAAATGAAGAGCCAAGGCCTAGGAAACAATAGCTTTGAAGTAGGAAAAAATGAGAAACCATCCAGTGGAGTATATAAGGTCCTGCAAGTGATGCTCTAAGGGCATTTTAAAAGAGAAGAAGAATATGCAGATATTTTTGAAAGTTTAACCCTGACAAGGGGGGGTCAAACAAAGCAAATAAACACCAAATGCAAAGTATCCAATTACTACAAGATAGTAGTAAAAGAAATAAGTAAAGCTAAGTACACTCTCTACTACGTAAGTAGAAGGGTGACTAATAGTAATTTTAGGAAATAAAGCCCAAAAGTTTTAAACAGGAAAACCCATGATTATTTCATGTAAATCATCTTTAGGAAGCAATTGATAAGTAGAAATAAAGATATCTATGTAGTAAATTAGCAATAGTTTATTGTATATAAATAGATATATAATTAAACAGTAATTCTATATTTAACTAAAATAGTTGATACAACTTTATTAGGAGAATAGGTAAGAGGAAGTAGTGGTATGGGGGTAAGAGTGATGTGTTTGCATAATATGATATAAAGAGATAATACAGAAACTAGACAAATCAAGCAAATTAGAACTTATCAATATACATTAATTTTTTTAGAGACATCAGTCATTAAAAATGAGTTTTCTCCATGAAGCAGAGTTAAGAGAGTAGACATGTTATGGGAGATATTTCTGCATTTTGCTATGGGCATTTTTATATTTGAATTTAAAATTAAAATTATACATTGAAAATGATACATTAAGAATTCTATGATTAGAGAAAGCATCCCAAAAGGTGAGAATGATCCTTTGTCCTGAAATGGATCAGCTGACCTCTGAAAGTTTGAAAATATTACAATATGGTAAAGAGTTGGGGTTTGTTAAGAATTTTCATAAAATGACATATAGCTTTATTCAAAGAAATAAAGTAATGGGAGGAAGGTTTTACCAGATTAGCATGCTCTACTTGGTGCCAAAGGGGGAGAATTCAGTAAAATTAGCCCTTACAAAATACATTCTTGAATTATAAAAGGCATTCTTGCAGAAGCCAAACACTTTTAGTTTATTCTCTGATTTCTCTACTCCCTTTGTGCGCTCACCTATGTAACCCTTGAACATTTGCTCTAAGCCTCAAGTTCTCCAGGAGGCTCAGAATCTGCTAAGCCCTGATTTTTTTATAATTCTTCTTCCCTGAACTCTCCTGAGACAAAGCCGTTCTTTCTGGGATTTACATTCTGGACACTGTTGCGCCATTGGTCCTGACAGGATGAATCTTTAGTATACCACAGGGCTTGAGCTTTGAGCCATCATAGGAGGGCAAATTATGTGGATTATTTAAGCCATTCTTCATTAAGAAGTACAGATTAAAAATATAAAAATTGCACATGTATTCGTAAGTTTTTTTTTTTTCAGATTTATTGAGTGTAATTGGCAAATAAAATTGTATATATTTAAAAGTATAACATGATTTGACATGCAGTCACTTTGTGAAATTATTAGCCCAATTGGATTTATTAACAAATATGCCTAACCTCATATAGTGAGCATTAATCATTTTATGTGTGTGTGTTGTGAGAATGTTCAGTTCTATGCTCAGCAAAATTCAAGTACACAGAGCAATGTTATTAGCTATAGTCAGCATATACATTCATTCTTAGTGGTTATTTATCTTATAACTGAAAGTCTGTATCCTTAACCAGTTTATTCCCATCTCCCCTACCTCTCATCCCCTTCTAACCACCAATTTACTCTCTATTTTTATAAGGTGACTTTTTTTTAATATTACATATTTCAGTAAGATATAAATGTGGTCATATAGCACTGTCTTTCTCTTTCTTGGATAGTTTCACTTGGCATAATGACCTATAGATTCATCTAAATCATTGCAAATGGCAAAATTTCCTTCTTTCTTGTAGATAAATAATATTTCATTGTTGAGCTGTATAAATTCTTTACATATTTTGCATATTAACCCCTTATCATTAATAGATTATCCAACCCTATATGTTGTCTTTTCATTGCATTATTTCCTTTGCTGTGAAGAATCTTTGGCTTGATGGAGTTCCACTTATACTTTTGCTTTTCTTCTGCTTTAGGTCTCATACAAAAATACTGCCAAGATTCATGCTATGCTTTCTTCTATAACTTTCATGGTTTCAGGTATTACATTTAAGTCTTTTATCCTTTTCAAATTAGTTTTGTAGGTAGTGTAAGAGAGCTATAGTTAACTACTTTTAGGCCTATACAATTGGATTAACAACATATTAGAATATATGCTTTCATTGTGAATTCATGTTTTCATTGTGATAGCCCAAAGTGTTAATGGTATGTAACAGCAGTAGCATCATCTAATCCCTTTCTGATTGCTGTTCTTATTGCTATTCGTGTTGCATCTAAATTTCTAATTTCACAATCACTTCAGTTAAGTGAACTCCAATATACTATAGTATTATTGGAGCAGTGAGATGTTCATGTCTCTACACCAACATGTGAGGGAAGTTTAAGCCATTAACACCTGCTTCACCTAGAGTGGACACTGGTTTTAAATGCCAGGAAGAACTGTCTTGCAGAGAAAGAATGGGCATAAAATATCTACTTTGTGATGGAGTAGAACTGGGATAAGTTGATGGCATTGCTTCATTCTAGAAGCAATACTCTGGCAAAGTGTCTAAATAAGGTCATGAGTTTTCCATTCTGGAGTTGCCAACTAGAACCAATAGAATCAAAGATCAAGACAAGGCCTCAGCTTTCTAGAATTAATTAAATGTGTAAACAGACAGGAATATATTAGGAAGTAAAATGGTGTTAAGTATCAGAATCTTTGAATTAACTTATTTTCATTTGCACTCTCTACTCCTCAGCTGACGATCTTACACTAAGTAAGATTAGGCACCTGAAGCTGTGGAAGAGGACTCAGTTTTGTCTTCATTTGCTCCAAAGGGTGCATAATCAGTTGCTATGGCAGTGTGATCTGGTTGTCATCTCTGCTGTGCATATACCTCTTGTCTTATTTCCCATCAGCACGTCAGCAACCTTATCATTGGGCCTGAAATGCTCTTTTATAGTCTTCTCTTCATGCCAATCTCTATCTCACCCCACTGATCCCTGCAGGGGTTGACTGGCACAGCACATGTGTTTAGATTGTATACAGAAAACTTCTAAGGGACTCTAACATATGTCTCACATATATCAGCATATCTTCTATATACATATATACATTTATCATATGTGATAAATGGTGAGCAAATGATAAAGAATGATTTTGTCTTTCTCATAAAAGTTTAGTGATGGGCTCTTAGCTGGTAAGCAGTTAGGATACATTTTTATTTCAATTGACGTATATATACACACATACATACAGAGAATGTGTGCAGGTTGGTAAAAGGAGTGAATAACATAAAAATCATGTTTGTGAAAGGTGACAAAGCTGTGTTTGGAAAGAACTTTCCACAATGTCCATGGGATTACTTACAGGTTAAGATTTGAGGCCATCTATGGACCAAAAGCACATGCAAAACTGCTAGGAAAGAAAAAAAAAAAGGCAAAATACCCACGAAGGACATTGGACCTTATAGGGATGACACAGGATATTATTGAAATTTGATGAGTTTATATAAAGTGATACTGTTAATGGTTTGATCCATTAATGTTGTAATATAGTAATTATAAAGTGATGTCAATTAAAGCCCAGCAATGAACTTTATAGACTAAAAGGAAATGAATAAAGATGCAAAATTTGGCAATGAAAATATCATTTATGAAATAATTAAAACATAAAAAATGATGGGCTTTTAAGGAAATATCTAAACGGCCACATTTTGCTGCAGAAAGGAGGGGGAAAAAACTCACAGCATGAATATATATAGCAAATGATTCCATCCTCAGCACGGAGAATTAGTTATGGCAAACAAATAACACAATTAAAATCACATCTGTGCTGGTCCTCACATTATGAAATTTCCCTGAATTCTGAGCTGTATCCATGTAGCCACCTGATTCTTTATTATTGGTGGATAGTACTTCTCAGCTCCTAGATCCTTCTGCAGGATCCTTACATGGCCTCTTCATGGCTGAAGATTTAGAAAATAAGGAATATGTAGGAGTAAGGTGAGTGTGAGGAAGAAGACTGACAATTAAAGAGTTTGATTTGGCTTATTTTGATTCTCTTAACTTGTCTCTGCAGTCACACACATTCATCAATTGCAAATATATATATGGCTGACTGTTCAGTTGACTGACCTTAACTTCTGATGTTGTCCTTTAAGAGAAAACAGTTTCAGTACTTACTCAAAAAATATACACATAATGTCAAAAGATACATGCAATCCTATGTTCACTGCAGTGTTGTTTAAAATAGCCAAGGCATGGAAACAACCTTAGTGCCCATTGAGAGATGGGATAACAGGTGGTATACACAAACAATGGAATACTACTCAACTATATAAAAAAAATAAAATCTTGCCACTTGAACAATATGGATGAAAGTTCCTTGGTACTACACTAAGTGAAATAATTCAGACAGAGAGAATCAAAGAGAGTCAGCTGTGGAACTGCAGTATACAGCAAGGGGACTATATTCAATAATAGTTTTGCAAATTTGCATGCTGCTATGAAAAGATGGTACGTAGACATTGTGATGATCATTTTTCGATGTATGTAAATGTCCATTTACTGTTTTGTACACCTGCAACTAAAACAATAGTGTCAATCACTCTTCAAAAAAAAAAAATTGGAAAGATGAAAAGTCAGTTTCACCAAAGTTGCATTTGCACAAACTTGAAACTATTTAAATGCACAGCAAGTTCATTCCTTGGCCTTTTATAACATTTTCTCTTCCTATTTTTTCAAGGGCCAAAAATGCTCTCCTTAGTGTCTCTGACATAAAAGACATCTAAAACATCAGATTGCCAAGCCAGTGGAAAAAATCTACTATAAATTTCTTAGCACCCTAAAATGTCTATGGCTATTATATTTATGATAGGTGAAAACTTAGGAAAACACTTTAAATCATACCTCAAACAGACAATAACATAACACAGAAAGAAAGCTGGATTGAGGATAATCATGGAAATGAGAACCAAGAACTCCATTCTCCTTGAACCCCATCAAGAAGCAGCTGGAAGACGACCACAAATAGCTAGTGTCATCAGTGCTGAGACTGAGCCATGCCAGGAAGATGATTAAGTAAGAATCACCTTCTTCAGTGATTTAGATCTTACAGTAAGACTCGTGTCAATCTTCTGTTTCTGCCTTGGGCAGTGTCATAGAACCACAAAGGACACTCTGGAATGCCAGAATAAAAGTTAGAGAGAGAAACAGACATTTGATAATGCATCAGAGAAATATCTAAAACGCATGATATTTCAAAGAGGTAGGTGTAATGATGGCATTCATCAATTTAACTAAGTCAAAGTTTGGATCCCCCAAAAATGAAATAAGCCAGTTGAAAGCAAAAAAAAAAAAAAAAAAAAAAAAAAAAAATGAAATCAAGGGCTTTCAAATGAATCAAGGGCTTTCAAATTCCTTTGTGTGGTAGATATGATAATTAGTGAATGTTTTCAGATACTTTGAAAACTGAATGTAATTTTCAGAAGATGGGCTTCTTAATAAAAGAAAAATCCACTTGATTGGAAGGAAATGCATTAGAAAATGATGCTGAAGTTGTAAAGAAATTCCCAGCGGTTGGGCCAGGAGAGGTCTGCCTCGCCATGTGGATCACCTCCAGGGTAGGCAGGGATGGAACTCTTGTGGAAGTGGCTTTAGCTTCTTTTTTTTTTTTTTTTTTAATTTTTTAAATTTTTTTAAAGATTTATTTATTTATTCATAAAGAACTGGGGTACAGGCCAGAGATGTGGAGGGTGAGAGGATTCACCAAGGACAGAGTGGGGAGCAGAACAGGCAGATCAATGAAGTACACTGCTGAGGGGAGCAGCGGGCAGGTCAGGAGAGGTCTGCCGCACCATGTGGATCTCCTCCAGGGCAGGCGGGGATCGAACTTATACAGAGGTGGCTTAAGCTTCTTAGTGCAGTGCTTCAACCCGCTGCACCACCAGGGAGGGCCCGGCTTTAGCTTCTTAGTGCAGTGTTTTAACCTGCTGCACCACCAAGGAGGGCCCCCCTTTTTTAATGAAAATACAGAGGTCCCCCTTTTCTTCAAAAAATATATTCCATGACCTTCAGGGAATGCCTGAAGTCTTAGATAGTACTGACCTCTACATTCACTGTCCCCCCCCCTCTCTCTCTATATATATGGGGATGGCTGTGGGTGTATATATGTATGCACACACACACACACACACACACATATATATATAGAGAGAGAGAGATAGAGAGAGAGAGAGATGTGTGTTCATACACATATATGTATATGTAGGGGTCAGTATATGTGTGTGTGTGTGTGTGTGTGTGTATCAGGGTAAACTTTAACTTACAAATCAGGCAGTAAGAGAATAACAATAACAAATAGTAAGCTAGAACAAGTATAACCTTTTTTTTTTATATATAGCTTCTTTATTTGCATATGTTTTACTAAACTTGTAATCTTTCTTACAGGTGTAGATAGACCATAAAATACAATGGTGGCCAAAAAGAGATAAAGTATCCTATTTCCACATCTTACCCATTAGCATTCTTCCTGCTAGAATGCAGTGAGCTTGGCACAGAAGACTTTGACGGAGCTTGGGGTGACTGTCTCAGGAAAACGCACTGAGGAGGCAGGAGAAAAGACAGAAGGAGTCAGTGCCGTAGCTACCATCACTTAGAATCCACCCCAGCCTGCTTTCTTGTATCGCAGCTCCTTAAATTTGTGGAAATGTATGATACAAAACAAATTGGACAAGGAGGTGTGCTGAGTGCACTAAGAGAGGGACGTGCCCACGCAGCTTGTGCTGACCTGCGATGTTGCGGCAGGTGTGCTCACACGGGACAGGTGCTCACCTGCTGTGTAAGTTAACATGGGGCGTGCACTGACAGAGATACTGTGCAGTCTGTGTTCACACTGGTGGTTGGTAAAATGGAACACACTCTAAGATGGTACATGTGCAAATCTGGGAGAGTCGTTAACACAGGAAATGGCCTAAGGCAGGTTGACACAACCTGCAGTTACCCAAGGCTGCACGCTATCTCATGGTACACATTCAGACAGAAGGTGGCCCTCCCTGGTAGTGCAGCAGGTTCAGAAGCAGCACTGCAAAGCTGGCCACAGCCACTTCATTGCAAATTCGATCCCCAGGCAGAGAGGTGACCCACATGGCGCGGCAGACCTCTCCTGGCCTGCCCGTTGCTACTTCTTTGATGTGCCTGTCCTGCTCCCCACTCTGTCTCTGGTGAAGCCTCTCACAGCCCCTGCAACTCTGGCTTATACCCCAGCTCTGTATGCATAAATAAATCATTAAAAAATAATTGAAACTGATCGAAGCTGGCGAAACTGGGGGGCTCACCCGGACATGACCTTACCAGCTTGTACTGACACAGGACAAATGCTAACATAGTTATGTATTACAAGAAATATCTTGAGAGAAGCATTATCTAAATTCTTGATTATAGAGAGTTCACACTATCAAATAACCTTCTGAAACATTTCAAAAAATAAATATGGAGGATATGGTACATCATAGTTTCTTAATGTAGGAAGTGTGAGAGAGAGTGTTGCAAGGTGGTGAAAGAAGAATGCCAACTTTATCCCATATCGTAATGGACCAGTCTTAGTTTCATGGAGCAGAGTCTTCTTCTAGATGGAAAATAACTGCAAACTACTCTCGTGAGTGTCCCCTCCAATAGATATTTCCCCCAGAGCACCATCTCTTGCACACCAGGCACCTTGCCTGTAAGGATTCCATCAAACATCTGTTGTTAACATAGACACAAGTGGAACAGACTGAATTTGTTAGATAATATGCCTCATCCAGAAAAACATGAAGATCTGGGAATAGGACAAAATGAAACAAAAAGTTATGAAAAAATTTTGTTGTATATTTTATAAGTCTGTTCTGTTTTCAAAAAGGCTTTATTGATAGAGCATTAATGTATGTCAGCATATAATTTTGATACACAAAATTATATTTCACTCTTTATATATGCTAAATTATGATCACTCTCAAAGTCTGGTTTCTACTCATCAACTTATATACTACTTCTACCTACTTCCTCCAGCCTCTGGAAACTATTGATCGGCTCTCCCAAACTTTATTCTCAAAATGAGAAATAAACCTTTGATCTGGAATACACTAAGACTAATGCGAATATAATGCATTAAGTAACAAATTGTATTCTTTGGCCAGCATACTGAGTAGAGAAGTTAATATTTATAATTCTTTCCCTTTTCTGTCATAAACACAAATGACATTATTTAAAAAAAGGAACTGGATTAATAATTTAAGATGAACTGAGTATTATCTTCTGTTATTTTTGCCAGCTAGGAAACCATGCTGTCTTACTTTAAAATCAACCCTAACTCTATTTTCTATTATGTAATTCCTGTTGTTCCAAAAAAGACTAATTTATTTTGCACAAATCATTGAGCAATCACCACTAAATAAGATTACCTCTGAATCTCTTTCAAACAACCCCTTCTTGTTTTATATTTTTAAAATCAGTATTAATAAAACCACATAGTCTTGCAAAATCCAATTTAAGATTATTTTTCACTTGGAGAGTTTCAGACTCCTAAAATATCTGATTTGTGAAACAGAAATAAGAGACAAGACTTTTTCTTTTAAAATACGTTTATGAAATGAAAGCCTAAAGATCACTTTGAAGAAAGGAAATATTTCTCTGTCTAACCTCATGCATGTTCTCCTTGAAGAATAACCAAAGGGCATTGTTTTTGAAGAATTTCATGTTGAGTATTTGTGCAAAATCTTTAGTTAATGTAGCACAAACCGCTAGGGATTTTTCATGTTATTTATAAAAATTAGTATTTCAATTTATTATTTAAATGCAGTTTTTTTTTTTTTTTTTGGTTTGACCCAGATTATACTTTTCAGATATCATTACTTAATTAAAAATTTCAAAATACTAACACTTTGTCAATGTTAAATAAAGAGTTCTGTCCCTCCCTGGTGGCACACCAGGTTAGGATGCAGCACTGTAAACCAGCCACTTCAGAGCAAGTTTGATCCCCGGCCCCTGAGGTGACCCACATGGTGCGGCAGACCTCTCCTGACTGCCTGCTGCTCCCCTCAGCAGTGTACTTCTTCAATGTTCCTGTTCTGCTCCCCACTCTCTCTGGTGAATCCTCTCACCACCCCTGCACCTCTGCTTGTACCCCAGTTCTGTAGGCATAAATAAATATTTAAAAAATAAATAAAAAATAATAAAGTTTTCTATCATAGTAAATGTGTAGATAACACAAAAGCAGTATCTTATATAATGTCACTGGCCTTTCCATAACCACTGAGAACTCTTGTAGGTATTATTTATTGTTAATACCTTATTTACTTTTACATTTGTTTTCAAACCTAACATAATTTATACCATTTATAAACTAGCTTTATAGTATCTTTAAATAATATTAAAAATAAATATAAGATTGTATGTTCTAGATATTTGAGTTGTTGAATTGAAATCCTTAAGTTGAGGAGAAAGCCAAACATTGTTTCACTCAAATTGACTATAGAGAAACAGAGCAAATGAAAGAGCAGAGTAAGAACACACTCTTAGATATAGAGAACAACTGTGTGGTGAAACAGGTAGGTGACACAGGTATAGGGGTGCAGTCGTGTGGTGGTGAACAGAAATTAGATCTGTGGTGATACCAATAAAAATTTACAAAATAAGATTTATAAAAAAAAATAAATTGAACCTATGTGCTTTCTACAATATTTTTCATCGTAGAAATCACATGGGAAGTAAGAACAGGACATGCTATTAAGTACCTATCTAAAATAAATGTTTGCATTTATTATGTAAAGTATTTTAAGCAAAGATTAATAAGATTGTGTTCTGGTTCTGTCTGTGCTGGGTTTCATCAGTTAATGCCTAGCATGTCTATACTCATACACAGAAATACTTCATGACTCATGCTTTGTCTTTGCAGCCTGGAGTCATGTCTCATTGTTATTTGTGATGATCACCAAACCTTTCAGAATTTAATGGGAGCAGGATCGAATGATGTTGGCTTGTCTTAATTTCTCCAATCAGAATATTCTTCTTGGCAGCTCCTCCTGCCTGCTTGTCCCTATGCAAGTGTCTTTTTCTTTCCTGTTCCTTTTCTAATAAACTTGTTCTTTATATATATGTATATGTATGCATATATGTATGTGTATATATATATATATGTGTGTGTATATGTGTGTGTATAAGTATATATATGTATGTGTGTATGTATATATAGAAAGAAGTATTATCTATCTATATATACACACTTGTTCTTTATATAAATGTATATATGTGTATATATGTATGTATATATAAGTATGTGTGTGTGTGTATAAAGATAATGTTTCTTCCTCAGTTCTTTCACCAAAATTATTATTAGTAATGCAATCTTCCTTGTTCTGCATGATATACATGTATGTTCATGTGTGTTGAACAGCACATAGAGTTATGAGATAACAAAATAAACATCTATCTAAATCCTGTCTTGATTACTTCCAAAGTATGATTTGCATTTCCTTGATCCTCCTTCATGGGTGTAAAATGAGCATTCATATAATTCCTTACAGGACTGTTGTATGACATACTTTATGCAGGTCTTGAGACCTGTTGGTCTTCAATAAAAGCAGGTGTTTTTAGTCTTGAATAGGTAATCATCTGCTATCTCAGTTTTGTAAATGAGATTGTAATTGACCAGATTATCAGTGGGCCTGGGAGATGATTCCCATAAAAAAATAGAAAAGTTCTAGTAAATAGTTGTTGAATTGAATGGCCTGCCTCAATATTCTGTGTAAAGCATTCTCTGTTCCAAGTATCAGAAATAACTCCACTGATTACCAATTACTGATACATGTATAAAACATGTTCTTATCCAAGACTCACACTTCACCTGTTGTAATTCTTCCTAGGAGAAGACACTCCAAATATTTGAATAATTGTCAAATGATTTCAGCACCTAGACCTTATTATCCATAGTTAATTAATGATAGTAAAGGATTATATCAGTTTAAAATGTTAATATTTATAGCAGCTAGTTCAGCAAAATTGGAAAAATAATTTGGATATCCCATTTTCTTAAAAAATATGTGTAAGGCAACATACTTTCATTTCATGCTTTTGTAAACTTATTCTTAACATTTAAAAAAAATTGTCAAGCTCTGACTTAGTTAAGATTGAAGCAAATTACACTGTCATAATTAATTAAAAGAGAAGACATTCTGAAACATGCTGTTTGTTTTTCAACCTCAATCTGACATGCTGATGAAAGCAATTAAGCAAGGAGCCTGCCTCCCAGAACAGCAGCCCAGCCCAGGGGACACAGTGCTTTTGTGGAGAACAATTCACTGACAATATTCCCCTAATTTCCATGCAAGCAAGCCATTTTTGCAGAATTAAACTACATGTTTAAATTGATTTCAATAATAAAGCTGTCTTTTTTTTAAGTGTCAAACTAATACTCTTACAGCATGTACCCAACATGGTGAACCAGAACCATGGGTGCATCACAGTAAGCATCTAAAGGCCACAGAATGCAGGCAAGCATCACCTTTAAACAATTACACCAAATGTTTTCACACAAAAAGTGATAACTGATCTACCATTTTGTAATTCCCTAGATTCTCCCTAGATTCAAAGACAACTGGACTGTACATAAGCCTGTTCTTTTTCGGGGAACATTATGCCCTGGGAGAACTCCACCCAGAGATGTTTCACCAACACTACTCTCTCCCCCCACAACCTCCATGCCAAGAGCTCCCAGGCATCAAAGACTACAACTCCCATCATGCCTTAAATCTTCTGTGACTCTTGACTTCTTGAGAGAGGCATTGCTGGGAACTCAAGGTGGAGTTAAGCAGCCATGCTTGGTATAAAACTGTACACATGTAGGTATGGAGGGAAATTGGGTTTTTCCAGCCATTAATATGAACCTGTGGTCCCAACTCAGGCAGCCTTAACCAGCAGGATGTATTGGCCAATTAATTTCTCTCTCTCTCTCTCTGCTCTCCCTGTGTGCCTGCCCTTGGGTTTTGTTTTGAATTTGTGTTTTAAGTGCATGAAGGTGAAGTCTCATAGCCAAGTCATCCCACTTCCCTTTGGGGTTTCCCTGTAACACTCTGAGGGAGGTTCTTTTTTGTTACAGGAAATTGAGGAAAGCTGTTACCATCTTTCTGCTAATTTCAATATTATTTGCAAAAATTGTTGGCAACAAACAGGTAATAAAACAAGACAAAGGCCACAACTTACAAATTACTGTTACTGCTATTGTTTTATTGGTTTAATGACCTTTATTGACCCTAGATTTTGAGTTCTACTGACCACAAGCAGGGAACAGTGAGTGTTTCCTAATATAACCACCTTTACATTAGCTAATAAAAGGATCAACTATAGGCTTTATAGCTGCCTGAGTCTAATGTCAGGGTTGAATGAGCCTTGGGTATCACTAGCCTTGGTTTTAAACTATTATTTTGTTTCTATTCCTTAGCCCTGGGCCATAGCATCCCCTGTCCAACTTCTCCAGGTAGATGCATTTTCCCTGGGTATTGTATCTTGATTTATCAAAATTGTGTTTTTATATAGTTTCAAAATAGATGACTCTGGCTTGTGTTTCAAAATGTAGTCATTCCATGTACTTTTTGCAGTTCTATTTCATGCATTTCTAAAATTTCCTCTCTGTTGGAAATTAAGAATGTAGCACTTTCCCTCTAGGAATGCTGTGGATAAAAATTTGGTACACAAGATGCAAGGGTAAAAAAGCACAAGTTTCTATTGAACTTGAATCATAAAGATTTTAGCTTTAATTAATGGAATACCCTAATTAAAATGACCTAGAACGTTATTTCTTTTAATGCTTAGCGAGATAGAGAGGTTGCTAGGGGTACTCATTAAGGGTCATAGTGGCTTCCTTCTTTTTCCTTAGTTGTCCTTGGTTTGCTGGACTCTCCTCAGGTCCGTGGCCTCTAGATCACTAGCTGGCCTGGCTTAACTACAGGTATGTTTCTGCACACCCATGCTCCACAGAAAGTGGAAAGTATGTTTCTGTGTTTCTCTTCCATAAGTCCTCCACTATCTCTCCCACCTTGCATTAGACAACACTTGATTCCTCTTGATGTATTCTTGCTTAGCTCTTTTTGGTCCCCCTGACCTACCGTAGGCTCCATGTAAGCTCAAAGTCAATTAAGTCAATACATTAATGTGAATATTTAGACTTGCTAAGAATAAAGGGAGCAAGACAGAGTCAAAAGACTTCCAGCCACTTTAGTTCAAATGATACTACCTCTGAATCTTAACCATTCAAATTCCAGCAGTCTTTACCCAGAATCCATACATAGTCGGAAGTGAAAGGAGAGATGTCAATGCAGAATGAGGAAACATGGAGGGATTTTTAGGACAGGCTTTTCCCAGAACTCAGTTTTTAAACAAGCATACATAAAGAAGTCCCCGGTCAAATGTCACAGTTTTCTGGCATTTGCTGGAGAAATCATCTGGCAAACTGCATTGAAGGGTCTCACAAACGGAGGTTAGAAGCTTCCTGGCTGCTTGGCAGGCACTGTTCAAAAGTCCTGGGTGCTTGCACTGTGACTG
Organism: Condylura cristata; assembly: GCF_000260355.1. NCBI lineage: Eukaryota > Metazoa > Chordata > Mammalia > Eulipotyphla > Talpidae > Condylura > Condylura cristata. Next base: position 13,283,577 of record NW_004567112.1, on the reverse strand, counting down.
TCATGTATGGGAAATTCAGAGTCTTTAAGTTTTAACACTTAAAAGGCCAGTGTTTGCAAAGGAAAACAGCCTTTAGAACAGAGCATTTTTATGGAAAAGGACCACTAATTTATTTCAAAGTTAGAAGCTTTACTTCCAAAATATTATAGTTTCATCCTGATTAAGAAACATTTTCACAAGTTTTCTTTGCTTACAATTATGATTTGGGCAGCATCTTAAAGTTGGAGAACTGTTCTTTTCAGATTATTCACAGGCATTTTTACATAAGGATGCACATAGTCATAGGACATCATCCAGCAAGGAAAAATATTATGCAAACCTAGCTGTTACCCAAAGGAGGAAACCCATGTTCAGAGGAATGCAGTAACTTATAGAATGCTACCTGGAGGAAATGTGGAAATGTGGAGTCTTTGTTTTGCAATTATCTTTGAGGAAACAGACACTATATTGAAAGATAAAGTGTCTAATCTTGGGATTCATATATCCTACCTGGACATGTTAGAATAACACATGAAAGAGTTTAATGCTGAACTACATAAGACTTGTAGCACCAAAGTCTAGCGAAGGATCAGTGGAAATAAGGAGGAAGGTGTTAGCTTCTGGTGTTCTCCCTGGGAAAGAACACAAGTAATCCATAGTATAATGGTGGTGTCCAGTCTGGAAATTATAGACATTGAGAGGGCTCCTGTTATCATGAATAAATTTTTAATTTACTAGTTTTCTCACTGGCAAATTATATAAAAATTTCAAGAATATGTGTATACCTACTTCCCAGGGAAAGAAAAAGAACATTATTAATAGAGTTTAAGCCATCCACAAACTTTTAATATTCCATGTGATTATTTCAAATACATAATTCTAATCACCCAATAAATTAGTGGTCCAAGAAAATACAGAATTCCAGCAACTACTGTCTGTGTCATCAAAAGCAGGATTTCATAGTTGTTTGGATTCATCTCTTATCAATTCTTCAGGAAGCAATAATTGATTACTTTTAATCATGAAATTGAAAGAGAGTTAGAGAACATTTGGGTTAAGAATGTAGAGACCACAGAAAGTTGAGAAGCAAGTCAAGGAAAAGATGACCAAAAAACAGGCATGGAACTTCCACACAAATGGCTAAGAACTTCCTCTCCCTTTTGTTCCTGACCGTTATTTTAAGGCAATTTCTAATTGTGCATTATATGGATTAAATAGAGTACAGGCCCTCCCTGGTGGTGCAGTGGGTTAAAGCACAGCGCTAAGAAGCTAAAGCCACTTCCGCATGAGTTCGATTCCCGCCTGCCCCGGAGGTGACCCACATGGCATGGCAGACCTCTCCTGACCCGCCCACTGCTCCCCTCAGCAGTGTACTTAGGCAATCAGCCTTTTCTGCTCTCTGGTGAATCCTCTCACTGCCCCCGCACCTCTGGCCTGTACCCCAGTTCTGTATGCATTAGTAAGTTAAAAAAAAAAATTAAGTATCAAGAATCATATAAGGAAAATGTGTTGCTTATTCCCAAAGAACTGAGTCTTTGTTCAGTGATTTTAATAAATGTGTGGAGCTTAACTCCTGCTCCCAGTTATTGGTTGCTAACTAAGAATCACTTCCAAGTCTCTCTAGCATCTATTTCTCCCAGTACACAAACTAAAAAGGGCTCAGTTTCCATCTCCATTTTGTTGATATAGCATCCCAGTGCTTCATTAAGAAACCATAGGCCCTCTATACCTACAGACACATTTCAATAGTCTCTAGCTTTTCTTCTCACAAATATTCTTCCTTAATGAGACATTGCACGTGGCAGTCACCCACTTAGAGATCAGAATGAAACGAATAAATATGAACTTTATAATGGTAGGACTGTCCAGAAGAAAAGGGTAAAAATAAATACTGTTTGACAACGATTCTAAACTGATAATACATCAGAAATTTCTGGTTTTCTCTTCTTGTTTCGTTTCCATAAGATTGGTATTAAATAAGCTTTGTTTCTCAGATACCCAGGGGCATTGATAATTGATGTTTGGAAGGAATAGTGTGTCAATTAAAGGCAAGGTCAAATCATCTAGCACCTTTCTCTGGGGTGTAATTAGTTTATTCTCTGCAGACAGCCATCTGGAATGCCCCAACTAGATTTAGGATCTTGTTGATGTTAAATAATTAGTATAATTTCATATGTCTACTTTCCCAGAGCAACAGAACATGTGTGCTTCCCCAAAGTCTTCCCAACTTCTATATGTCTTAGCATCAAACTGCTCTTGGTGTTAGGTGTGTCTGCACACATCACCTATTTTAAATAGTTTGTTGAAAAGTTTGAAAATAGAATTTTAAAAATACCGGTAACCTAACAATCCCATAAATTAGTCATTAAGTGCCTCAGCCATAATGAGCCAAATGACAAACTCCTGTGATTACAAAAATGGTAGAAAACAATTATGCAGTAGGAACTCTGTCATACGTCTATCTCATTTTCACCTCGATTTTCAGGATGATCCATCATGGATTTATAACTTCGAGAATGGATCCCAGACTGCAGTTAGGATCTTACAGTTCTTAAATTTAGATTTTTCTGATTTTTATCCCTACTATTCATGTTCATTATTGCTTAATTCCTCCTTTTTCCTTTGATGGATATATTTGGTCTTATTTGCGCTTTGTGAAAGTTGTTGTGGATGTTTCAGTCAGTGATTTATTTTTTCTGTTTTGGAATTTGTATATTTTATTAATTTAAATACTATTTCCTGTATTTTTGAAGACTCTTGAGGAAAGAAGAATAACTAATATTTATAAATGCACTAGATATTCGTAAAAAGCAAAATACATTCACATGTAAGACAAGTTCCTATAAAATACCATAGATAATAAATACACTTGTAGCGCGTTATTTGTGTCTTTCAAACAATTTTCAACACAGCTGGTGTCATTCCATGATCCTTTAAATCAGAGCATTTGGATGTGAAGTGAAGAGAAAGGTCAACTTCTAACTTGATTACTTTACTAAATAGGCAATTTCTCCAACCTTGATTATTTTACTGAATAGACACATTTTCTTCACAGACATTGAGCAAATATTACAACATACAATGTAATCCTATTATACTGTTGGATTTTTTTAAATCCCAACGTGGAGGTGAGGAAGGTATGAAGCAGGGTGGTAAAGTCAGCTGTCTTGGTTAAAGACCTCAGCACGTGCTGCCTGTTAACAAGGTGCATAACCTTCTTGATCCATTTTGTCCTGTGAAATAAAGATAGTGGTAAAATCTTCATTCAACCTGTGTTCAATCAACATTGGTTTACTACTTTCCAGTGCAATTTATTTCTTGAATATTACCTCACTTGATACTTCTGTTAGTCATATGACTTTGACTAAAAGAAAAGAAAAAAAAAAAAAAGTAGAGGGAAACTAAGACTCAAAGATTGAACAACTTGGCCATGACTGCATAGTCAAGTGACCGTTAATAAGTAACAGATCTATTCTGAAATTGTCTACCTATTAACCGGCATGACATTCAAGGATTTCCTCTTAGAATTGAAAGTGCATGTTGTCTCTTGAAAAAGGATGTGTCTATGTAGTCTTGTTCCCTTCCTTCCTGACCTCCCAGAAGCCTTTGTGCTTCCTTAGGTGCTAAGGATCTTAGCTGCTGCTGGATCCTCCTCACACAGGATGTGCCGTGTTCCAATGCAGTCATTTGACTCAGGTTCCCTGAGGACCATATTAGGCTTGAGGAAAAGGGTAAAATCTCACCTTTGTACCATGGACACCACTATTGTGGTGTTAACTGGACTTACTGGAGTTTGCACATGAATGAATTAGTTTGTTCTCTCTGTAGCTTCTGTTCCCCCACAGCAACTCCTCTGAGTAGAATCTCCTGTGTGTAACAGACACAGCTAGTTGTCATCCCAATGTCTCTCTGACTTGTCTTCTCTTTCATATAACCTTGACTTTATTTTGAGTCAGTAATGTGCTCTGTTGTTTATTTCCCCCAGTTTCTTGAAGGAGAAGCCAAATGATATAGTAGTTTCGAAGGAAGTAACACAAGTATCTATTGGAAATATTTTGCTTGTCTAATATAAGCATTACCTTTTCTTATGCTTGAGGTTTTTTTCTGCCTAAAATGTTGACTTGAGGCAAGAGGAAGGGAAGTTTTCTTACAAGTTGAAAGTGAAGCTTGCAAGGTATATCCCTGGTGAGCCTGGGAAATAACTAATCATAGATTCTTGTTACATCATGAGCATCAATTTCCATTTGGCTAAGCTGTTGTGATAGGATCTTTGTTACATACAGTCTAAGAAAACCCATAACTAACAGCATCTAAGAGATCACTTAAACCAACAGCACTGGACAACAAGAATATTTATATAACTATGGTAGTAAATAGAATATTTTCTATTTTGACTTCAGACCAAAATGTTTATAGAACCCAAAGTCCATATCTAGGAAGAAATAATAAATTTTATTGTCTATTTTGCTGAGATTAAGGGATCATTTATATAAAGCTCTATAATGTGCAGGAATACCCGTGGGCAGATTTTTGTATAATATTCTCCAACATCAGTCTTTTAAATATGCGCCAATTCACTGCAATCCAAGGTAGAGAATTTGAAGAATCAACATTGTACTGAGAACTAGAAGTCATCTGTTCCAGGCTTAGCTTCTTGATAGTTGGTGGCCAAGTTATATAATTTTGAGTGAGTTTAAAATCACTGTAGGGAAGCAGCCACCACCTGTCACCCATTTTGTACTGTAATTGTGACCTAAGCCTGAAATTAAAAAGCCTGTTTCCCCATTTACCCTTCCAACTGCTGCCTACTGAGGTTCATGGAATTGGCATCTTAAAGAACCCACATATTTCTTCCTGAAAATCATTGCCAACCACCTCTGCTTTCTCACAATTATTCCCCACAACTGCTTGTCTTTAGCTGTCACCTTTATCCATGAAACACACCCCCAGTGAGCAGGATCAAACGAGTAATTGTCTGAGCTTGCTCAAGAGTAAGTTGAGCTGTAAACATAGGAAAATTTAGCTTCACAAGGAGAGAGAGCACAAATTTTACAGCCTCCACTTGTGAGAAGTCGTAGATTGAGCTGCATTCTCTTTGCTTATCAGCTGATGAAACATAAAATTTCTTAGGCAAACTCCAAGTGACACAAGCTGATGTGGACCACTTTCTTTTCTACCTGGAAAACCCTGGTTTTTAATCACATGCCATATTTAATTGCCATTAGGGATTTTTTTTCTGCTGAAGTTTTATTATTAGACCCCTACAACTCAAGGTCCAGACCCAACCTTCCCTTTCTAATGTCTCTTGTTTCTTTTTTACTTAGCATTTCTCTTTGTTCTAGACTCTCCATCATATATCAGGCCTGTCATGGAAACACTGTAGCCATGTATCATCATATGTGAAAAATGCATAGACCCTCAAATTCTTGACATGTTTGTATGAAATAGGTATGTCAACATGGATCGCTTTATTTGTAATTGTAAGTTCTAGAAATTGTGTTAAAAGATATTCTAAGGTGGGCTTTTACCTCTTGAATAGCATTAAGTCTATCATCAGACTAACATTTGGATACTAGTCCAACCAATGATAATGCTCTGGAGCTTGAGTATTTCTATAATTCTCTCCTTGGCAAAGGATTTGAAGTCGTGTTTTGGGTTACTGTGCATGATTAGAATATGAGCCATTTTTTCTGTATCTTAAACTGGTTTAAAAGCAGTCTGCTTCTAGAAAATCCTCTCCTAATAGATATTTGTATGTATCTAGAGACTACATCAATATTCCTAAAATTTGGTTTGCATGAATGGTTCCTGTATTAAGCTTTCAAATAAAGGTGATCCACAGGTTCTGATAATGAAAGATCTAAAATTCCAAGGACTTAATGAACAAATCAATATATGGAGCATTTGTTATAGAAAATACCAAGTAGTATGTTTTCAGTAGCATGTTGATTTATATAACCCTGTCAATCCTGCATACTTGTATTGGATGAGTTTTGAATTCAAAGCAAAGGAATGCTAGCTTCTCAATATTCATGTGCTTCTGAATCATTCAACTCTGTCCTTAGCTCTGCCTCAACAATAACCCACTACTAACTGCACTGCTTTAGTGGGGAGCCTATAAGAATGTGCCAGTCCATCTGCTCACCTGAAAATAAAGCCCCTACCTGTCCCAATCAGGTGTTTTGCTTCTATACCTTTAAATATAGAACCAGAGTTAGATACTGTTATTTCTCCTCATCTTTTTTGACATTTCTAGTTGAACAGAGATCCTAAAATAAAATATGGTAAACTTTATTGACCGTCTGTATCTCAGATGCAATACACATCAATGAGGAAAGGCACACAGGTTTCCAGGTGTGACCCTATTTGTTTGTTAGCGTGACCACCCGAGAAGGGAACTGTCTCAAATGCTAATAGATCACATCTAAAAGGAAACAGGTTGCACTCTGATATGGTCATGGCTCATTTTCTAACACTCCTACCCACCTATGCCCTTTTCTTCTATTGCATTCACTTTGGTAAATTTCTCCCCGTTTTGAGTTCTCTGGAGTACAGGCATTATGTGTGAATGTGCTTTTTGAAAAAAAAAAAAAAAATATATATATATATATATATAAATATATATATATATATATATTCACTGTTCCATTAATGAGATAACGTATTTGTTTGTTATGACAATAAACACAGCTGCAAAATGGACCATAAAGAAATAGATGATGAGCAGATTTCTGGGCCTGATGTGTCAACTGTAATTGAGAAATAAATTAAATGATCCATCTGCTTCCTGTCATCTACTCTTTATTTTAGTCAGTATCCATGGTTTTTAAAACAAGTTAGAATTATTTATACTAATTACTCACTAAAAAATATCCATATAGAAATTAAATGATTTTGTAATGCAATTTTGCCCACCCTAACATACTGTGCTTCTTTCTAATGCTCAAATGCAATGACTATGATGGAGTTTTTCTCCTTATTAATAGCTTTCACTTTATCATGCCAATACTATTGAATTTTCTCTTTATTATTGTCTTATAGACACTGCTAGAATAATATATCATATAATAAGCTTAACACTAATCTAATCTATTACCCTGGTAGTGCTTGCCAAGGAAAAGGAAAACAAACAAGCCAGGAATCAAAAGAAAATAAGCAATTGACAAAAAAAATTCCTGTTGTATGCAGTTTATTTAACCCTCTTAGGTGAGAATTAAAATAGAAAACAGACACTGGAATAATTAAATATAATTGTACTGATTTTCCTATACTTTGTGTTATAATTATCCCACTGAGTAACCATAAGTCAGAGCAACTTTTGCTCTAGAAGAACAAAAACTGTATTTTCTCAAGAATGTTCACACTCATGTCTCTCTCCTTTGGAACTTTTGTCTTCTGGGACATTCTTGAAATGATCCTATAAAATATGTAGTATTTGGGATTAGATGGAAGGAAATATGAAGCTCTCTTTCAAAAGGTCTTTACTGGCATAGCCGTTAAAAAAAATGAAATCTGTATTCAGTGTGCAAAATGAAAAAAACAGAGGAGACTGAAAAGACACAATCTTCAAATATAACCAGAGTCAAGCCCTTTTCTATTCTTCTAGCATTTTCTATGTTGTTGTACACATATTTTTAAGTGAAGTTGAGATGCTATGAGATTGTTTTGTAATCTATTCTCTCAATTAACATGACAGTACATTTTCCCATGCTCACAAAGATCGGTATCATTTTATCAGTGACATGTATGTTAGCTGTGCTGTCATTTTCCATGGCTGCTCACTTGTGTTGTGGGTAGTAACAGGGTGTTCAGTACAGGTTGTTTTTCTTCTGATCCCTCTCCTATGATCTAGGGGGAGGTCTGGTCTGAAAGTTTCCTCTAAAGTGAGGATGCCGCTGATCCACGTAGTATATGTCTCAGTCACAGAACTCTACCCATGATAGAAGTAACTTTTTTTAAGCTTTATTGAAGTATAATTGACAGTAAAGTTTGTATTTACTTGAAGTAGGTATCTCATATTGTGATACATGTATACACTGTGAAACCATCACCAAAATCAAGCCAGTGAAGATCTGTAACCTCCCCCTTCCCATAGTTACTACTGACTTTCTTGTGTGTGATGAGAAAACTTAAAATTTGTCCCTTCAGCAGATTTTCAGCATACAGTCTGGTATCATTAACTGGCTAACTCACATTGTAATATAAAGTTCCAGTGATGCATGACAAATACCTTCTGGAAGGCACACTTTTTTAAAAAACTGGATAAACAGGGCCCTCCCTGATGGTGCAGCGGGTTAAAGCACAGCACTAAAAAGCTAAAGCCACTTCAGCACAAGTTCAGTCCCCGGTTCCAGAGGTGACCCACATGGTATGGCAGACCTCTCCTGACCTACCTGCTGCTCCCCTCAGCAGTGTACTTCATCAGTCAGCCTGTTCTTCTCCCCACTCTGTCTCTGGTGAATCCTCTCACCACCCCTGCACCTGTGGCATGTACCCCCGTTCTGTATGCATTTATGGGGGGTTATAGATCATCACTGGCTTGATTTTGGTGATGGTTTCACAATGTATACATATATCACAATATAATATACGTACTTAAAATAAATAAATATTTATTAAAAAAAAACCTGGATAAACAATGGTAGACCTATTGCAGATTATGCTTATGATACAAACCTTAGCTCTAAAGAGACAGAGTTTTCAGAAAGCAATATTTCCGTCCTCCAATCACATGTCTCTCTCCCCCCAACTCCTTAAATCTGCTTCTAAAATGAAATAAAAATCTGTGTGTTGAGGAGGGTGAGTGCACAGGACTATGGTGATGGCACAAAGGTAATTTGGTGATGGGAAGCCCATGGGGATTATAACTGAGATGGAAAAAGGCAATAAATGATGTAAAAAGGAAAAGAAAAGATGTTATTTATGAAAAAGTTACAGGGAACGAATTGTGCTTTATAATTTATTATTCTAAGAGATGTTCATCCTCCGTCTACCTGGGAAACCAAAACTCCAAGTGTAAGTCACCGCTGATTTCTGAGACTCAATCTTATACAAATACGAGTTAAAAATAAGGAAGATGTTCTGCCACAGAAATGGATTAGCCGGATTCAGCGCCTCGTTTCTGTGTGGTGACTGAGTGCCCGTCACCTACCTCTACCCAGCACCGCTGAGGTAGGAACAGACAAGCCTGTGAGCACAGGTATTAAAAGTTGGACAGGTAACAGTTCTCAGGCATAGAAGGAAAGATGCAAGGGTAGAGACCACATTTTGAACGGTGTGTGGTTACTTTAAGACTAGATAAATACCCCAGCATTTTCTAAAGCATCAAGTCACCTTGTTATCGAGGTGACCTTTGGCCACCATCAGCATAGGACAGACCACAAAATGTATGGCTTCTGTCCTCACCTTCCTTTTTCTCGCTAAATTTAACGTTCTCTTGGAAAAATCCTGGGCTGTGAATCAATAAATCCTCATTCGAGTCCTGATTCTGGTCATCTGTAAAGACACTTTTGGATATAAATAATGGAAGACCCAAAGTCGACAGGCTGAAACAATGAACTCATTCACATCTGGACAGTTAGGCAGGGCAGGGATGAAGATGGTTCGCACCACCACCCTGCACTCTCTGGGGTTAAGTTCCTCCGGTTGCAGTGTTTGCCTTACCCATCAAGCTAGTTCTTCTATCGTCACAAATTGTCATGGAATAATACATGGATCTGAAACATCTATCTAAAGAAATGGGGCCATCCCTTCTTCCATGTTTGTGCTTAAAAATAAAGGTATTTTTTCAATATTGTGTTTGCTTATCAACCTTTTCATCAGTTACCTGAACACCTTTAATCTAGTCATGGGAGAAAGAAACAAGAGTGGGGGGAAAAGAGACTGATTTGGCTAAAACTAATCAAGAGTCCTTCCTTAAGTCGCATTGAAGGAATTGGGCTCAGAACTGATGCCTTGCTAGGAAAACACAGTGTTTAATTCCACTATGTCTTATGTTAGCTATACAAATGTATACAAGAATCATAATTTTAGTACATATAATGGAAGTATCACTCCTATCTTATAATCATGGGTCCCAAGTTTTTCTCATTCAACAGATCTTTACAATGTTTCTGCTAAATATAGGCTACTGACCTAGATCTGCAAAGACATCAAAGATGACTAAGAGGCAGTGACTACTTTCAAGAATTCTATGTGCATGTAGAGAATCTATGATAAGTGCAAGAACAACTATAAGACAACTCATTTTATAAAACCACATGAAAAACTTAAGATTTAATTTGATCTAAATTGAGGAGGTCAACTAATTCATGTAAAGGAATGTATGAGTGAATCAAGATAAATTAAAAAAAAATTTATTTATGTATACAACAACTGGGGTACAGGCCAGAGGTATGGGGAATGAGAGAATTCACCAGAGACAGAGTGGGGAGCAGAACAGGCAAATCCACTAAGGGGAGCAGCCAGTAGACAGGAGAGGTCTGTGGTGCCATCTGGGTCAGCTCCCTGCCTGGGATGGAACTTGTGCTGCAGTGGCTGTGGCCAGCTTCATAGTGCTGTGCTCTAACCCACTGTGCCACCAGGGAGGGCCCTACAATAGATTTCATTGAGGAAATGGCATTTAGACAGATCTAGAAGGATTTGACATGTAGAAAGGATGAAGGCCAGTTTGTTAGTGAAAGACATGCATATGTATAAAGGGAAGCTATTGTATATATCTTTTGGTAGTAGATTATTATTATTGTATTTTAAACCCCAATCATTCTTTGTGGGAGCACCTGTGTCATTCTTTTGCTTTTGAAATCAAGATAGCTGTGCACACTTTCTGACTTTAGGCATGCATGCAACCGCTTGACCCGGTTCCATTATTCCATTGTCCATAGTGGTTGTTTCATGTCCAGTCAGAACTAATACTAGGACTTCTGTTCAAAGTACTGAAAAAGCACATTTTTCTCACTGGATTTGAGCATGAAAATATAATGGGTTAAAGAATGTTAAAGCTGTTTTGCCACTGCATGATGCAACAGACCTCTCCTGTCTTGCCCACTGCTCCCCTCAGCAGTGTACTTCAGTAGATCTGCTTATTTTGCTCCCCACTCTGTCTCTGGGGAATCCTCTCACTCTTCTGCACTTCGGACCTACACCCAAGTCTGGTATGCATAAATAAGGAAATCTTGAAGAAAAAAGACATTTTGCCATTGCAAAGAACTGAGAATATGTATTTATATATACTTATGTGTATGTGTATATATATATATATATATATAGATATAGAGAGAGAGAGAGAGAGAGAGAGTCATTATAGAGGAGAAATTTTAAAATCAAAATGTATTCTTTCATATATATATATGATTCAATTATGTGTGTGTGTATACACACACACACACACACACACATATATATATATATAAATTCAGAAGGGTGTGGAATAAAGGTAATCAGAATATTTGCAAATGTCACTAACATTTTCAAAGTCTAATCTTTTGTAGGAAAATGATGAGTTACTGATCAACTGCTTCAAGTAATTTCCTCATGGCAAATTATTAACTGAATGAATGTAAACATATTATTTATTTTCTTCCATGTAAATATATTACTTTCTTTTGTACAAACATATTTATAATATGAATTATTGAACTGTGGCCTGCAATCAACTAACATTTACAAAGTTCAATATTTCATTAACATCTAAGTTAATAACAATTCACACTTCCTGCTATTGATAAAGACTATGGATTTTGTTTTTACTTGTGTTTTATTTTATTTCTTCCCTGAATATACATTGACATTAGCCATATGACGTTAACATGAAACTTGACACTTGTCAGGGTTGCCTATATTTATGGAATTTACAAGATTACTGCTGCTTCTGTGAATATGTCAGGACAATATTTTGCTAACTGCCATACCTAATCATGGAAACATAATCCCCAAATTTTCTTTTCTCCCAAACTACAGTCTGCTCTGAGGAGTTTTTCCTCTGAGGTGAGCAAATATCATCCTTACTCATCAACTCCATCATTTTAAACTGCAGCTAAGAGCTATGTCTCTTATATCACTATCATATTTTCATCTAAGAGAAAACTCTTTTCTCAAAACAAAAGCATCTTCAAATATGGCTGACAGTAACCCAAATCCAAAACCAGTTGTGACCAGTTGTCTGTGGCTGATTAACTATTGGTCTATCAGGGTAAAGTATACTAGATATTAAATTCTATTTTGTAGAAAAAGTACAAGGTGGAGGAGAGAGGTGTGAGAGAGAGGGAGACAGACAGAGGCAGCCTGCCAGATGCTATAGGTATGTTTTGTGTTTGTCAACACTCAGGATGAACAGCAAACTCAAACCACACCGTAGAGCAAGATCCCAGTTTTGGCTTGGACAGAATTTGGCCCTAGTTAACAGTTTTCTTAGAGTGTAAGGGAGGACAAAATAATATAAAATTAAAACAATAGCTGCTGAAAGTACTACAAAGTTGAATTCATCAACTCTTTCCATGTATTGTTCGAGTTATTGGTATTAGAGTTACAAGCAAGAAAGACGAAGTTGCTATTTTGTTAAGCTTACATTCTGGGAGTTAAAAAACAGTCACAAGTTCTAGATCTGTTATGGTTAGCACCTCACCATAACAATGAAGCAATTTTTATGAAAGAATTTCTGTATCAATTATTTTTAACTATGTCACAACCATACTCAAATACAGTAGCTCTGTACAGCTGTCTTTTTTTTTAAGATTTATTTATTTATTTATTCATACAGAATGGGGTACAGGCCAGAGATGTGGAGGGTGAGAGGCTTCACCAGAGACAGAGTGGGGAGCAGAACAGGCAGGTTGACGCAGTACACTGCTGAGGGGAGCAGCGGGCGGGTCAGGAGAGGTCTGCCAAGCCATGTGGATCACCTCTGGGGCAGGCGGGGATCTAACTGGAAAGTGGCTTAAGCTTCTTAGTGCTGTGCTTTAACCCGCTGCGCCAGGAGGGAGGGCCCCACAGCTGCCTTTTTTAGCTCATAGTGAAGGGGTCAGTTTGATAGTTCCTCTGGTTAACCAGAGAATTCACCATGGGCTCACCATGAGTCTATAATCAGCTGGTCCAGTTTAGCAGATTGGCTACCACTTGAGTGGAGCAGAACCCATTCCCTCCCGAGTAGGGCCTTTGGGTAACTCTCATTTCTTGGCACCCAGGTGCAGGCATCCAAAGACAGCAACGACTGAACCCCTGAGTGTCATGTAGTCCAGTCCCAGATCACAAGGTCACCTCTGCCGTAGGTCAGTGAAAACTCACAGCACAACAGAAAGAGCTGAAAACTCCAACCCCACCTTTCCATCACAACTGCTGCAAATATTGTTACCATTTTTATCATCTATCAATCCTCCAATTTCCTTTGCAAATTCCTCAGTATTCTGCAACCATTGTTTGTTATGAATTGTCATTCCTATTTGCTTTCAGAAGTTGATGATATTTTTAAATTAAGAAAAAATGAAAACAGTAAATTAAGTTTCTGTTGAGCACTGGGGACTGGGGGCAGGAGAGATGAAATAAACAGGCAAATACCCAAATGGCCCACAACCATTTCCAGGCAGATTAACAAAACCTCAGCAAGTGCTATTTTTAAAACTAAGATGCTCTTCTGTGACAACAGACTGTGCTGCTCTGGGGATGTCTTCCCATAACAGAACATTGATGCCAGAAAAGGAATTTCACCCAGTGCGATATTATCCCTGGAAAAAGGGGCTGCAGGACTGGAACACCCAAGAGGCGCTGCCATTATTGCTCTCTGTTCACTCCACTAACAAAGCCACAAGGAGGAGAATGAAGTCACTTCACAACATGTAGCATTTGATGGTCCTTTGGAGTGACCCTCATGGAGCACTTAGCAACAAATGTTCTTGCTGATGGCTGGCTTCTGTGGTACCTTCTCTGAGAGTCTCTGCTCAGCCCGTTTCAGGAGCCAATTTTATTCATTTAGTCTTAGTAAGGGATGACTCCCTCCCGCCATAGATCTGGAAAACCTGCAAATATTGCAGCTCACAGAATGAAGAGATCTGGGAGGAAATGAAGGAGCTGGGCCTTTGGTATCTTTAACCCATAGTGAGAGGTTCATTTCCTAAGTCCAGAATAAGAGCTCCTGCTCTTTCATCTTGTAAGATCCAAGGTCGTTGTTGTTGTTCTTCTTCTTCTCCTTCTCCTTCTCCTTTTTTTGAGAGAGATTAACAATTGAGTAAAGAGTAGTCAAATTGGGTTGTAGAAACTTAAGGGCACTTAAAAAGCAGGGTGGAGAGCCAGGTTGCCTGAGGGAGGCAGAGACTAACTGTGCTGGCTTCTTCTTGGTCCTGGACTAGTTAAAATAGATGAGAGACCCGAGGGGAGGTTCACTATGGCAGAGTTTATTTTTATTTTGATTTTATTCTTTCCTCCCAGACTTGTCTGGCCACTTCTGACTCTTTTCTATGGTTCCTGCCAGAAGGTGTTTTAGACTTGTGGAGGGCTTTTAGGATTGCTTTGGGCCAATCCCTTTTGGGTGGACTTTTACCCACAAGGGGATAGGTAACTTTGGATCTTTGATTTAGAAACTATATATTTTTTGTCCCTTCTGTATTGCACACTAATTGTATTAAAGTTCCTTTCCATTAAAAAAAGAAAAAAAATAGGAAAGAAGTCATATACATCATGTAGTTTGACCCCTCCAGAGGCCTGCATACTTGTGATGCTATCCACATTGGGAATCAGAAACCGCTAGCCTTGTATTTAAAGTGATTTAAAGTTTTTCACTTAAGAATGTATTTTAATTTAGAAGAAATGTGGTTTTTAGCAGTTACTCTGTTAGCAGGGATGACATAACAGAGACCCAGGGCTTCGTGATAGCCACCATAGAGAAGCAAGGATGTACTGAGAGAACATTTCATCCGCAAAGATACATTTGTATTTTTCCTCTTTCTGACTGTATTCTTGTGCATCATCTTACACCTGCTATTCTGGGGCAATATTCCTAACCTCAAACACAGCCCTGATTTTTCTAGGGAAGATGGTCATAGGAAATGTGAATAAAACTATCAAATTCCAGGACCCTCCCTGGTTAAAGCGCAGCACTATGAAGCGATCTGTAGCCACTGCAATGCGAGTTTAATTCCTGGCCAGGCAGCTGACACTCATGGCACCGCAGACTTCTCCTGACCTGCCCACTGCTCCCCTCAGCAGTGCATTTCAGTTAATCTGCCTGTTCTGCTCCTAAATCTGACTCTGTTGAATCCTCTGCACCTCTGGCCTGTACCCCAGTTCTTATATGCATAAATAAACAAATCTTAGAGAAAAAAAATAAAAGCTACAGGAGTAAAATGTTTTCCTTCATCCTTTTAGTGTTACTGGTTGTGAAAATTAAATTTAAAGACAAATTAACAGGAGAAAATCTCATGTAATTTCCATAACATGGGATCCTTCATAAGGAAGTGAAACCTGAGAAATGGTGAAACCTCAATGTTTTATGCTAGGTTTGGTGGAAAGTATTGAAGAAATATAATATGTCAAAGTATAGGCTATGGGCTAAGTATAGGAAAGTAGGGAAACTTAATGGGCTTGATCTGCAGATTCTCCTTGATGTTCTACAATTTCAAAGATAAAAATATTATTTTTCTCTGGAGATAGACAGATAGTGTGTGTGTGTGTGTGTGTGTGTGCCTCTTTCATGAGAGCCACTTTACCTGCTGTAGGGGGAAAGGACAGGTGCAGAGAGTGGAACTGTTACAGGACAGGGTGAAAGGCACCCCAGAAATGCCAAACCTGCCCATTCTCAACAGGTTCTGCCATCTGCTGCATTAAGACAAAACATACTGTAGTACATAATGGAAAGGAACTTTAATACTATCTGTGTACCATACAGAGAAGGGGAAGAATGAAGTCCCCAAATCAAGCACTCACAGCTGGCCATCCCCTCATGAGTAAATGCCCAGCCAAACAGGGTTGGCCCAGAGCAGGGCCCAAAACCTGCCAGGAATCTTAAGCACTTTTGGTGGGGAGCCATTAGAAAGGGGCAGAAAAGGCTAGAAAATTCTTGAAGGAAAAGAACAAAATCAAAATCAAAGCTGCCATTGTTGACCTCCCCACAGGTCTCTCACTCACATCTGTTTCAGCCAGTCCAGGACCAAGAAACAAGACTTCTTCACTTGTCCCTCTGTTTCATGTGCTTCCTCCAGCTTGCCTTCTGGCTCTTCACCCTTCTTACCTCTTCCCAGTCTCCTCTCTAGTTTTTTTTCTCTCCAGCTTAGCTCCACCCTTCCTTGGATGGGGTTGGGAACCTGGAACTTCCCCTTTCCCTGGGGAAGAGCAACCTTTCTGCTTTTGCTATTTTAACAAACTCCTTTATGTTTTTGCTATTTTAACAAACTCCTTTTCAGCATAAAATATTCAATATGGTGGGGTGTCATCCCTTGAGGTAGCATGTCCTGAATCCCATAGGAACATGAACACAATTTTCACCTTTAGTGACTGTCCTCAAAACCATTCTTGCAAGTGCTGTAGCTTGAAGAAGAAAGAAATCTTATCTCTCCACTTCCTGCTTTTGAAGTACGGATAACAGCACTAACCCCCCATGTGGTATTCATATCAGGTTTTTTTGTTTGTTTGTTTGTTTTTTTACAGACCAGGACTTGCTTGGTTGTCAACAGCTGCTGTGGAGAGGAGATGTTGCTGGGATTGTTACAAGGCAACCCAGTGTGAATTGGGTTGCCTGACTGTGGGTCCTCACCTTTGCACTTAAGATTTAACTGCAAGCATACACAAAAAGGTTAATAATGGGTTTATTTACAAGAGAAAGGGAAATGAATAACTCAGGGAGAAAAAGAGAGACAATTGGCTAACGCATCCTACCACTGCCACTAACCTGGAACCCCAATAGCACATTGAAAGCCAGCCAAGAGCTAAGAGTCATGCCATGGGCCACAAGACCAAGAGACCATATGTCCAGTTTTATATCCAAACATCACTGCTTAACTCCACCATCAGGTCCCAGAATGCTTCCCTTTGGTATTGCTGAGATCTGTAGTTCCAGTGTCTGGGGTGGGGGCGGAGGCTACAAAGCCTTTATCTGTAGAGTTTGTTCAGGACAACCTTTCCCCTTTAGAGGATTTCCCTAGTAGAAAGCAAGGATGCTGTTAAATATACCATAATGCATGGGGCAGCCCCCCTGCACCCTCTGAGCAAAGAAACATCAGCCTCCAAATGTTAACAGTCCCAAAATTCAGAAACCCTAAATGGCATTAAAAATTATGTAACATTGACTTTACACTCTTTGCATACTAATTACTAATGCAGAAGTATTACTAATACAAAAAACTATTTTATTGTACATTTAATGGTTTTTAAAAATTCCTTTACGTAGTTTGTTATTCAGTTTGTCTAAAGTTCAACTTACAGAAAAGTGTGTCAACGCTACAACTCCATAGATGAAGTTGTATTTTATTTTACATTATATGTAGTCTACCTCTACATTTTCCATGGAAGAGAGATTCAATAACATGTTCGAGAAATTCCATACATTTAAACTTCAGCAGTTGGCTGTGATGAAGTTTCCTCCCTCTTGAGGAAAATTCAGAATTTTTACAATTAATTCATGTCACTGATGCCGCTTTTTGGAGTTAGTGGGTCTTGGAGTGCAGGGTCCTTGGGTTCATTTTGAGAAGTTTCACCAGAGCTCCCCTTTCAGTGGCAAAAGGAAAGTTCCCAGGAAACTTTCTCTGCAACACATTTAAAGAGAAGGTTTATTAGGGAAAAAGACAGAGGAGTAAAAGACACCACATAGGCACAGCAGGCAGGAAGAGCTGCCCTGAAAGAGACAGGCTTACTGAGAGACGCCTGAATCACGGCACGCTGGCAGCCTTAGGAGAGCTGCTTCTGCTGAGGGAGTCAGCGCTGAGAAGCCCCAGCAAGTACAGGTCATGAGCAGGCAGGAGGCTGCTGCCCTGCAGTGGGAGAGAGCAGGTGGAAAGAAGCACCTGTGTAGGCACAGGTGGGCAGGACGTCTGCCCTGTACAAGTGCAGAGACTGCACTGACGTAGACACCTTCTCTCTGGGAAGGGCTCACTCCTTGTGAGCTTGGTTGGTTAATTTTGATTAGAATCTGAAAGGGACAGGAGATCCCACACTGGACTCAGGGAGATCCCACACTGGACTCAATCTCCTTATCTTTATCTTTCACCTTCTGGGACTTTGACAGATACAGCCTGCAGCAGTCTGCTACCTGCTTGGATCTTATGCTTTTTAATGTAGACCTTGGAGCCTAAGGATCTTGGTTTCTATTAGCTGATCTAAAGCTATCATAATCCTTCTACCCCAACTCCCTGTGTGAGTCAATCTTGTGATGCCTCTTTCAATTCCTTCCTCATTCATCACCAGTTATAATAAGAGACAGGTGATGTAGACTTTTGAGTTGATGGGTTTAGAAAGCAGGGTCTTTGTGTTCACTGGTGGGGGGGGGGCATTTCACCAGCACTCCCCTTTCAGCAGCACACGGCAAGTTCTCAGGTGAGTTTCTCCCTCAGACAGTGACCTTAGTCATATTTAAATAGCAGGTTTATTAGGGGAAAGGACAGAGGAGTATTGGACACTTGCATAAGCACAAACCTGCAAAAGCTTCTCCTAAGGGACAGGTTTGCTGAAAGAGGCCCACATGGTCGCAGGTGGGCAGCCCTGAGGAGAGTGCAGAGAAACCCTGGCAGGTACAGGTCAGGAAACTGCTGCCCTGCAGAGGAACAGAGAGCTGGTGAAAAGAAGCACCTGCATGCATCACAGTTGGGCAGAAGGGCTGAGGCCTGGCCGGCCTGGCCTGGGCAGAGACTGTACTGAATAGTCTTTCTCTTTGGGAGGGGCCCAATACTGTGAGAGGGCCTAGTTTGTTGCTGATTTTGGACAATGGTCTGGAATGCAAAGGGTCTGGAGATTCACAATGGCCCAATCTCCATATCTTTTCCCTCCCTCAGGCCAGAGAGTCTGGGCTCCCTAGTTCCCTACAGCAGTTGGATTCCTGGTTGGGCCTGATGGCTCCTGATAAAGTGCTGAAGCCTGATTTCTATAGCTGGGTTGATGTGCATGTTAGCCCCCTGTACCCTCACCTCCTTGGGAGAGTCAGGTTTTCATCTTGTGATCCCTCCTTTAGGTTTTCTGTTCCTTCCTCCATCACAAGGACAGAGCATTGAGATGCACAGGACCACAGAGACATGCATCTAATCAAGTAAGCTGGCTAATATCCTGGTTTATTTTATGCCTTCACAAAAGGAAACAAAACTATTTCTTAAGCAAAGAAACCCACTGTTGCATAAATATAAATTTACTCTGATTGGAAAACTCAGCCATCATGATGTTCCTTGTCTCTCTACAATCACTAGTCTTTTACTTTACTTTTTAAATCCCTGCATTATTCCATATGAAACACAAAACTTAGCCAAATAGCCTAAACAAATGAAATGCCTACTCTTTGACATACAAATGGCTGAGTACTTGGTTTCATTATTATTTAAAATGTCAGCTATATTTTGCCTGCTGGGAGCACATACTTTCTTCCTGTTTTCAGCTTTCTCCAAACATCTCCTGCACATTTTAAGAATCCTAGTGACCTGGTCTTTTAATTTAAGGTTTTGAAAATTATAACGATGGCATTTTGATAAGCATTTATTGCACATATAGGCTACCCAAGCATTTCTAGAAGGAAATGTGAGAGAAACATTCTTGTATTAGTTATTGTGTATGAGTATTAGAAGTAGAAATACAAATTCATAGAGGGAAAACTTCCCTGAGCATATCAGTTATCCATTTAATCTGAAACGTAGATAATACATGATAATTATTAATTTCAATGTTGAAAATGTACTTAAAAACATTACTTCCATACTTTAGAGGATACTTTTTTTAATATCATTTACCTTATTTTACAAAAACTGGGGTGTAGGTCAAAGGTGTGGGGCTGGGGTCAGGGGGTGAGAGGATTCAGGGATTCACCAGAGGCAGTGGGGAGCAGGACAGACACTTTGTCCACTCAGTTTATGGGCTTTCCCTTTCATTTTTTTTTAAAGATTTATTTATTTATGAATCCAGAGCTGGGGTACAGGCCAGAGGTGCAGGGGCAGTGAGACGATTCACCAGAGACAGAGTGGGGAGCAGAACAGGCAGATCGACAAAGTACACTGCTGAGGGGAGCAGCGGTGGGTCAGGAGAGGTCTGCCGCGCCATGTGGTCACCTCCGGAGCAGGCGGGGATCGAACTCATGCAGAAGTAAGTGGCTTTAGCATCTTAGTGCTGTGCTTTAACCTGCTGTGCCACCGGCCACCAGGGAGGGGCCACTTTTTCTTTCATTTTGTGTGACACAGTCCATAATCTACATTCTTCCAATCAATCTGTGTTTTTTTTTTTTTTTTTTTTTTAAGATTTATTTATTTGTGCATACAGAACTGCGGTACAGGCCAGAGACTCAGGGGTGGCGAAAGACTTCACCAGAGACAGAGTGGGGAGCAGAACAGGCTGATCCTGATCGATGAAGTACACTGCTGAGGGGAGCAGCGGGCGGGTCAGGAGAGGTCTGCCACACCATGTGGTCACCTCCAGGGCAGGCGGGAATGGAACTCATGCGGAAGTGGCTTCAGCTTCTTAGTGCAGTGCTTTAACCCGCTGCGCCACCAGGGAGGGCCTCAATGTGTGCTTTTATATCTTTCTTTCCCCCTCAGACACTCCCCATTTTGAAAAACTCTTCAACTAATGTCACACAGATAGACTCAGTTCTTTATATATTTTATATATAAAACCAATGTGTGAGTCCTGAAAAATAACAGTGACACCTGTATGCAACAATTAAATGATGTATTGTCTAATTTAACCTATAGGTGCCAAGTTTCTTTCCAGTAAGTTTGTCATAGCAGCCATAGCCACACTGCTGTGCCTTCTTGGCTTGTTGGTTTGCTGGGAGTGGGAGGAGAGAGCTTACTGCGTGTTAACTTTGCTGAAGCCAAAAGCATAAATCTGAAAATATTAAACCCCTTTTTCTTCCCTTCCTTTCCTGCCTCATCCCTTTCCCTCCTCCCTTCCTTCTCCCCCTCTCCTTCTTGTCTTCCTCCTTTCTTTTGTCTTCTCACAAGCTTTTTTGAAGTTTCTTGTAGTTATTATAAGAGATATTGATGAACATTCTAATTCCCAGTAGTGTAATGTTCTATTAGTTATAATTCCATCTAGAACTAAGTGCCTCAGTGGGAGCAAGCGAATAGAATATTTGCACCCTGCTGTCTTCTTGACAAAATAAAAGTAGGAGGCAAGTGGGAAAACGTGTCCCAAGGCAGACCTCTTTAACAGGAAAGAAAGGGACCAAAGTCAGCTAAAACCAAATAGAGCTTCTGAAGAACAGTAACATGAAGATTAAAGAACAGATAAACACCCACAGCCACTTTATCTAAACAAGGATTGGTGGCATCATATATATGTGTCATGGACAAAGGTCAACTTATCTCAGGCCCCCCCAGGTGGCCACAGGTTAGGATGCAGCACTGTGCACTAGCTGCAGCTGCTGCAGTGTGAGTTCAATCCCCACCCCAGAGGTGACCCACATGGCGTGGCAGACCTCTCCTGACCTGCCCCCTACTCCCCTCAGCAGTGTACTTTGTCAATCTCCCTGTTCTGCTCCCCACTATGTCTCTGGGGAAGCTTCTCACTCCCCCAGCACCTCTGGCCTGTACCCCAGTTCTGCATGCATAAATAAAAAAAAAAAATCTAAAAAACAAAAAGGATCAACATATCTTAACTATGGAGCAGAGGAAAAATAGTGGTCAAATTCATTAAGTAAATTTCTATCATCAAAGATAGTCATTTGTTAACAGTGTGACAGGCATTCTAATGAAGACATTAGCAGTCATTAAAATGCTTTTACTTTGCTTACTTCTGTTTTAAGTTCATATATTTTATCAGTTCTCGCTAGAAGTACCCTTTACACTCTGTTCCTCCAATTAAATCTGAGCATATGGAAAAAGAATTGTGTTTCACAATAGAAGTATAAGCAGATCCCTGCTTCATTAATTTGACAAATCTCCCATTTTAACCCTAATTGATTCTTTCACTGAATATTCTTGACTTTAAGTACAGGACAGGGTTTCATATTAAGCTTGAATATTTTGTGACATTAAAATAATGCGGATAAATTATCTGTCATTGAATAAAAGTTGCTGAACAGGACTCCAGTGGTCTTATTTTAGAGTGCAGAGCAAAGCATATCAATGGAAAACAGCTGGTGTGTCTTTGATACCTTTATTAAGTAACTGCTCAACAAGCATTTTTTTAACACTCCAGGCCATTTATATTCTCAAGCACAAACTGTTGCCTTTTTCATATAACTTCATATTAAAGAGTTCAACAGTATTGTAGGCTTATTTTCGTAGGAACTTAATCAGTATATTTATTACTTTTTTATTGCCACTACTTCTGCAGCTTGCCTTCTAGAAATATAGGGGAAAGGGGAAAAGTAACTCTCTTCAGTGGAGTGAAAGAAAGCGAATAAAAGGCCTTTCTTTTTTCTTCAGAAGGTCTTTCCTCTGGCATCATTGGCAAATCTCGCGTGGAGAAGAGTCTCATCTGCCTTTCTCCACCAGGGGCTCTTTTCTGAATACAGAATTAATAATAGAAAACTGTCTGTTGTGCATGTACAGATGCCGATGGTATCAGACATGATGTCGTTACTTGTGCGGGGTCCTTGGGTTCATTCTGGGAAAGCTTTCACCAGAGCTCCCGTTTCAACGGCACTTGGAGAGTTTCTCCACAAGACAGAGACGTTAGTTATATTTAAAGAACAAATTTATGGGGGAAAAGGACAGAGGAGTACTGGACACTTGCTTAGGCACAAGCAGGCAGGAAGAGCTGCGCCAAAAGGGACAGGTTTGCTGAGAAAGCCCTGCATAGTCCAGGTGGGTGACCTTGAGGAGAGCGGCTTCTGCTGAGGGAGGTCAGTGCAGAGAAGCCCTGGCAGGTACAGGTCACTGGCAAACAGGAGGCTGCTGCCCTGTGGAGGGCCAGAGCTGGTGGAAAGGACCTGGCATAGGCACAGGTGGGCAGAGGACTGCTGCCCAGGGCCAGGGCAGAGAGTGCCCTGACACAATCCTTTTCTCTTTGGGAGGGGCTCGCTCTTTTGTGGAGTGGCCCATTGGCTGCTGATTTTGGATAACTGTGTAGAGTCCTGAAGGGACTAGAGATTTCACAATGGGCCCAATCTCCTCAGGTCTGTGCTTCCAACATGCCTTGTGAAAAGGCACTAAAGGTCTTGATTTCTATGACCTTGTTAATGGTCAGGTTAGTTCCTTCTGTCACCACCTCCTTGTATGAGTCAGGTCTTAACCTTGTGATGTCTCCTTCAGATTTTCTATTCTTTTCCTCCATCAAGACATGAAGCTATTCTGAGACTGGACTCTATTCCTCAATGACCCACAAGCAACAGATATGCACTGATTTTTCACGCATACACACACAAATATTTAAATATTTCTAGAAGATAGAAACCCACAAAACACCTACTGTATTGCTTTGCCTTCTACAGAAAGTTTCAACATGCTTTACAAAGCATATATGCATCAGTTCACCTCTTCTGACTTTCTTATCTTGTAAAGGAATGTTACAGAAGGAAAAAGGAAGTTGGACCTTTGCCTTTGTTCTTGTCTGTTTCTTCTCCCTTTATCCTGGCAGCCTAGCATACATCAAACAGAGCTCTGGCCTGCATTTCAACATTCCAGCATCCATCCGCTTCATGAATATTTCAGTACTCACACTTTTGTTTTATATACCGAGCCAGATAATACCATCCCTTGATAGCCAGTGCCTCTACTTCTCTGACATGGCCATTGTCCTCTCTAATTTTCTGTCTTAGCCAAAGTTCATTTCACCGCTCATTTCCTGATATTATGTTCATTTTTCAAATATTCACCTTTCAAATGCTAGGCCAGCTCGGGTTAGTTAGCTTCAACTACGTTTTCTTTCATGTAGGTTCTCACTGTGACTTCACTTTGACCCAAGAGGCATCTCACACAAGGGGGACCAGAGTTTGGAACTGGAAAGAAAGAAGAGACAGAACAAGTTAGTGAGAGGGAGAGACAAGAGCAGAGGGTGATACAGAGAAAGAGCAGAGATGTAAAGACATAGATAAAAAGGGGAGAGATGAGGGAAACGAGAGAGCCTGTTGAAAAGGAATTTATTTAGAATTCTCTAAGACCCTCATCTTGTCAAGCTATTTGATTTATTTCTGTTTTTTGTTTGTTTGTTTGTTTTGTTTTTGTTGTTGTTTTTTTTTTTTTTTAATTAGCATTGGTTTAGAATGTTGTGTATGAAGGCTAGGTATGGGACCACAACCATCAAGCTATTTCATATTCACCATGAAAGCAAGAGGGACACATACAGACACATCTAAGCACACATCACATGTGATTCCCCTAAAGTCTACCTTTGTAAACATCAGAACAATGGACAACAGAATATGCCAATAGCAAATCTGAAGATAAAGGGCAATCACAACAGCACATTCTTTAGATAATCTGTCCCTGGAAGGACATGAGGAATCCCTAAAACAAAGTAAAGGGAGAGGCAAGAAGCTAAGCATGTGTGTTCATATTCACCAAGATCCTGAATCTTCTCTTCAGACTCACCATACTTTGGACAGGATTCTTTTTGCCTTTAAGCTCTTGGTTTTCTGTTTCTTAGAGTTTTCTTTTGATAGCTTGCAATTGTAATCCTTTCTCTGCCCCTTGAGATGCAAATTTTTCAGAAAGTTTCTTGGCAGTTTTATAACTTGGAATGTTTTTTTTTTTTTTTTAAGATTTACTTTTATTTATTTATACATATAAGTACTGGGGTATAGGCCAGAGATTAGATAGGTAAGAGAATTCACCAGAGACAGAGTGGGGAGTAGAATAGGTAGATCTACTGAAACACACTGCTGAGGGGAGCGGTGGGTGTGACAGAAGTTCTGCTGTGCCCTGTGGGTCAATTCTCTGGATGGGAATGGAACTCTTGCTGCTATCTGATAGCCTCAGGGTACTGTGACTTGTGCCACCTGGGAGGCCTCCTCATATGAAATGTCTTTTTAAACTTGGAAGCAGTCTTGTGAAACGCTATCAAGAAAGATTGTGCTGTATTTCTCAGCTTCACTGCGAGGGTAGGGTCCAATTTCCCTGCCCAAAGTAATAAATTGTCTTCTGTTATGAATAGGAAGATACGGTTAAAGTTTATGTCCCTTTGTGTAAGTCAGTTAGCAAATACAGATACTCTATGATCTCTTCACCCCAGCTCTCAAACTTGATTGTTTTTGTTTGTTTGTTTCACTGGAGCTGAGTTCTGAGTCTGCTCTTAATTCTTTACCCTTTTGGAATAGCCTGGAATAAAATTCCCTTGCTGTAAAATCTGTTCCTTGTCCAGTGATATAGTTTGCTTCCATGACACAGTGAAGACCTTCCTGTGTAACTTTTATTTTTCCCTACTTTTATCTTAATGCAGTGTAGAAGGAAGAACTTTAAATAATTGTAGAACTAGAGGAAATTCCTGCTGTGTAATTCACCAGGTATGCATCCTTAGGAAACGGGGCTTTCCTTTCCTAATTCATAAAATGAACTGTTGCAGTATTGTATGAGAGAAAATGTAAAATTCCTGGCACAAAACAATGAATGAGGGTTTTTCACACCCTTTCCATTTAGAAACTCTGTTGTGTGTTCTAAGGCTGATGGTCTAAAGACAAGTCTTCCTACCTGCCTTTGGTGTTGGTGATACCCCTGAGGCATATGCTGTCAAATTTAGACACACCACATGACTGGCTGGCCTTTCTGGAATTAGAATAGGAACGATGTGCTGTTTTTAATGGACATTGCTTTATTTATTTATCTGAATATTCTTAGAGGGCGTTTTCTTGTTATCTACAACACAGCTGTTTTAAGAAAAAATGTCCTTCTGTCTAGTCTTTGTTCATGCTGATTTCATTTTGCTGCAGACTTATACACAGAGACAGAGCAAAAACAAGTGGATATATGTACATGTGTGAAATGGCAACCAAGGAAATCAGCTGATTCTGAAAATGCCCCAAAGCTGATTTATATAAGTCACTAAGTCCAAATCTGACAGGTTCTAATGTAGCAGCCCAATTTTACTCAGTAGGAAAAACTCTGATGTCATCTTTATATGGCTTCATATTTTTATCTATAGCATTATTTTTTATATACATTTTATTCCAACTATTATGAAAAAAAAAAGAGAACAATATTTCTAAAACATAAACTTACATGGTCTTTGATCAGGGGCTTGAAGTGAGTCAGTTTTTGTTACTTTATAGGGAATGGAGACCAGTTCATGTATGATAATCTCCCGAATGTCAAGAATTGATCCCCTGGTGGCGCAGGGGTTTGGAGCACTGCACTGTGAAGCTAAGGCAAGCCAAGCCAAGCCAAGCCTTGGCTGCTTCAGTGCTAGTTCGATCCCCGCCCAGAGGTGACCCACATGGCAGGGCAGACCTCTTTTGGCTCACCTGTTGCTCCCCTCAGCAGTGTACTTGGTCAATCTGCCTATTCTGCTTCCCACTCTGTATCTGGTGAATCCTCTCACTGCCCTTGCACCTCTGGCTGTATGCATAAATAAATAAATCTTAAAAAAAAAAAAGTAGTAAAAAAAAAAAAAAAGAGCTGAAGCCTTTGCTCTAGCAGTCACTGAGCCTGTAGTCAAAGCGTGCATAGCCTGTATGAAGCCCTAATCCTACTCCAGCATGCACTCGGATAACAGGGTATCTCTGGGAACTGGCGCGCTTTAGAGTCAGCTGTTTGTCAGAGCCGGTTTGAAGTATTTCTGCGAGTATTCTGGAGGCTCTGGAAGAGGGTAGCTGGTAAACATACCTGGCTGTTATTTACCTATGAGTTGGATTGTATTGTAAGATGCACACGTCCTCTCCACAGAATATCTGGGGTCTAGCAGGAGATTCTGTGTCACACTTTATGATATTAAGAACACACTGAAAGAAAGAAGAGGTGACTGGAAATGAAGGGGAAAAAATGTGTACTTCCCCTGAAGTTGATATTCAACCTACTTTAATGATCACTGGGGTTTGAAAAACTTTCCTATTATACTCCCTGAATGTTAGACAGTTTTTAACGAGCTAAAGCATTCTGAAAACATTCATGCTGAATGTTTCATACTGAAACCATTCTTCTCCTTTATTCTATGAACTGTCATTTTCCTGGGGTTTAATTTTCGTTGGAGCTTGAAGACCCACTGTAAATGTTGACATATGGCTTAAACGTGCAAAGAGGCTATAATTAATTGTATCCGCAGGAAGATACCAGGATGGTGTGTTAATATTGCCCCCAGTGAATTACTCCTCATGGCCGATGAAGGTATTTCACTATTATAAGTAAGTAGTGGCACAGCCAGTTTTGTTCTGCTAGAGAAGTAAAGTTATCCAGTTCAGTAGGTCTGAAAAATGTCCATTGCAAGAAGAAAAACTCTTATTACCACTTAGTTCCTAAAAGCCCACTCAAGGTTTCCTACAGTACTTCTTGATAGTCATGTGTACAGCACATCTTCGTTCCTGATCTTTCTTACTTCACAGTTCCTCTTCTGGCTCCTTTCTCCCCACCTCCTCCTTCTAGTTCTCTGCCAAACTGGTAAGCCGCAGAGCGCTCCGTATGTTATCAATACTTATGCTTATTCCAGGCTAAACACTTTACTGGTATTATCTTATTTGCTTCTCAGAAAAAAAGTCCCAAGAGGGTATTTTCATTATAGCCATTATACAAATGAAACTTGTAGAAGTCTAAAAAGTTTGTAAATACCGAAGACTGACCTGTCTTTCTAAATGCAGGGCTCGCGTTTAGCGATTGTGTTGTGGCGCTGGTGTAAAAGCCTAGTTGAACTCTTTGATGCAGGGTCTTTGTAGATACTGAAGAGATTAATTAGCTTCGCATTTTGTCCTTGAGTATGATAGCATTAATGCCTCGGGAGTAAGACAGGCTTATTAATGTGCAAAATAAATTTTCTTAACCAAAATAACACATCACTGTCGATATTGGAGAAAGGTCCAAGTTACTAATGGCTACTCAGTTTTAAGAAAGAGAGAAAAGTAATTGTTTTTTTAGAAGACTTGATGGGAAAGGAGGAAGGGTTAAGCATGAGACTGTTGTTAATAAACCTTTGTTTGTTTAACATAAGAAAACAAAGCACAATATGTCGAACAACTGTTTTCAGATATTGACCAACAGGTTGTACAAAACTATGATTTCTTATAAAAGTGAAATTAATAACACCACTCTAAAAATTACCCTGTCTTGATATATTTTCTAGATCAAAGTTTAAGAGGTCAAAGAATAACTGATTAGAACTTGACAAGTTTGTTTGTTGAACTCTGAGATACATAAGGATTTGTACAGATGAAGCCAGCAGAATTTGAAGAGCTGAGTGCTAGAGAAATTTCTTCCAAAAGAAAGGATATCAGAAATCTATATTCAAATACTTTGAACTTAAAATTAAATACTAAGAAACTTACATGAAACTGGGCAAAGAATTATCAAATAGCTGCAAGTTGGATAATTTTAGAGTTCACACAGGGTTGGAGGCTTTCAAGTTTCAACCCCCAGAATAAGGAGTCATTGTCACATTTAATAGAAAAGTTCCTCTGAATTTATCCTAACAAAGCCTGAGAACTAATCTTGAAAGGTTACACTGTCCCATAGGTTACACAGTTGATCCAAGTCCAAACATCTATAACCATAAATAGAAAATAAAATTGAGAACAAAATTTTAGGAAAGTCATACTATTTGATAACCGATCACAAATGACTAGACATGGAAAGAAAAAAAAAATGTTAATCACACAAAGAGGAAAAATAAGTCTATATACAGTGAAATTTGAGCATGGAACGTGTTGAGAGACATGGTTTGATATGCAGAGAAAGGCTCTATCATATTTATTGGAAACATGCTGAATAAGTTGAGAAAACACAAATAGATGCAGAGAAATGGGTTATTTAAAATGTAAGCTAATAGAATTTCTAGAAATGAATGAAATCATATCTTAACATTTTAAAAATACCTGATATGGGCCTCTGTTGTGGTGCAGGGGTTACAGACACAGTTCTATAAAACTATTGCCAGCCACTGCAATATGAATTCCAGGGAGCTCACCCACATGGCGGAGCCGAAGTCTCCTGTCTCACCTGCTGCTCCCATTAGCAGTATTTTTCATTCAATATGCCTGTTCTGCTCCCCACTCTGTCTCTGGCAAATCCTCTCATTCCCTACACCTCTGGCCATGTTACACCCCAATTCTTGTTTGCATAACTAAATATATCTTTAAAAAAAATCCTGATACATCAAATGGTTAGATACAACAGACAAAGACATTAAAATTATTATAAACATATGTGGGATACAAATCAAACACAAGGAAATACCACTTTTCACACAGTAGCTAAATGATAAACAAAAAATGTATGATAACAAATAAGGATTTTGAGAAACTGGAACACTCATCCCTTGGTGGTCAGACTATTAAATGGTAAAGCCATTTAGGAAAAACAGTTTGGTAATTTCTCAAAATGTTAAATGTCACCATATATAACTCAGTATCTCTAGACCTAAATATACACTTCAAATAATTTAAAGTGTATATCAACAGAATAAAACTGTACATGAATGTCCAACACCATGTTAGTCATATTAGCTAAACAGTTAAAATAGTTATCAGTTAACTAACTGGTAAAAAAAGTGGTATAACAATGGAATATTATTCACCCGTAAAAAGGATGGTGTACTATTTCCTGCTTCAATAAAAATGAATCTTGAAAACATCATGCTAACTGAAAGAAGTCACACACACTAAGCAATAAATTTCATTTAAATGGAATTCTAGAATAGGCAAATCCACAGGGACAGGATATACAATCATGGTTGCCAGGGGCTAGTGAGAAGACTATGGAAAGTGACTCAGAAGGGGTACAGTTGTTTCTTTTCTTCGGAACAATTTTGGTGGATAGAATGGTTCTATATCTTTCTATGTTTGGAGTTCCAATACATTCTCAGTCTTTTGTCTGTTACCTAAGCAAGGAATATTTATTCATGCTATAGGATCTTTTATGCATTTTAGGAAATATGTTATAGCACTCAGCGTATCCTAGTTAATTCAGCTCAGACTTTCGCTGTACCTCTTACATTCCTCAGTGACTCCACTTAAAGTGTATATAGAATGGCCAATAATAAGCAATATGTCCTTGCATGATAAAATAGACTTACATTAAGACCATTTTTATTTTATTTTGACTATCTTCGCCATAGATACTTATATTTCCAAGTTGGCCAGTTAAATCACAATCTTCTTCATAAAAACATTTACACATTTTGCCATAATTTATGCTGAAGAATTTGCCCTATTAGACCCTCCCCACTACCCAAAAATAAAATGTCTTGGTCTTTTCCCAAGTCTTGGCAAAGAATTCCTCTCTTTGTAGAGAATTTAGGACATGACTACACTTGCCCAAGAATAACTATTCCTGCTGTGATCATTCTGTTTGCATTATGACTTCATTTGGTGCTGCAATGTAATATGTACATACCAATTTTCAATTTCTTTGGAACATTATTTGATGTCCAAGCTTTGTGTAATTATCAAAAGTATTCATGAGTAGGAACCAAGTTACAGTTTTTTGCTCAGCACATTCAAATCATAAGATTAAGGACAAATAAAACTGGTTCTTGTTTGCACACATTGTTCACTCATATCCATTATAAGGCCTCACTCATTAATAAAAAAAAACAAAATAAAACTCCTGATTATAATATTGCATAGGCCATCAGGGTAAGAACTTGATTGCAGTCTCATCCATGGAAGAGACACAGGAAAACTCCCTGAAATTGCCTAAGCCTCCTCCTTATAATATATCAGCTAAAGACAAAGGATTTTGTGGGGTTGTGGGTTGATGGTCAGTGAAGGGACATTGCCTGGAAAGATTTTGTAAACTCAGAATAGGCACATATTGTGTCAGACTTCTTCCTCACTAAGAGCACATTTTGTCTTTAGGTGGCAGATGGT
Source organism: Condylura cristata (assembly GCF_000260355.1). Classification (NCBI taxonomy): domain Eukaryota; kingdom Metazoa; phylum Chordata; class Mammalia; order Eulipotyphla; family Talpidae; genus Condylura; species Condylura cristata. The sequence goes on along the minus strand of NW_004567112.1, from coordinate 13,252,538 downwards.
AGAACCTCTTTAGAGCTTGCATGTTTGGGATCCTGGGGTACCCCTCATTTTGCACATGAACACAAGGAGGTGCTAGACAGTCTAGGCAACACGAGTCAAGGAGTTTGACTTTCCCAGCATGGCATTTTCTCTGCCATCAAGCAGGATGTGATGTCACTGACTGAATCAAATATGGCCAACAGTACATATAGCCTCCAGGGGAGAGCTCTTCATAGAAAAACAGGCAGCTTGACCTAGGAGGAGTATTTATTACAAGAAATGGATTGCTGTTCCAAGAAGGATTTCAATATATGAAGTGGAAGATCACACAAGAGTGTAACTGAAACCACACAAATTAGGGAAAGCACAAGTCACATGCATGAATTTACCTTCATTTAAAATGAAGATTTTTTTTTTAAAATATTCATACAGAACTGGGGTACAGGCCAGATATGTGGAGCGTGAGAGGCTTCACCAGAGACACAGTGGGGAGCAAAACAGGCAGATCGA
>NW_004567112.1:13250484-13251732 GCF_000260355.1 Condylura cristata | reverse complement strand
TCACCTCCGGGGCAGGTGGGGATTGAACTCATGCAGAAGTGGCTTAAGCTTCTTAATGCTGTGCTTTAACCCGCTGCGCCACCAGGGAGGGCCAGAATTTTTTAAAAGTCTACTCACCCATAGGCATCAATAGTCTCAGTTGGCCCTAAAGCCCCACTTTGAAACCGAATTCTAAAAGTCCTTTTCTCACATCTTATCCTATTCATGTCCCAATCACCCCCAAGCGGCAAGTCTCCCCCAAAAGATTAAATAGCTTTTTCTAATGTTCCCAGAGTATACCTCTACCAATGCGTGTCCCATTGGAATGGGGAGTAAAGTTGAGGTCCTGTGAGCCTTGGAAAACCTATTTCCATCTCTAGAGGAAGCATATTCTTTTAAGCTAAGAGTCTTAGAGACCCTACTGGCTAAGGAAAATTTCCTCTTCTCTGTCCTTGTTCCTTTTTCCTAATAATCACCACTGCTTCTTTTTAGGACATAGAAGAAAGTAATTCGGGAGTGTCATCTAACTATAGGCTTATAAACAAACATGTCCTTCTCTCAGAAAATCATCCTTTCATTTTCAGAGGGAAATGATCAGATAGGAAGTTTCCTCCTTCCTGACCCCAGGACTCTTAAGCCAGGATACATATCTCTGGTACCCCATTTTGCTTTAGAAGTCATAGTCATGTAAATTTTCCATATGTATCTAATTAAATATCAGTCTTTTCTCTACTAAACTAAATGATGTCAATTTGTTCATTCATCCAGCCTCAAAAGCATCCCAATGGGGTGAGGAAATTTTCCCTGGTACCCTAATACACCTTCCCCTAAGTTCCATTCATGCCTCCCCTCCTGCAATTTTTATGATCTTTCTTTTTTTTTTCCATTTCCATATCACTGACAACTAGATTCTCAGATGGCTTATCTTAATCATGCATCGTCCTGTATTGCTCATTAACTATTTGGGGTGAATGATTTATCTTCCCTGTAGGACAGTGAGTTCCATAAATCTTTTATAATAACTCCTATGGTACACGAACAGCTAAAGTTACTTTTATCTTAACGCCTGAAATGTATAGCACAATGCTGAGTATACTTTCAGTCAAGACATGAATAGAAACAAATTTGGGGAAGAAAATGTTTAACACTAATTGCACAGAGCACACTGGTGAGTCTCAAAGCAATCAGAGCGGATGAGTGGCAGACCCCTGGTCTCTTTCCTGAGACGTAAATGGGTGAAACAATACTGTGTGTGGTAAATTCACACAC
>NW_004567112.1:13242062-13249679 GCF_000260355.1 Condylura cristata | reverse complement strand
TGGCTTGCACCCCAGTTCTGTATTCATAAATAAATAAATCTTAAAAAAAGAAAATACTGGAGTGAGTCCTTCCTTAGTACACTATCTTCCCATATATATATATACAGTCATTTGTAAACTCATTGTTAGGATATAGTTTATGTTTAAAGAGTAACTGAAAACATCCAATAGCTGGTATAAAGGTAATTTTTCTCCTTTCTATTTGTTTTAAATCGCTCAATTAAGGGAGAAGGGTAGGTATGAAGGAAGATTTAAGTTCTGCTTTCTCCGCTAAGGGTTAGTTAAGGGTTAAGCAGATTAGATCTTCCCCCTCACAGTGCTGCATTTTGACATTTTAACCCCACCTCACCACCAGGGAGGGCCTCTCCCCATTCAGTGAAGGGGGTATATATAAGGGGAAGCTTCTTCTTTAGAAATGTAATTATCTTCTCCAAGAATGCAAATTTCACCCTGTCTTCAAAACTATTGTCTATGAAATTGACCAGTTAACAAAAAGTCATATTCTGCCCCCATATTTTAGGGGGGCAGAATTTTGTTCTCCTATAAAAGGGAGGCCTTTAATTTGGTCTTAGGTTTGCTACAAATACCAAATATATTTCTTTTTGGCATTTACCTGTTTCACTTGAAAAAGTTGTATAGATGGTAGATGATATCTAGATAGATTTTCACTCTTCTTCCTGGATTGATCTGATCACATACTTTGGACTAAAGGATAAATGGATGAACTTTGGGGCTTATGCCATGGAATTCTCCCTCCTTCCCCTCTTATGTATACCACTTTGCAGAAGGATGTTTGGGGGTGGGGGGAATTGGATTCATTGTTTGTGTACAGCAGTATATTTAGTGTGTGGCTGTATTGCTGTATGTGCTGGTCCAATTAACTCTTTTAACAATGTGGGTGAAATGAGGTCATTGGATTATGTTTGTAGCCAATTATACTTGTTTTGGTTGAATACTCTCTCTTGTAACCTTATTTACAGTTAAGAAAACAGCATTGAAAATTATTTCTTAGTGTGCAAGAAAAAAGCCTAGGGAAAAATTGGAATAACAATTTCTTTTTTTCTAGATCATGAAACATGACCTCCTATTTATGTTTGGGCATAAAGGAAAGGCTACTTTTGCAGAAATAAAAATAAAAGTGTCAGACATGAAACACTTTGAATACATCTCATTATCATTATTATCATCATTATCTCTCTCTCATCATGAAATGGGACACAGCATGATAGGAAGTAAGGAACGTAAGGCCGGACCCAAACCGACCAGAGTTCTAATGTTGGCTTTGCTTCCAGTGAGTCACAACCTCTCTGAATTTAATGGCCTTCATCTAGAAAGTGGAAATAATAAGCCTATTACTAAAATGATCAAATGAGGAAATGTACGCAATATGCTTTAAAAAGTAAAATTTGTAAGGCAGTGGTTATAAAATAGTGTTGAATAATAGCCACTCCTTCTGAAGTTATTTTAACCTACAGTACAGGAGATTTTGTTCCCTGTATTAAAACTATTCCTAAGGCAATGTTGCAATGACTTTTGTTGACAAAGCATCCTTTTTCCTTACCTGTTGTAAACATGTTCTAAGTGTGAATGAGTCTTCTAAAGCCTGAGAAAGCCCATGACATCTGATTGGAAAGCAGGTGCTATTTAATTTAATTAATTAATTTATTTTTAGATTTATTTATTTATGCATACAAGAACTGGGGTCTGAGAGGAATCACCAGAGACAGAGTAGAGAGCAGAGCAGGCGAATCTATTGAAATACTCTGCTGAGGGGAGCAGCGGGTGGGACAGAAGAGGTCTGCCATGCCATGTGGGTCACCTTCCTGGTCGTGGATCGAACTTGAGCCAAAGTGGCAGCCAATGGCTTCCTACTGCTGTCTTAAGCCTGTTGAACCATCAACAATCGTCCTCAAATGCAATTTTAAATGTATCACAGAAGTTGAGTGATGGCAATTCCAAGGATCCAATCTGTTTTAAAAATGTTGGTTTATTATTAATAGAAAATGGCGAGGTCAACAGATTGAGAGACCATTAACATTGAAAATTTACTTTGTTATTCACAGTTTCCAAGAGAAGAAGGCATGTCACACCATGCAGGACCTCATAAAGAACTGACATACACAAACACATATCTACATATCTATGTACACACTTAGCCCTCTGTACATGGTGATTACAGACTTAAAAGAGGAGTTGGTCTATCTATATTAATCAAGAGAGTTTATTACTAAAATTTCTATGTCACCAAGGCTCATGATGACTGTTTATAAAAGGCCCATTCAGGAAGTATACTGCTTTATACCTGTGTCTAAATCACTGTATATCTGGCCAAACTCCATGGACACGTTCCATGTCCTTGGTCACATAACTACTAAGTGATGAAACATTATTCAGACTTCAGCATCTTATATGCAAGTGTGCTCTGGCAACATCCATTCCATGTTGCATTATCCCATTTGATTTTCATACTAACCCAATTATCTTCTCTACTGTTTGGATAATTATATAATTTACCATCCAAACAGGAACACTTTGAATGTGAAATTGAGCACCATTTTTTAATAACTATCCAAGGAAAACAGGCATCAAATGAGTTTTTTTTTTTTTTTTAAGTAACCAAGAGCATAGTCACCTGGTTTATTACTGATGGGCAATCTGTAGCCAGAGATGCCTAGTTCATCAGTGATTTAGCAAGGACTAGCAGATTTGTAGAGACACATTCAAGGGCTCCTCCCCCTGACTTCTATTGTGTCTTGACTCCTTTCTCACATTTTACCAGCTGCCAGCTCTGCAGGTCACAAAACACAAACAACTTTATGGAGGAAGCTTATCAACATGTCCAATTAATAGGTGAAAAGTGAGGTCAAGAAGGTAGAGGTGAAGGCCTCCCTGGTGATGCAGGGGTTAAAGGCTCAGCTCTATCAAGCAATCATCAGACACTGCAGCACAGCTCTAGTCTGATCCCTGGCCAGGGAGCTGACCCACATAGTGCAGCAGAAGTCTTCTGTCTTGCCCACTGCTCCCCTTAGCAGTGTATTTCAGTAGATCCAACTGTTCTGTCTCTGCTGAATCCACTCACCCCTGAAACCTCTGGCCTACACCCCAGTTCTAGCATTCATAAATAAATAATAATAATAAGCCTTTAAAAAATGCTAGAAATGAGAGGTATTTCTTGAATTATAGAAAGAAAACCACCTATGCAAAAGTGTCTTCACTCATCATTTATTTTCTCTAAACTCCAATGACCTCACAGCTTCTTTGAAGAAAAAAATAGGATAAGGATATGTATACACACACCCATATATGTGGTCTTAGAGATCTCTGTCTTTGTTAGACTTGTTTGCGCTGCCTTGAATTCCACAGTCTGTGATAACTTAGTGGTTTTCTGATTAATGAATAATGGATATCCAATTACCAGATATAAAACAAAGACTGGTGTGTGATGGGGGAAATAAAAGCTGAGAGGCAGTTGATCAAACTAGCAAGGTAGGATAAAGTCAGATTATGTAGGGCTTTTATGACAAGTCAGACAAATATAATTTCATTTTTAAGTACAGTGTGATGACATCTAAGTGTTTCAAGCAGCATATGCACTAACACCAGTGTTTCTACATTTCTGTGTTGAAAAATTTATAGTCATCTTTGAACAACTGTGCAAATATTTCTTTAAATTATATTACTAGAAGTAGAATTATCAGCTACAAACATTGTATGTTTTCAGAGATGTTGAATAAATTCCCTGCAGTAAATCTTTTCTACTTGCTCATTCAAGCCAGTGTATGGAAGTCCACATCCTAACTGTTAACATTATCAAATTTTTAAAAGAGGGACTACTTACTTGTTGGGAGATAAACGGTACGTGGATTTGCATCTCACCGTGGAGTTATTTTCTGGACTTAACACACAAGGAACACATTTCATAGAATCATAACAATTCTAGGATGTCTTATGAACCATACATAACATACAATAACATTTTTATTGCCATTTTTAGAGTATACAAGCCCCTACTATATTTCCTTTGTATTCTTTTAAGTATATATAAAAAAAGAGTTATAAAGTTATAAAAAAGGAAGAAAAGAGATAAGATATATACTATAGGTGTCTGGAATTCAAATCTTTCTGATTTTAAGAGAACTATCAAATTCTACGGCACATAAAGTAAGAACTTTCATTTCTAAAGTAAATGTCTGTAAATGACTCCTTCTTCTCTTTAGGGTTTACTCGCTTTTGCTTCAATATTAAGCCCCTGTAATATTAAGTGATTTATTTCTGTTGTAAAAATGAACTGGGTAACCAGAGAGTGCATCTATAGGGATGTGGACTGGAAGCAGTCAGTAGCTGTTATCTACCTGTGAGTATGAGCCTGACCAAATCATATCTGCACATCCACTATTTGAAAAGAGAACAATTTGCATTTCCATACTGCTCTCTCTTTTTCTTAGTATCTAACTGCTTTGTATCTAACACTCTTGCTTTCATGTTTTTTTTTTTTTTTTCCTACCTTTATATTGGAGAGAAGAATTGTATGTGACTGGAAAGCTGATCTTAAGCTCTCTAACCAGCATTAAGTTAACCAACATATAATTAATGCCACTGCCCCGTATCTCAGTTTTCAGTACATGTCTGCTGGTTTCCATGAAGTTTGGATTGTCACGTTTATAAGTTATGATTTCTTTCTCCAAGAATCGACTGCTCATCTTCTCTGCTTCTATTCCTGTTCAGTTTGTATTGATTCATTATCAATGTTGATCCTTTCTCCTTCTTTTGCTTATAATTTTCATTTGTTTAATATAGAGTATTGTATTCTTTACTGCTCAAATATGCCATTTTTGGCTTCTTGGTTTGTGAAAACTTGAGGATATACTGCATTCATGATTTTCACAATTTTGATCCCATTGTCTCCTTCACAAACCTGTGAGGAAATTAAGTTTAGTGAAGTTAAATGACTTGTCTACCAAACTTCTGATTCGGTCACAAAGCAGGGACTGAAACAGACCTTCTGAGTCTGCCATATTTTTTGTTGCTTCTTCTCGTGTTTAGTTGATTCTCCCTCAAGGCTGGTCTTAACTTAGAAGCCACTGGATTTAAGAATAGTGCATTGAACTATATAATTTCATTAGGCTTCTCTTTTTATTCCAAATGACTAAAATGTGATTTAGGGTGACCTAATAAGAACTTGGGAGTTCATAAGCTCCTTGTTTAGAAAGCCCAAAGGTGTATCTGTCCTCAGTCACAATTTGATAAAAGGGCTATAATTAGATAATCAAGAGTAGTTATTTTTTTTTTCATTTCATCTCTTTCAATTTAATGAGTTACTGATCACCTTTTCTGTATTAAACTATTATCTATCTCTCTCCCTGTCAATCCACCCATCCTAGGGGAGAACTATTGGCCACCACAACCTATATGTCTTTTTCAGAAAAGCTTGATTCCATGGGAGGGGCTTTGAAGACTGAGTGGAGCTTCCTTTTGGTATTTCTTTGTAATCTTCTCTCCTGAGAAGACTTAGGTCTCCACACCTCTTTTCTAAGAAGTCAGAATTTGAACTGCATATCTTTGTCTACCAACTCTTGCCTGGTAACTTCTAGAACTAGCCTTCCCTACTCCCTCCTAATGTCCCTGTCTGAGCTAAATTATTAAAATGACATCTGATACCACTTGGGTGAATCATGTCATTCTCTCCCATGTATACAGCAGGTATATATGTTATGAAAACTTTCTCATGACTCTCTTTCCAATCTGCCTGACACTTATTATTTGCCAGAGTAGAAGACTGGTTCGTGTTGCCAGAGTAGAAGACTGGTTCGTGGAGAAGGATCAGGGTGTGGGTCAGAGGAATGGGGGTGAGAGAATTCACCAGAAACAGTGGAGAACAGAAAAGGGGGGGTATCCTGAAATACACTGCTGAGAGGAGCAGTGGGCTGGAAGCAAGACATTAGAGGACCTGCACCCTGGGAGGGTCTCTAGACTCTCTTTATACCCCAGCAAAGAGATTGGCCAGGATACCTGACCATGAGTGTGCCCTAATTCAGGATCCAAATTCTCAGCTTAACGACCCAGTTCCCAGGGCAGTCCCATCCACTCTCTTATCCTTTCAAGACTCCAAAACTTGCCTGCTGGAGAAGGAGGGGGCTTCATCTTTAATCTTACTAATGACACAAGGTGAGCCCCCAGAGGGTATATGATGGTTTCCCGTATGCCCTGACCCTGTCTCTGCCCCTGGAATTTAATTGACTCTGCTTCTCACTCTACATCTATCTCCTTCTCTCCCGTACTTCACACATTTTTTACATGTTGGAAAAGCTAATTGTGGGGAGCTTTAAATCCAATATCTTATAGCTCCTGTTCTAAAAGGGAGAGAGACTTTCAGCAGATAAGCGTGAAGTTAAATACCCTGCCTTAAGTTATGTACAGGTTTCCAAATGAATCGCCACGTGCATGAGGAAACAGGTTTCTTATTGATGTGCTCACCAGTTTGTATGTGCCATTTCTCTAAGAAAATCAGAACAAGAGTAAAGGGTAACTAAATATGACAGTGAATGCTTTAATTAGCAAGATTCCCCACAGCAGTCCTTTCAATACCCAATACACCTGTGCAGAGAGTAGATCACCTATGGCCCTGCTACTCTGCCCACATGAAAGATGATGCCTCTTCTCACTCCATATGGGCTCTAAACTGGTAGCAAAATTATTGTTACAGCAAGGCATCTCTCCATTAGTCTCACCTAATTTTAGAGCTCATGTCCTACGGAATTAGCCATGCAGTTAATTTCCAACTATAGTGTGCATGATGTAGAGTTGATTTTTTTCACCATTCTCATGCACAAGATCATAATAAGGTTTGACTGCATTAACTCCTACTGAAAAATTGTTCAATTAATTCAGCTCTTTCTGGAAGAGCGAGGTGCCTCAGGGATGAGAATCAGGTGGCGCCTGTGAAGTTGCTTGCTGCCACAAATATTCACTTAAGAGTATTCCAAGGAGATGGCCATGAGGTCTGTTTTGGGGAAAAGGAAATAACACATCACACCTATGTACAGTACAGACTATCAAAAACTGGGCCATAGGTCCTGCTGTTTGTAACTTACACTTATCCGTGGGAAAACTCGCATTTTGCCATGAACTCCATGAGGTGTTGTGACTCTCCAGAGAGAAACTTCTAGTTCCCTCCAGAGAGAACCTTCTACTGTCTGCATCAGGCAGTCAGCCAACCTCACAAGCACACCTCTAGCCGCCCCTCCTTGAACTCTACCTTCCTGTGTCACTGAGCGACTTAGTGCCTCTCACTGTCTTGATTCCTTTCATCTTTGTGTTTTACACCTTCTCTAGAAAACTTCCCTTTTCCCAGCCCTTGGTGGCTGATTCAGTCTTTATCAACCTTCTAAATGATCTGAGCTCCAAGACAACTCCAGTTTTCTTGCCATAAATATCCATTGAATAGTATTCCCAGGAGATGGCCATGAGCAGGTCTGTGTTTGGAAAACAAGGACATAACATCAGTGCTTGTGTGACCATCAAATACGGGCCACCCAGTCTTCTTCCCAGAATATTCCAGTTTTCTTAGAGGAAGCTAAATTCTTACTTCAGCCTTTTTTCTCTACAGCATGCATGTCT
>NW_004567112.1:13209460-13241852 GCF_000260355.1 Condylura cristata | reverse complement strand
AGCAGCGGGCGGGTCAGAAGAGGTCTGCCGCACCATGTGTTCACCTCCGGGGCAGGCGGGGATGGAACTCATGTGGAAGTGGCTTAAGCTTCTTACTGTTGTGCTTTAACCCACTGAGCCACCAGGGAGGGCCCAGTCTTTCTTTTTTAATGGTATGTGATCAGTTCTTCTTTGAGTACCTTGAAGAGATAGGGTGTTATGTCACATAATCCTATGCACCCCTCATTCAGGCTACTAGCCATGAAGCAGAAGGCAACTGTATTGAATAAATAAGCTATGCTTTTACCACCTTATTTCTCCTGTGATTTCTGATTGAGTGGGACTTTTCACACCTTCTACCCCTGTGAGGCTGTTCTTGTTAATAGGTGTTAATAGAAAAATAATTGTTATCGATGCAATTGTTACTTTTAGTCTAAAATTGCCCCTTAAATTCAGCTCCATAGCAACAAGGTTTAAAGACAGCCAACTGTAGGGAAGAACTTCCAAGAAGTAACCCGATTATTCTCACATGTTTTATTATTGCATTTTCTTGTTTCTACCTTAAGTTGTAAGTGAAACTACATCTTCAGTAAAGCAATATAATTGCTTTCCTACCAATTTCATAGTGTGGTTTAAAATGTAAACAAATACATATGATGAAAGGATGACATAAAATAGAAAAGAGAGAAGGGAGGGGAAAGAGAAAAGAGAGGTAAGAGACAATAAAGAAAACTTGTTTGAAACAAATTAGAAGTTTAAACACTGTCATCTACAGACAGCACTGTAACATCCTCATGTGCATGATGCATGATATATTCACTGGTTGGGAGATTATCTACCTCACGATGTATAAGTCGGGAGTAAGTTTGTGCATCCATCATCAGCCCCTCCCCACTCCCATCTGTACCCCGGGGAGGCATTCCAGGTCATACCTCATGATGCATACCCATCCTTCCCATGGTCATTCAGCTTTGAACTCTTAATTGATTTGAAAGGCACCGAGTAGGGTTGGATTTAGGAATAGAGAACTGTAGGTAACAAAATGGAGGCTGGACAGGCCATTTAGGATTAGCAGACCCACAGCCAGTGGCAAGGGTAATAAATAATCACCCGAAATTAAGTTTCATGATCTACTTAACAACTCACTATCAACTTCTGGGCATAACTCGAGCACCCATATTGTGACATCCAAAGGGGGTATCTAGGCCACGTGGGAGCTTAGGACTCAGCATGGAGCTGTGTACATTATTGGTATTTAAATTACTATTAGGTGAAAGAATAAATTTGCTGTGGTGCTCTGGACTCTATAAAGGAGAGTCTTTAGTCCTGAAAATGTGCCATGTATGAACATGAGCTTCCTATTGTTTCCTATTTGCTTTTTCAACCGGCTGAAATCAATTTTATTCAAAGAATGGGATACATTTTAACCACGTGGCTATTTTACTGTCAGTGATAGAGCCCAACATTTCTTAGCAAATTGCTGTACTTTGGGGTTGACCGTTGTATTGTACAATGGTCCTCTAAGAGCTCTGATGGACAATCGATGCTGCACAAACCAAAACAAGAACCCAAAGTAGTCTGTGGGGAGTGACCGGCTCATCATAAAACAGTTACTGCAGGAAGAGAAAAATAAAAACCAAAGCTGAAGCCAAAGTTGCCATTTTGTTGGTGCAAAATGAATTTCTATAGCTCTAAATATAAAAGGCAATTCTAAGAGTTGCCTTTACAAAAAATAAATAAAATTAAAAAAATACAAATTTAATCTCTGCAGAGACAAAGGAGCTTCTCCTTAAACTAAAGCTTTGCAAACATTAAACCTGTCTGGACAGCACGAGAAACGTTATCTCTCTTTGAGTCCAGAATTTCATTTCTCCCCACTATTCCAAGTCAACTCCCAGGACAAAGATTTGGGGATTATGTCAAGGGCCATGAACCTGAAAATCTCTTTAGCATTTCTTGCTACTCGGCAGGAAGAACTTAAGAAATTGGATTTCTAAATAAGCAGTCAATCTGACCACAGTGTGAGTGGGTTTAGATTGAAACACCTATTGCCTTTAAAACTAATACACTCAGAGAGATAAATAGAGGACTGCCCTTGACTTGGGATTCTCTGTTGGTTTTGCTTGTGTGAAGCTACTTGTCTGGACACCCTTACTTCATGACTCCAGTATTAATACATGTGTGCTCAGCGGTCATCCCTGGATTTTCCAAGACAGGGGATGTAGAAAGGGGTGAGAAAGCAGTGTCTACATCACCTACATATGTGTTATTTTATTGCACCAAATGTTCTCTGTAGAAGACCTCCGCATTTTAATAATCTAGAACATGCAGATATATTTTACAATTTCAGAACTGTTAATAACAGAAGTCAATTATGAGGCACTATAAAAGCTAAGGAGGGCAGGCTTGATTTTGGATCCCTACCAGATGCTCCAGGAAAGCGAAAGCCAGCTATTTTCTGAGCAGGTCACACCTGTTTAATTAGCTGTAATAAAAGCCTTCAGATGATCACAGAGAAATTAAATAGCTAAAGACAAATGACCTAAGAGGGTTAACATTTAATCCTAACCAAAGAGCAAACAGAATGCAATCCAAAAACATGGTCACAAGCAAATTGTAGGTTAATGATCTTGTACTTTGTAATTTATTGGAGCATATGCACTACCATGCTGGAAGTAATAGATTATGGGAAATAAATACATATACTGGCATTTTATGAATAACTTATTCTAACACTAATTGCAATTAAATTGCATATTTTAATATGATCTGGTAATTAAACCACAAGTGCCTGGTTCTTGCCTGAATAGGCACCAAACAGAAGATTTGACTCAGCTAAAATATCTGTGAATATAACCCCAAACTTTTCCTCTAATTAGGACAGAAACTGGTAGGAATATGAATTATATCTAAAAGATTTTCTGTTTGTTTGTTTCCCTTTTAGCACATGCATCTGCACAGGAAAAACATTAATATGGTAAGTTGGTAACCCAGGCCCTCTCTCTTACAAGACACGCTGTCAAAGCTGACAGGATCTTCGGCCATGAGGGGGGTTATTTCCAAGTCGTTCAATTTCAACTATCATCTCTTCCTTACTATTACCTGTCACTCTAACCAGGGAGGGCACAGCAACTGTTCTAATTATTCGTAAGTCTTTGTGGCTTCATTCAGGTCTGCTGCCCGCTCTGGGCACTCAGCCCTTTGCGTAGATCTGTAGGCATGTTCCAGTCATCTGTCTTGGGTCTGCTCTGCTTCTGCGTGCATCTGAGGTATGGTTCATGGTCTGCTTGTAATCTCAGACATTGATTATATTAGGTGTTCAATAAACATTAGGTAGGTAAGAAGGAAGGAAAGGAGGGAGGGAGGGAGAAAAGGAATATAACCTGCAGTTTGTTGAAATCACTGGTTGTCCATTTATATTGCTATCATTTCTATAAAACAGTGTCTTCTTTTTTCACCCATCCATACAAATTAAAAGAGAGGAAGAGCACAACAGAAGGGAGGGAGAGAGAGCTGGAGAAGAGAAGGAAGAGGAGGAGAGAGGAGGCAGAGAAGGGAGATTGAGAGAAGGGAGAGAACAGAAGAGCTGAAGGCAAATCTTGCTCTCAAATGACTTGGAGTTCATTTGACAAAATAAAGTTTACACACTCAAAACAAGCAACTTCCTTGACAAGTGTTGTAGTGATGACTAATTTATTTCTTCTCACTATAAGCCCCAGGTAATAGGTACTATTCTCATTACCATTTTGTTAATGATGAAACTGAGGTTCTCTTTGTGATAGAGGCTTCTTTCTAAACAAGATAAACGTGTTCCAAAGCCTGCACACTAACTGCAAAAGAGCATAATTGTCAAAAACATAAGTATGAAAACAAAAGCTCAAAAGAGGAAAAGGTCAGTGATAATTAAGAAGTGGACTAACGAGAGAGTTTCACAGAAATGTCAAATATGATCAGGGGCCTGAGGTTTTATACTACTTGTTGTCTAACAAGTTAGTCACAGTTTCATGGAACCTGCCAGAGAAAACAGGCCATTTATAGTGGCAGCCATAACATTTGAGGTGTCCTGGTTCAGCCCCCCATAGCCAGAGGACTCAGGAGGAAACTGCAGAAGAGGAAGGAGAGCCAAGTTTGCAAATCTTACATACACCCTGCTCTTTCCATGACATTATATTAGATTCTCCAAGGAATAAAGGGAAGGGCCAAATGTACTTCCTGTCTTTAAAGACCTCACAATTTAGTGATTAAAACTAAATCTTCATTTGCAAAGAAAATTTTCATGTTACAGTTTCTGGGAGGTGAGTAGAAGGAGTTATTTGGTGATTGGAACAGTAAAATGTCCATGGAAGGATCACTCATTGGCTTAGGGCCTCCAGGGCAGTCTCAGCTCATTGCAGTATCCTCCATGTTGCAGTCACTCGGGCAGCTCTGAGACTCTTCTACTGTGACATGCATAAATGAATTATTTCTGATTCAAAATATGATGTAAAGAAAAAACAAAGTCTATGCTAAAATACAGTAAAAAATGAAAAAAAAAAAAACAGAATTGTGAGAAGACTAGACAGAGAGTTGGCAAAAGAGTGTTTATGATTTATAGAAAAAGATCCCAGATCTCCAGATCTCTCTCTGGAGAAAAAATAAAGCTATCTGCATCAAACAAAGGTGATTCTCCAACCAGAGTGATTGAATGTTGGTAGATCAAAGGAAATGTGTCATTTGGGGGAATGTTCTTTAATGGCAAATGAACTTGGTAGACAGTGGGAGGTGCAATAGAAGGTGGGAGGGATTTTGAGAAGTCCAATAGAGAAGTCTTCTGTCCTAACTGGATTCTGGATTCTGACAGATTTGAGAAATAGAGGACTATACCAAAGCAGGTAAGAATTCAAAATACTATCTTCATTGAAAACCAGGTTAAATGAGAAGCTATAATAATGTAGGCAACTTAATCATGACCAATAAGCCCAGATATAGAAGAATCAAGCAGATTTATAATCAGGGCAACCCCCTCCCCCTATATACACACACATACTTTATGGAGGTGACAGAAAGAGCCAGCCCCAGAACAGCAGCAGATGCTTCCTCCCCACAGGCTGGTACGCCCAAGTAGAAGAGATGAGTTAAGCCAAGTGTGTCTAGTTTATTCTTTACAATTTTACCACAGACATTTAAATCTATACCCCTTGTGGTACAGGAAAAGAAAACAAGGTCAAAAATTGAACTAATTGCATCCTCATCACAGAAATATCAGCTATTCTCAATCCAAACAAATCACTTTTGAAGTTTGTTTAAAATGCATCCCAAGTGAAACCCACAGAGATTCTCACTCCATGTATTCAAGGGTACAGTGTTTGAATTTGTACCTTTAACTCTTACTATTGTCCTCTCCTATTGGGAGATATGTTATCATTGACTATTGCATCAGTTTTAGAAGTATAAATCACCTCATGTCATTTATTCCATAGTTCTCTTTTTAAGCAGACTCAATAAGATAGTGGGAGTGAAATATGTAATTCCATCATTACTTATTATAATTGTTATTATTAGTTCATTGAATTGTGATGCTGCTTATATTTTAGTTGACAAAGTAATTATGCTTATGAAGGAAATTCTTTCATCTTCATTTGACTCAAAAGATACCTGTGTCACATACTTCATATACAAAATATGTCGTGGCCATGCCAGTGAGCTGAAAAGCAGTTTTTTAATTTCTGAAGTAGAAGTTAAAGCAGAGCCTCCCCAACTCTACAGCCGATACTTTAGGAAGAGTGCATCAAGGCAGCCCAGCTAAGAGATATCCCCACCCTTATGTAATCCTCATTCCCTGTGCTTGGCAGAATTCCAAGCTTCCTGCCACTGAGTGAACACATGTTTTCTACCAGGTAGCCATCCTAGATTGTTGTAGGCATAACATAAAGAGGTTTGGTGGATGTAACTTTTGGTTGACCTTAAAATAGGTAGTTTACTGGGTGAGCCTGTTAGAATCCTATGAGCTCCTTAAATCTGAGTCTCAAAGTCAGACATTCACAGTATGAGAAGCATAAAACACAGGAGACTTTCTCTTGCTGCTTTTGAAATGGAGTGGAGCCAAGATGGAGAGCACCTCAGGAAGTCAGATTGAGCAAGCCTGACCTTCAGAGATCTCCTGGGAAACGTGGTAGAAAAACTAAAGAGGTCAAGGCTCACAGGAAGCTATGTGAAAGAGGAAGACCACCTGGTGAGAGGTACTGGGCGATCTGGGTGGCCTGTGGTAGGTGAGGGACTCCCCACTGACAACAAGCCCCACAGCTGCAGAGCTCTGCTATGAGCTGCATAATTGGAAGTGCCTCAGGGTAGAATGTGGCCTGATACCTTAACTCCAATCTGGGAAAAAAGTCCTGAGCCCAGAACCTAGTTACACTGTCTAAAAATCTGACCTTCAGAAGTAAGCAGATAAAGGAACTTTGTTTTAAGCGGCTAAATTTGTGGTAGCTTATTACAGAGCAATAGACTAACACACTGGGTTTCCACTAAAATATTCACCTAAGTTCTACTTTTCCCCTCTGGTCTATCAGGTGGTTTTTTGAAAGATAGTTGAGCAGAAGTTAGATAAACCCTGATCCTCTGTTCTTGACCAGTCAAACACTAAATTGGCAATAAGTCAAACAATAGCTTGGGGAGGAGGATGTGGACTCAATGAAGAATCACAGGGCTTGATCATCTGCCTGTTTTCTCCTTTGCAGAAGCTTCATGAGAAAGATTTTTTTTTTGGTGAGCTAGTGATTAAGTTGTTCATGTCTGGTTGCTTTAAGCAATTGTGACAATATGCTTCAAATGAACCACGAAGAGAAGTTCTAGGATGTTCATCTCATTTTGTCAGTAAACACCCTAGTCAGAGGAAATTAATTTGCCCCCAGATGAAAGTTGCAATCGTTTGCAACTTTTTTTTTTTTTTTTTTGGTAAAAGTTGCAGTAGCCATTTCAAACACCACCATTTTACTCAACAATATCTTTCATTAAATCAGGACAGTGGATGACAGAGATGTTCTTGGACATTATACATTATGAATATGCAACTGTATGAAGAAAACAAGGGTTCTCTCTTGGCATTACCTTCAGGCTGTGCCTGTGCAGGCTCAGGCATTCCGAGTTAGCAGGTAATCACATTTGGTCTTGCTGATCCGGACGCCAATTTAACCTAATCACAGTTTCCTGTGCTCAGCCTGACTCAGAGAGGAGGACAGTCCTACGAGGCAGAACCTGGCCTTCAGGAACCCCTGGAAAAATGGGTGAGTGATACTAAATAGGATAAGTCTCCTGAAAGCTACCTGGTTGTCTAGGACAAAGATCTTTGACCATCTGTATGAACATGGCTTTGTTTTTACTGCCCTGAGATCAGTGATGTTATTGATGTATAACAAAGGAGTAAGTCCACGCATCTGCCATCCACCCCACAGCGAGTCCCCGGTCATAGCTCATGATGCAGACCCTTCGCAGGGTGATCCAGCTTTGTGCTCTTAATGTGATGTGAAAGGCAGCTTGTGGGTTCGGGTTCCTATGACTGACTGGGCAGTTCGTACTTTGCTTTAGAAATAAGGAACTGTAGGTAACAAAATGGAGGCTGAATAGGCCGCGTGGGATTTGCAGATTCACCTGCAGTAGTGTCTGCGACTTGGCGGGTACTTCCTTAGTGCCTGTCTGTGCTAAATGATATAGTTCATATAATCCTGCAATCATCTTGTGACAAGGACATTAATACCATCACCATTTATTTGGGGGAGGAAATGGACGCTTAGAATAGCAGGGACCCTGCAAACAATGTAATTAGTATTACATAAAATAAGGCCGGGTTGGTCTTCTTTCAAAGTCTGTAATCTTAATATTGTGAAGAAAGTCTTACCCACCAACCCACATTGGTAGGATATAGTTTGACCTGGGTCAAATAAACCTATGTCTTTGCTCTAGGAGCACACCCACTGCATATACAAACAGCGCTTGGTTGTTGGTAATGTGTTGGGGAGATCTGAAAATTCACCGGTCTAAAATCTATCCTGCACATATGTCTTCTAAGGACCCAGTACCTTTGAGTTATCTGTGATGTGTATAGAGTGAAGGTGGTGGGTAGTGAGTGAAGAAGGGAGGTAACTCATTAATCATCAGCAAAGGGAAACTAATTCTGTAGACTATTCTCAGACATCACATAGTACTTGACAAATATGATATAAGATAACACTGGCACCCAGGAAGGGTCAGCACAGTAATCAGAGCATTAAATGAAATGCAAGTGTGGAAAGGGTGAACCTGTTTCTTGAATTTCCCAGAAAGTGCAGACTTGTCTTTGTTGATTAAGGAGAATCTCCCAGGTCTCCTATTCAATTGCTCTTGAAATAAGGCATATGATTTATATAATATGTCAATTTATAAACAAAAACAACAAGTACAGTAGTATTTGTTTACTAATGAGCATTTTGACATGTTGATCTATTTTGTTAAGTGAATACATGGGAAAATAAAAGTGGATGTTTTAATTCCCAAGTGAGGAACAGGACATGACAGTTAAGATGGTCAATATATCATATAATGACAAATAGTCAAAAATTAGCAGAATCAGGCCCAGAGTGGATATTTAGCTATAAATGTTCTTTTTGTTATAACTCAGAAAATTGGAACTGACTGAGAAAAGTCACCTTTGAAGGCAAAATGTTAGGGGGGAAATGTGAACTTCAATTCCTTTCTTTCTGGGACAGATTTCCTGCTTATATCTATCTCATATTTGGAACGTGGAATAAGGAAAATGTGTCTATATAATTTCCTCAATTTTAATATAGCCACATTTAAAAAAATATATATATATTCATTTATGTGTATAAGAACTGAGATACAGGTCAGAGGTACCAGGGAGTAAGAGGATTCACCAGAGACAGAGTGGGGAGCAGAGCAGGTAGATATACTGAAATACACTGCTGAGGGAGCAGCAGGTGAGACAGGAGAGGTCTGCCATGCCATGTGGTCAGTTTCCAGGCTGGGGATCCAGCTTGTGCTGCAGGGGCTATGGATATCTTCATAGTGTTGCACTTTAAACTTTTGCACTACCAGGGAGGACCCTATAGCCATATATTCTCTGATACTCCTCCGATTAAAGAATGAAGGTATGGGCCCTCCCTGGAGGCACACTGGGTTAAAGCACAGCACCATGAAGCTGTCTGCAGCTACTGCAGCATGAGTTCGATCCTTGGATAGGGAGCTGACCCACATGGAGCAGTAGACCGCTCCTTCCCTGCCCGCCGCTTGCCTTAGCAGTGTATTTCAGTAGATTCACCTGTTCTGCTCCCCTCTCTGATTCTGGTGAATCCTCTCACCTCTGGCCTACACCCCAGTCCATGTATGCATAAATAAATAAATCTAAATAAATAAATCTTTTAAAATAAAAGTGAAGTATATGCCCTAAAGTCAGCATAAATTTATAACTTCTCCAACAAATTGAGTGTGAAAGGTGACATTATGTGACTTCCATATCTAGTCACATAAAACCATACAATTTCATATTACTCACAAACATAGTGACTCTAAGATGTGTTAGAAAGGCTACTTGTAGGCTCTTCTATCTATAGTTCCACTGAGTCAAACCTTGTAGCCTTACTGAGCTGAGTCCAACAACTAGAGACCTTCTGTATTAGTCTCTGCCAGTTGTGTTCCAGAAGTGGCTTCTGTAGGTGCCACATAAGAAAAGGAAAATCATTCTACCAAGCCCTGCATGAAATTCTTGGTTCATGAAAAGATATGACTAAGGTTTTGTCATGTTACATTAGTAAATTTTCAAGTAACAACAATAGGTGTTCTGGAACATTCCGTGTGTATGTGAGAGAGAGAAAGAGAGAGAGTGTGTATGTGTTAAAATATATGGATATAGGTAATCCTGATGTTTTTATCTCAGTCACAGAAATAGGCTTAAAGGGGTTAAGGGTAGATCTTCATTTTGTTTCTAGAATGTGACACAGATATCCTTGGCTTCCTCTTCTCATCCATCTTGGCTATCATAGTCCACCTTGTCAGAGTAATTTTCAGAGAGGCTTATAGAGAAGAAGAGGGACTTGGGGCAGGAGTGAAGATGTTTGCCTTGCTTTTGCTCTTGTTTTACACCAGTAGTCATACAGCACATCATTAGTGTCTTCCTTCAATTATGACAGCTTAAATGGCTTGACATTTTATGATGGAAATGACTAATGCCAGGATTCTTACCTTTAGCCCCCACATATAAATGGAAGCAGAAAATTTAGAGAGCTTTGGTAGAGTCAAGCAATACTAATAATAAGATACTGTTATTGCAAGACAAAATTATCGTCATTGTCATCATCAAATACCTTAGGTAAATTAATCATCAGAAAACAGTAATCCATGAATCATATTTACTTGTAAAATACTATTTTTTTAAATAAAACCTATATTTTGGGAAAGTCTAATCTTGGAAAGTCTAAAGCTCAGAGAAATTTTAAGTCTCCCATTCTAGCAAATATGACTTAAGATGAGCAGAAAGCACAGCCACACCCAGTATTCCACATATATCACAATGACAACTTTCCTTTGATGTAAATAAAAGCTAAAGTCTGTGACACATCCCATCAGATAAGAATTTGAAAACTTTATTTATGCCTCCAAATAAGCTATACACACAATTTAATTAGGGAGGCAACTCTTAAACATGAGAACAGTGAAGAGAGAAGTAGATTGGTTGCTTCTCATACATAAGTGACTCAAGAGTTATGTGTTCTGACTGGGCTTCTTGCCATTGACTTGGATATTGTGGTGTATTGGTGCAAAGGTCCAAATAAGTGGGGTTTAAGTCCCACCTAGACCTCTTACTTTGGGTGTTATCCTGGAAAATATACTTTTTCTCTGAAAGCTTTATTTTACTTTTGTAAAGCAGAAATATGAGCTACTACATCGGATCTTTTGAAAAATTAAATTATTTAGTATAGGAGAAATAAGTGGAACTGACTTAAGTAAATATTTCATACATGTTATATATATAGAATAATTAAATTAATTTTAATTGTGATGAAGTTCAAGATCCAAATGTGAAATCACATTGATGAAAATGCTTGTTCTCTAGAGCAAAGAACATCTGAATTTGGTCCAAACAGATTTACCCAAGACCTACATTCCAGAAGTGTCACACAGTTGAAAAACTGAAAGTATCTGCAACTGAGGAAATCAGGTGACAAAGGAGATTTTAAGCAAAGGGTGCGAATTAGAGCGCAGTTTTATGTCAAATCTGGTGTAAAAGTGACTGAAGATACTGTAGGTCTCAGTAGGACTAGAGTTTTTAAAGGGGCGGTATTAGTATGGGCACCAAAAATGAAAAAATAGGAAGCCTCCCAAATTTAACAGTGATTCTGTTTTCATTATCCTTATCTTAAAACTTGTTTTTCACTTATTTTGTCAAATTTATATACTCAGAATAGGGTTTTGGTTACTTTTCCATGGATTCGATCTGTGAATGTCCCTTGCTAAGTGTAATACCAGCTAGAGAATTTGGAAAGAACATGAAATCTAATTAGGAAACTGTCCATCCATAATGTGGCCTCAATGTTCCTGGCCCCTGTAGATCACGCTACACTACTCGCACCAAATCCTACCACCCTCTCCACACGAAATCTCTGCAGAAATAACTCTCAGCTAAATAAAGCAAGAGTAGATACATAGGTATCTTCCCTGGGGTATGCATCATGGAAAGAATAGTAAGTAAATGGGGTCCCCAAGCCTGGGAATTTGCATCAGGAGATGAAGAATCAAATTGCAAATGGCAGATGAGGGAGGTGCTGCAATATTAGTATCAGGCTTGCAGGGTCGAACTTTGCACCAGATTTATTACAGTGCAGAGGAAGCTTGTGAAGAAAATAAAATAGAACAAATGAGGAAATAGCTCCAGAGAAGCCATGAGAAGTGATTAAATGAAGAGAAATTGAAGTCTTAATCTTCCCAAGGCTTGAGGCTCAGCCCTCCTGTGTCCTCTTGTACCTCGCTGTGGTCTTTCCAGTCACCCTCTGCATTTGACCTTTCTTTTGTATTTCTTGACACAAAATGAGTCTGAACAAAAGTGTAGCCCTGAGTTCATTCTGAAAGCAGAGTTTGAAGAGTCAACTAAACATATTTACTTACATGAAGAGCCAACGCACAGTGAGTAATGCTGTGAAGATGATTCAGTGAAAACATATACTCCCCCAAGATATTTTTTTCTTGAAACAGTACAGAGAACCTTTTTTTTTTTTTCCATTTTGTCTTGGGTATATCACATCTCCTCTCCTTAGGGGGTGATTTCTGAGGTGTACCAGAAACTCCAGAACCTGGGGAAATAGCACTGAGCTCCTTAGTGGCATAGACCTGAGTTTGAATCCAGCAGTCCATGGCCCCTAACTTGCTTTGTGGTTGTGGCTCAGTGGTTCCACTTTTCTGAGTTTCAGTTCCTATAACTCCTAATGGGTAAATGAATACATATTTTGTGTGCATTTTGTGCACATTAAACAGTCAAAAGAGCTTCTAGTATGTTCCTGGCACATAGTAAGCGATTTATGTTTGCTCATAGGCATTTTGTGTAAATTAGAAAAAAAGAAGCCCTTTCCTTTGGTGGCCAGAGTGGCAGATGGACCACAGGCTGCTTTCCAGACATGATTCTTCTTCACTTGTATTGTACAACCTGCATGAGGGGATATTCACTGCTGTGCAGTCAACAGCCGTAAACTGAGCAGTGTTTCATGCCTTTCCAGATGACATTGACCCAAGTGCATTGCCTTCAGGACAATGAGACAAATACATGTGTGGAAATGGTAACTAGTAAACTATTATTTTTTTTCTCTGTACTATGTGTTTTATCTAAAAGAGGAGTAGACAGGATGGAAAAGAGTATCATCGAGATTTTCAGTTGCATGGGAAAATCAATGCAACTCGAGGTGTTATCAGTATTGCCAATTATATTCCATTGGGTGTCATCAAAAGTGGTTTGCACTCATCTATTACAGGCTATTTTTTCAACCTGATGCTTGGCCACTTCTCACTCTAAGTGCTGAGTCAGAAGGAGGTTAAATGTAAAATAAAGCACATCCATGATTTCCACTCGCTTGGTTACCAGCTGGGAAGTAGTTAGCCTATCTGTAAGACAGAGTACAGAATTCAAACTGAGTAGAGGGAAAAGAGGATTTGCTTAATTTCATGTGCATGAAGAGTAAGCTTATTGACAAATCCATAATACTCAACAAGCTGACACTTGGCATTTTCATTTTTTACTCATTTCCTCACTGAGGACAGGAAGATCAGTCAATCATCAGGTCTTTTGGCTGATTTTTCTCTGGATCTCACCAGTCTTTAAATCTGCCAGGAGAGCACTTACTCAGTCTGACTTGATGCCGCAAAGGATTGCAGTCTCAAGAGTTGTAGTAACTCTAAATGTTATTCTAGTTGTTCAGTGTGGCACTTACCAGGGTTGACACTTTAAGAACGACTTTGACACACAACTTTGAACCACTTGAGGACTCTGTTCATTTTTTTTTTTTGTGGGGGGAGAAGTAATACAAATAACTCAGCACCATGTGGTCCTCTCATCTCCAGATCAAAGCAAGGAGTAGTTGGAAAAAAGAAAACACCAAAGCAGTGCTGAGGTTTCAGAATATCATGGGAGAAAAGGCAGGGTGACATCATTGTCCCAGAGATGGCAGCTCCCAGCTGTGTGTGTTGAAGCATTCCGGGGTGCATGGGCTCTGGAGGGCATCAAACTATAATCTCACCTTGGACAACAAAGGCTGTGGGAAGGTCAAGAATGCCGATATTCAGCAAGTTGAACTTCCTGGGGTTTCTTTCCCATTGCGCAGTGTTTCAGCACCCAACTCCAAATGAGAAAAAAATGGGTCTTCCATGAGTTAAGTCTAAAATGTGCTTTGCTGTAGTAAAAGCTCTAAAATGTGTCTTCCTCCTTCTGCGCAAAGAGCATCCGCCTGTGTTTTAAGAAAGTAATAGTTTCTGCCCAGAATGAGCTGCATGTCCAGATTCATTGAGTCTGTGACAGAAAACTTTTCCCCTAGCAAATCGGGCTTAGGCCTCAACTTCGCCTTCTGTCAGTCATGCCCAGAAGCTAGGCAGACATTCACCTCAGGGAAGGAAGTGTTACCCACCTCAGACAGAAGAGCTAATTCTCAGTCAGAGCTACGTTGGTCTATAAGCAGACCTTGGTGCCTCTGTCCAGTGATTATGTGGAGGAATTTCCTGGTCACGTGTGCCCTCCAGGCAGGTAGACTGGTGGCTAGCTGCCAGGTGCATCTTGTAGCATCAACTGAACAGATCAGACTGAGATCTTGTGGGAAGAGCAGAGTAGCTTGTCTGAAAACTCATAAGCACATTATTTTGCAAAGTCTACATTGCTTTTACCTAAATCTCTACTACTAGAAAGGCTTCCTTAAATTCCTTCACCCTCTGCAGCCATTTCGGATCCTAGTCTAGAACTTCCTAGAAAACACAACCAAGAGTTGCTTGAACTCTTCAAGTTTTCAGGGCTGGGAATATTATTAATGACGAGCCCACAGCATCTCCTGAGAAACAAACAAGGAAGTATACATAAAAAATCACCCAACTTTTGGGTAATATTTATTGCTCTGTAATTAGTTTCCTAATTGTTAACATATCATCATCATTACTGCCACTTAATACACAAAAACCAGAATGTCACCAGTGGCCTGCAGTGGAAAGTTATAATAATGCACCTTGTTTGACTCTGTTTTCTTTGAGAGCTGTCAGCTAGAATTTGGTCAATTAGAACTTGACCATCTCAAGGAAAACTTAAGCCTATTTCAAGGATTAAAGGCTATAGAATTTGCAGCCAGAAATAGAGACCTCTCAGTGGAGAAGCTGAGCTAATAGATGCCCCTTGCTGAACCCAAGAACCCTAGGGCATCATTAAGTCTCCACCAATAGAAGATGACTGAGCTAGAATCCCTACTCCCAAACAGCCCACTGGTTCTTTGCGGAGGCTTGAGTTTAGGGTCTCAGCAGGGCCAGCAAGGGCTGGATGAATAAATGAAACACCAAACCACCCAGGGCAGTCAGCGGCAGGCATTCATGAGCATTAATTTTGCTTAATATTATGAATCTTAAATGCTGCAAATACAGGCAGGCATAACAAATAGCGACACACAAAGTGATCATTAGGGTTCTAATGTGTGTGAATATGCGATCAGAATAGGCACACTACAGACAAAGTATGATATAAATGCTAAATACTTCACATTTGCTCCTACAATAATGTGTCATATGGCTAGAGTTCTTAAGTACTTTATGTTCTCTGCTGGTGTGAAGTCATTAATCCCATTTATACAATTAATGAGGGAACCTTGGGTCCAAATTAGGGACCAGAGGAAAAAAAACTGGAATTAAAACCGAATGATGGGTCATTTTTCTCTCAAATTCTAATGATGCTTTGCAAAATAACACATCCCCCCGAAAGCTATTTTAAGTATCACACAAACCACCCTAAAAGGAACTGATGATTACCACCACATTTATTCTCTTGCCTTGGATGACCTGCACTTCCCACAACACAGCAGGATCCAGGCTTTTTCTAAAGCCTCCTCTAAAACATTCACATTTCAATCAGCCTGGAGTCAGCTATTTTTTTTTTTAAGATTTATTTACTTATGCATACAGAACTTATGCATATCCTCCACATACAGTAGAGGTGTGCGGGGTGAGAGGAGTCACTGAGACAGAGTGGGGAGCAGAACAGGCAGATAGAGCACAAAGCTGAGGGGAGCAGCAGACAGGTCAGGAGAGATCTGCCGCACCATGTGTGTCACCTCCCTGTCTGGGGATCAAAATCATGCTGCAGTGGCTGCAACAGCTTCATAGAGCTTACTTTAACCTGCTGCACCATCAGGGAGGGCCCGAGTCAGCTATTTTTTAAGTTTCAATAAATAGGATGGGAGGTGCTCCTCGGTGGCCTGTTTTAAAATCATGCCCCTCTCTTGGCCCTCCTTGGTGGCGCAGCGGGTTAAAGCACAGGACTGAGAAGCTAAAGCCACTTCCGCATGAGTTTGATTCCCGCCTGCCCCGGAGGTGACCACATGGCGTGGCAGACCTCTCCTGACCCGCCCGCTGCTCCCCTCAGCAGTGTACTTCATTGATCTGCCTATTCTGCTCCCCACTCTGTCTCTGGTGAAGCCTCTCACCGCCCTTGAGCCTCTGGCCTGTACCCCAGTTCTGTATGCACAAATAAATAAATCTTAAAAAAGAAATTCATGCCCCTCTCCTCAGAGAAGACATTGCATCTTACTGCTGAAGTGAATGAGCTCTGGAGCCAGACAGACCTGTTTTGGACCCCAGCTCCACCTCAGGCCAAATGGCCTTTGGAAAAGTGACCTATCATCTTTGTGTCTAGAATTCATAGTTTAGATGGCTGTAATACATTATTTCCTTTTAGGGCTATTAGCAGGAATATTTTTATCGACCAATGAATAGATTCATAATAATGGGGAAAGGTGGAATGTTAAAAGAAAAGGAAAGAAAATTCCAGACATATATTTCAATGAAAGATCTGAGATCATAATCTGGAAGAATCTTTCCCATAACCTGTTGTCCCTCAGGATAGCAGTTCATTTTTTTGTCTCAGTGTGGGTGGGTTCCTTAGTGATGGTGGTGCTTGTGTGTTTAGAAAACCTTAATTTTCCAGAGGAGAAAATGGGGAGTTGAAACCTTGCCTGTTTGCTCTGCAGGAGTAAATCCTCCCCTGCCAGACTTCAGAGAAGGTCTTCTTCCTTTTTGCACAAGGACAAGGCATAATTCTTGGGGAAAGAAACCTAAGGCCAAAGACACCTAAGAAAATTTAAGTGACTCAACCAGTGTGACCCCACAAATCTCTTGAGAGCCCTAAGGGAAGTTCCTCACCCCAACCTGGTTCTTTGGGGACCCCTGCTCACCGATGCCAAATGCCAGTCTCAGTTTCCCTTAGCCAAGAAAAGGATACAGAATTTGAAGAGAAGGAAAACACTTTGTCAACAAATTGAGGAGGGCAACAGACTCATGCCTGAAAGACTGCCGTCCTGCTCTTTGGCAGAGGGCAGGGGTATTTCTCCAGAGTGACAGGAGATGGAAGGGCACCAGACAAGGCTCAGCTTGTCAGTCCTTTCTGACACCAGAGTCTGGAGGTTTTGGTTGACACCAGCTTGTTTTCGCTGCCACCTGAGGTCACTGAGTGTTGTTTTCCTCCTGCATGTTACCTGGGCAGGTGGCGTCAGGTGTGACTCAGGGTCAGTCTCAGCCCGTGTCCAGACCTGCAACCGTGCCACGGGCTCCACAGTGTTGGTGTGAGGTCAAAGGGAAGAGTCCATGACAAAGGTTTTGCAGCTCATGAAGTCTGACATGAATGCAGAGTGTGGCTGAGAGTGAGCTGACCTATAAGCGACTACCCATCCTGTTTCCCCTGGCCTAGTCCCAGGTTTCCATCTCGGTCGAGCAGAACTGGTCAAGTGTGCCGCCTATTTTACTTTAAAAGTTATAAATGATGGTTGTCCGGATTGAGGAATTTTACCCAAATCAGGCAGCAAGGCAAAGAAGCCAGCGCATGTACATAGTTGTGACAGGGGCCAAGTTCTCTATATTTCTGGAGCTCCAGTGTCCACATCTTTAAAGTGGAGGTACAATGGGACTATTATGAGTATTAAATGAAACTCTCTGGAAAAAAAAAATCTCTCTCTATATATATATAGAGAGAGATTTGCCATAATCACTGTATCTATATAAAAACAAAGCAAATGAAATGTTAAATTTTCAAGATTAAGTCATGGAGACTCTAGGTGAGGCCACGAGTTCCTCAGCCCAGCTATAGTGTGGGGGTGAGAAGATGATCTCAGTGCTAGTTAAGGGCCTTTACCAATAACGAGGGCCTAATTCAGACTCAAAGACAACAAAATGGTGATATATGGTGTTATTAAAATGAGATGTGAAGTGACTAGAATACACTCAGTATATAAGGCATAAGATTGTTTTTAGAAGCTAAAATAAGCAAGATTAGAAAAGGGAATAATGTGAATTATTTTGATGGCTTAGGTATTTCCCCAGGCACCCCCTTTCCCCAAACACGTCTGCTTCTCTCTCTACACACACAGACTCTACACACTAAGGAAAGGACAGAGTACATTGCTGCATTCATTGGTAGCTTTATCTACATCTGCCAGTGTTTTCTAGTTTTTCTGTGTGTGACCCTAGGACACTAGAGAAATCATCTGGGTGTTCATTTTTTGAAAGAAGATTGTGAGACTCTAACCTCGTCCAAGTAGGGTTTTCTTTAAAGATGTACTTATTTCTGCATAGAAGAGCCGAGATGTAGGCCAGAGGCGCGGGGTTGTGAAAGGGTTCACCAGGACATAGCAGGGACCAGCAGGTGAGACAGGAGAGGTCTGCTGCGTCATGTGGGTCACCTCCCTGGCTCGGAACAAACGCAGGTCATAACAGCGATAACCTAAGAGTGCTGAGACTTACCCCCTATGCCACCAGGGAGACCCCAAGTCCATCTTTGGGTCGGAAAGGAAGAGCAGGAATTAGCCCTTAAAGTAATTTTCAAGTCATTTTTAAAGGCTGGAAGCTGATTCACAGGTCATACTTTAAAAAACGGAAAAACATGATTATTCTTTATGACACATTTGGGAAGCAGCAAGATTAGAGCATCTCCAGGAAGGATGTGTAAACAGATAAGGTGGGGAGTAGGCTTGTTTCCTTCTCTGTGAGGAGGCCGCATCAGGGTGAAAGCTGTTACCGTCGTGGGATGCAAAGCAAAGCTTGTGAGTTCAGTTTTTTTTTTTTTTCACACTTGGCTGGATCTAACTGTCCAGGTGGTGTGGGCAGGTATTCACTGGAAGTCAAGATAGAGTCTACAATTAGGGAGTGGGGAGAGGGAAGAGCAGCCACAGGCTTTTTTTTTTTTTTTTTTTGAATTCTGCATGGGACATGAGCATCTTCTCCATTTATTCATCCAACCATTTATTTGTGTTAGTGTGTATATTAATTTTATATTATCAGTTATAATCAAATTTCCCTTTAGATATTTTGTTTTCGTGTGTTTTCACTCAGAGCTACTGGGATTTCTTTCAGTTGACTCCTGTGTCCTTTTGACAGACCTCTATCGATTTCTGTGAGCCTAAGGATGTCTATACAAATGATCTGGGGTTTTGCTCTGCACCAAGTTTTAATTACTTGGTGGCATATCTTGGAGAGCTTTCATTTAGCCACTAAGTGAGCTCTCTCATTCATTTTTATAGATATATAGCCTTCCACTTTATGCCTGAATCACAATTTATTCAAGCCGCCTCTGCTGAAATTCACTTTGGTCGTATCCAATCTTTTCCTGTCATAAAAGTTATTACCGTAAACAACTTTGTACATGTATTATTTTCCATATATTTATATTTATTTTGAAAATAAGTTTCAGCAATAGGCTTTCTGGGTCAAAGCCTATGAAACACTTAGGATGCTGGGAAACACAGCCCCAGCTATTGACATCTGAAAGAAAAGGTCACAGCTAAGTAGCTTAACTAGGTAAGGTGACTCAGTGGAAGGTATCAGATACACTCGTCTTCATGTCTCATGAAGATCTATCCAATTTTGGGGATAAAGGTGTATTTTTTCTTATGAAGTCGGGATCCCCGAGATGTTTGGCTTTCTTAGATTCTGTGTCTAGCGTCACACCTCCATCTCCACCATCAGGCATCTTCAGGTTCGCCCAGTATGCACTCAAGGCTCTCCAGCATCAGACCACATCGGACATAGAAACCCATCACCCATGTCCCATGCCAGTTTACAGACAGGCCTCGGGCGTTCCAGTCTTATATTTTTTAAATAAACGTTCATGTTCTTCTTCCTTTTAAATACATATAACATATCCCCATTTATTACAGTCATCTGCATTATTTTGGGTTCTACTTTTAATGCCATTTCCTCAACATTCTTGGAGTTTCTAGCTTATAAAATAATATTCCTTCTCGCTGTGTTTTCTGGCACTTCAGTTTTCTACTCATTTTTGCACTCAGATCTGCTACCTGGTTTTGAATAGACACATTTTCTCTCCTTCTAGAATGTAAAATCTTCTGAAATAGAAACTATGGCCTGCCTTTTTATTGATCATTGACTGTCTTTTTTTTTTTTTTCCAAAATGGAGGCAACGTTGGTCTATAACATTGGATATGATTGAAGGGACTATATACTCTTCAGATAAACATCATCATCCCCACCCCCAAGGCACCAATAATCCTGCACCACAGGCCACAGCCTCCCTCTCCCTCCACTTGGTTGCTCAGCCCTCACCCTCCCACCATGGTATCCCTCTCTCTCCTCTCTTTCCCTCCCTCTCTCCCTTACCCTCCCTCACTCACCTGCCTTAAGCCAGTGGGCCTCATAGCTTATTCACTGGGTCACAGTCATTAACACAACAGTGATCAAATAGAAAGGCCCCAGGCAGAAACCTGACCAGAGCTAGAAAACAGATGATTGTTGGAGCTCATTTGTAATATAATAGTATTCCAGCACACTGTAGTTTTTGACCTTAAGCAAGGGAAAGTTGATGACTTTTAATAGAGTTTTCTTTATAAACCTTGTGCTTTCTGCTTTAAAACTGCTGACTTTCTTAGGCCTTCCCTCCTACGGTTGCTTTCAATAGCATATTTTGAAGTTTCAAAGCCAGAGTGCAGTTCAATAATGCCGGGTTAATTGTATGGGCACTCACACTTGATGGCAGGCCGAAGGCCCTTCTTGACAGGATAAAATATAACCCCAGAATGCCTGCTCTCTCACACCACGCCCCCCCCAACCCCCCACCCCCCAAAGCACTCACCCAAAAATATGAGAACGTACTATTTGGTTTCAATTGTCTAAAAATCAGACTAAGAGCAACAATATCTTATTTATACACCCCAAGGCATAATGTGGGGCAGTCTGTGCAGAGAAGGGGCTGCACTCCTCCCCCCATCCCCCAACGCAGCTCAGATGAAGGGGACAAGGCCTGTCTGAGGGAGAGGGCTACTGGGATGATGGGAAGGGGTTAGAGCAGAGAGGCCCTTCTGTGGGGCGCCATTAAAAGGTATGGGGCATCTGGGCTCACTCTCCTTTCCAGCTCCAGATACAGTAACCCCCACACCCCCAGGCCACAGGGGCCTTTCTCTCCTATCCCAAGGAGAGGGGGAGCCCCAGGGGTCCGCAGAGGCAGTCCCCTGCTCCACTCTGACACTGGCTCTGGCGGTGTTACAGGGCAGGGAGGGGGGGCACCACTGAACCCCCAAACCTGCCTGCCCTAAATAGGTTCTGCCAGCGGCCACATCAAGACAAGACATAACAGATTTAATGGAGAGGAACTTTAATTCAATGAGTGTGCAATACAGAAAAGACAAAGATAGTTTCTAAGTCAGACACCCAAAGTTACCCATTCCCTCATGGGTAAAAACCCACCCAAAAGGGACTGGCCCAAAGCAAGGCCTGAAAGCTGCCACAAGCCAAAAGCACCTACTGGCCGGGACCCATAGAAAAGAGTCAGAAATGGCCAGACAAGTCTGGGAGGAAAAGAGCACAATCAAAATCAAGATAAATGCTGCCATAGTCACCTCCCCACGGGTCTCTCACCCACATCTGTTTCACCCAGTCTCTGCTCCCTGTGCCTCCCTCAGGTCTCCTTTGGGCTTCATCCTGCTTCTTTCTTCTTCAGTCTCTTCTGCAGATTCTTCTGTCTCTGCTCAGCTCCACCCTCCTTTGGGTGGGCAGCGAACCTGGAACTTCCCCTTTTCTAGGGACCCCTGTTACAGCAGGACTTGCTAAGAATTTGCCCAGGATGCCCCAGGATCCGGCTCTGTATGCAGTGAGGCTGCCACACCTGCAGCATCGGTGGGCAGCTGCCTTCTCCCTCTCCCTGGCTGGTTGGAATATATAGTGTTTCTGTTTTGTTGCATGGGAGACATTATTTTTTAAAGATTTATTTATGCATCCAGAACTGCGGTACAGGCCAGAGGTGCAGGGGCCGTGAGAGGATTTGGCAGAGACAGAGTGGGCAGTAGAACAGGCTGACTGATGAAGTCCACTGCTGAGGGAGCAGCAGGCGGGTCAGGAGAGGTCTGCTGTGCCATGTAGGTCACCTCTGGGGTGGGGATCGAACTCATGCTGAAGTGGCTTTAGCTTCTCAGTGCTGTGTTTTAACCCGCTGTGCCACCAGGGAGGGCCCCATGGAGGCATTTTTGTTAGCACAGTCAAAGCTGATGGCCAGACCCAGAACTGGTGGGAGAGGTTCTGAGCCGATGGTAGTTTTTAGACCCTTTGCCTGGCAACAGTAAGACATTACTGTTAAAATAGATCTGGTTCAAACACCACTAATAATACAGTGGTGAACTTTTAAAGATTTTTTTTTCTTATTTATCTCTGCATACAAGAAATAGGTGCAAGCTAGAGGTGTGAAGGGTGAGAGGATTCACCAGAGAGTGGGGAGCAGAGCAGGTGATTCTATGAAAATACACTGTTGAGGGGAGCAACAGACAAGAAGGGAGAGGTCTGCTGGGCTGTGTGGGTCAGCTCCCTGGCTGGGGATCAAACTGGAGCTGCAGTGGCTGGCAATATCTTGATAGTGAAGATACTTTTACCCCTGCACCAGCAGGGAGGCCCTAGTGGCAAACTTTTAGACATATAACTTATTTTCACTAAGCCTGAGGTTTCCCTTTCCTCAAGTGATTAATACTAGAACTATCCAGTAGGATGATTTGAGGGTTAAGCAACATGCTTATAAGGAAATTTAAACAGATCCTAGCACTTTCCACATAGTAAAGAAGCACTGGTGATGGATGTGTATGTTTTTCTTGTGCAGACACCTGTTTTTGCTGAACAAGCAAGGAAATGTCTTTGGTCATTGGCTGAAGACAGTAACCAGATCAATAACAGAAAAAAACAAAAAAACAAAAAACTGCAGTCTAAGGCTTGATAAGGACTGCTGACTGTTGTTTAAACAAAAGAATGCAGCCCGAAATGGAGTCCTTCTTACCAAGCCTCACCAAGACTTAATACCTAATCTAAATGCAGTTTCAGCCTCTCCAGATAGTGGGAATTTAAAGAATCAGTCTGGAGTTTTCTGGTCAGCATTAAGGAAGAAACATGTGTCTTCCCTGGTGGGAAGGTGGCTTTGCCTATTGTTTTGTTAACCTCCTCCCACTCACTTTCTGATTATAAAAACCTCTCCTTTTGTACAAATCCTTTCATATCTATTCTACTTGCTTCGTGAGAGGCTGCCCAACTCAGGAATCCTTTACTGAAGTCAGATCTTTTAATTCAACTCAGTGGGGTTTGTTATTTAACACTGTCTTGGGTGGGACCCCCCCACCCCCCTTGGGTGTCAAGCTGACCTTGTATTCCTGGTATCCTTTCTCTTCACAGCTCTAGTCCTGGAGTCCAGCACTTACTTCTAATGCTTCTCCCCTATCACTAGCACTCAGGGTCATCAGCCTCCTCTAAGTCTAAGGTTGACTCTAAAACTACCTTTTCCCCATCAACTTTCCTCATTTTCAAGAACTACTACCAATAGAGTCTAAAAATTGCTATTACAAAAAACTATAAGACATTAGAAAAGCAAACTCTGCCAACCCCAAAAGATCTTTTTGGGAAAAGATTTATTTCAGGGAGAGACTCTGAAGTTGGATAGGACTGAGCTTTGGTGAAATACATTAGATTAAATCCAAGAGAAACTCACCCTTACGAATGTTGTTCTCATGTCCCCAGAGGAATTACTCTTAAATTTTTTCCATGGAAAAAAGGATCTGCTTACTTTTACCTTCTGTGTTTTCCTGGTAACCTTACTAACTCCCCTTCTTTTTCTCACCCACTCTCCCCTTTTTAGCTAAATATATGATGGTGTTCAGGACTTCCTAGGGAAGTTTACTCATTTAAGTACAGAGGTGGTTTATATACATGTTATTATTAATCTTCTATAGGACTTTGATCAATACTCGATGTTTGTTATTTGTCAGGCTTAGATGAACCCAGAGAGGTGTGTTCCCTTGTACACCGACACCCCAAAATCAGTTGAGGTAGTTGTATAGCTAAAAATATCAATCTGGCACCTAATGAATAGAAACCCAAAACTCTTTATCCTAAAATATTGTTTTTCTAGAAATGTTTCTGTCACTCCCAGAAATCACTCAGACTGGTCTCCAAATCCAGTGGGAGAAAGAGTGGAAGACCCCAGTGCCAGATCCTAACTATCTGGCAGTGTCATCATGTCACCTGAAAACAGGTCTAAAAAGCATCCCCAGCTCAGGATCACTCTCACCAGCTGTCTCTACCCACCTCCAAAAAAGTGAACTAGAGTGCCTTTGAACAGAAAAAAGAGAAAACAAAGCAAAGCAAAACAATTTACCCTGTACACTAGGGTTGAAGGAAAGGAAATGCTGGCAGAATGAGGTGAGGAGCGGGAGGTCCAGTTACTCACCTAAGGTGAGTACTGAGGTGCAGGTGCACCATACTGCAAGTGCCACCTCGGGGCAAGGGCAGTCATAACCCAGGGCAGCAAAGGCCTATGCTGCAGAGGGCAGGAGCGACTCCAACCTAGGAGAAGAGTATTGAACCTCCCTTGGCCAGGAGGCGTCCTTCATGGCAGTTCCAACTAGAGACGGGGCATAGGCTCATGGCTCTCTGTAAAGACACCCAAGATGGCCATTCAGCTCCGCCCCCTTCCCAGCAGCCCCTTCACTTAGCATCTCAAGGGCAGAGTCCAGAGATGTTGCTGCCCAGGCTTGGTGTCCTGTAACTTTTCTGTTGTCAGGGGTGGAATTCAGTCTCTCAGCTGACAGAGCTGACCCAACAGCAGCAAATAGAGGTCCATCATACAGTCTCAGCCCCCTTGTTACAGGGCAGGGAGAGGGGCATCCTTGAATCTCCAAACCTGCCTGCTTTAAATAGGTCTTGACATCTGCCACATCAAGACGAAACATGTAAGATCTTTAATGGAAAGGAACTTTTAATACAATGAGTGTACAATACAGAAAAAACAAAGGACATAGGTTTCTAAATC
Source organism: Condylura cristata (assembly GCF_000260355.1). NCBI lineage: Eukaryota > Metazoa > Chordata > Mammalia > Eulipotyphla > Talpidae > Condylura > Condylura cristata. The sequence continues at coordinate 13,216,837 of NW_004567112.1, read as the reverse complement.
AAACACCCAAAGGGACCCATCCCTTATGGGTAAAAGTCCACCCAAAAGGGATTGGCCCCAAACTAGGCCTGAAAGCCCACCACAAGTCTAAAGCACCTTCCAGAGGGGGCCCTTAGAAAAGGATCAGAAGTGGCCAGACAAGTCTGGGAGGGAAATAGCAAAATCAAAATCAATATTAACGCTGTCACAGTTAACCTCCCATGGGTCTCTCACCCACACCTATTTTAATCAGGCCGGGGCCAAGAAAACAAGAGCCACTTCACAGGTCTCTTTGCTCCCTGTGCCCCCTCAGGTCTCCTTCTGGCTTCCATACTGCTTCTTTCCTCTTCATTTTCCTCTACAGATTCTTCTCCCTGCCCAGCTCCACAGGCCTTTGGGTGGGGCAGGGAACCTGGAACCTCCCCTTTTTCTTGGGACTCCCCTGTTACAGCCTCTGTGTTTGTGACAGTTCCAACTACCCCAGCTGTAACCACCCTTTGGGGTACAGCCTGAGGGTCCAGGTGAGTAATCACCATCTTTGAAAAGATTTTTCTAGAGAGCTTACTCTGGACTTCAACCCCATCACAAGTTTCAGCAACAACCAATTTCTCTCCTGTGACTTGATTCTCATCTGAATTCCTTTATCTGTCCATATAGAAATCTCCATTCCACAGAGGAATTTACACTCTTGTGTACAGGGATGTACTTGGCTTGTCAGGTTACTTTTAAATCACATACACTCCCTTTTACATTTTTCTACCACATGGATATCAAATATTTTTCTCTCTTCCGCCTCAATGCCTCACTCTCTTTCTCTCTCACCTAACCTCCACACCACTTCTCCTTCCTTTGTTGTGATCACCAGCATAGGAAATTGTGAAATATGACTTTTACTCATGGGCACCCCCTCCCACTGCATCTGTCACTCAAAGGACTTAGCTATTAAAAATTCCGCTTTCTCAGGAAGGGATCTCAAATGAAAAGAAATGAATATGGATGTCCAGGTGCTAAATTACAATGTGAACCCTGACCTGTGGAGGTCAGAGCCTTCAAAGGCAGCAATGATTACTTGTCTGTCAGTCCCCAGGGACAAAGGAAACCTTTTAAATGCTGAAAGCACTAAAGGAAGGGAGAAAAGCTTGTAGGTGGGGCCAGGGCAGGGTGTCAAGGCATTGAAGTTCCTCTCCCCATCTCTCCTTCAGGCAAGCATCACATAATTACACCAGCTTAAAATGCTGATTAGAATGTGGTTTTGGTTATTTATTCATAAGCCTTTTAGTAAATTAAATTTACATGACAGGTTTCTTTTTTTAATGTATTAGTAGCCAGGAGTCTTCCAGGAAGCTTCAGAAGAAAGTGAGGCCAGGCATCCGGCTTATCCATTCTGTCCCCCCCAAGACACTGTTTCTTAGCTGCCCCAGCAAGTTCAGGATCGGCACAGTTGGGCACTTTCACCTCTGCAGCACTCACCTGCACCGGGTTGCAGAATTACAGAAGCTTTGTGGTCTTTGCCTTGTTACACAAAGTACAAAACCAAGAAATATCCAAAGTCACTGACTGATTCCTGATTACTTTAATCCTGCTGGCACGCTAGCCAGTCTGACCACCCTTCGGCTACAAAGGAAAACAGAACTTGAGAAGAAGGAAAATAGTTTAATTTGTCAACAAATGAGGAGGGCAACGGATGGAGTCTGCGCCCACCACCCTGCTCTTCAGGGGGGCTTGTCTAGGGAGACACAGGAGTAGAAAGGGGAGCAGTCAAGGACCAGCTTGTGCATCCTGGACACACAGCTTGTGGTGATTCTGGTTGATGGCAGCCACCATCTGGTGATCAGTAAGTCTGATGCTATCTTTGTAGTGATGCTCTTTTCCCTTGGAGTGTAAAAAAGCAAGGCTATTAGGCTTAAACTTAAAGGTAATGGGTGAGCTTATTGATAAAGCAGAGAGCGACATATAATGTGTTGTGTCACTATTGTAGGAAGGACATCTGTATTAGTGTCTTTGCCACACTGACCCACTCACTCACACACACAGATACGCACAGCATAGAAACTCCAAAGGCAGAAGGGTCACTTTCCTACAGCAGAAATAACCAGAGAAAACCTTTATTTTTGTTTGAATCAGGGAGATGTTAATGAGGGAAGGGAAAACATCCAGAACATGGGATTTATCTTAAGATGTTCTCCCATCCTCATCATAGAGTGTCACTCTGTAACAGGGTGAGCCCTCAGAAAGGGAAGGTTCCAGGTTCCTGCCACTCAATGAAGGGTAGAGCAGGGCAGCTGAAGCTACACAAGACTGGGAGGAGGATGTAGGAAGATGCCAGGCGCGACCTGGAGGAGCCACCAGGTGTGGAGAGACGAGTGAAGAAGCTGCACTTGCGTCCCCACCTTGGGCTTGTGCCAGGGATTTGAGGGACATGGAAGTGTTACCAGGCAGGGAGAGGGGCACCCTTGAACTCCCAAACTTGCCCGCTCTAAATAGGTTCTACTATTCACCACAACAAGACAAAACATATAAGATCTTTAATGGGAAGGAACTTTAATACAATCAGTGTGCAATGCAGAAAAGACAAAGAATGTAGTTTCAAAATTAAGATACACACACCTTGTGGACAAACGTCCACCAAAAGGGACTGGCCCAGAGCAAGGCCTGAAAGCCCGCCTCTAGTCTAAAGCACGTTTCAGTGGGGACCCACAGAAAGACATAGACCCATAGACAAATCTGGGAGGAAAAGAGCAAAATCAACATCAAGATAAATGCTGCCATAGTCAACCTCCACATGGGTCTCTCACCCACGTCTGTTTCTGTCAGTGCAGGACCAAGAAGCAAGAACAGCTTCTTTACATGTCTCTGCCTCCTGTGCCCTCTCCGGTCTCCTTCTGGCCCCCAACCTGCTTCCTTCTTCTAGGGATTCTTCTCCTCCCCACTCAGCTCCACCCTCCCTTGGGTGGGGTAGGGAACCTGGAACCTCCCCTTTTCCTGGGGACCCCCGTTACAGAAGGAGTCACCCAGTGACAATGTGGATCAGAGCCATGCAGGAGGCAGCAGTGACAACCTTTATCTTGACTTGTATTTTGATTTTGCACTTTTCCTCCCAGACTCCCCTGGCCCTTCTGCCTAGCTCCGGTCAGGAAGGGCCTTACACTCTGGGCAGCTTTCAGTGCTCAGCAGCCCCACTTTGGGCCAACCCTGTTTGGCTGGACAAGAGGGGATGCACAGTGTAGGCTTTTCATGGAAAAACTATTTTACCTATATTCTTTCTCTTCTCTCTATTGCACACTAATTTGCTATTGCACGTGAATGGTCTCCCTTTTGCAAACTAATTGTATTAAAGGCTTTTTCTCTTGAAGGTCTGAAGCACTATGAGTCTGTTTTGTCTGTGTGGTGCATATGGCAGAACCCATATAGAGCAGCCTGGTTTGGAGGTCCTGGGGTGTTCTTCAGGGTGTTGATGATGCCATTTCTGGAGCCAGTGGGTTTGGTGATCAGAGTCCTCGGGTTCACTCTGGGAAAGGTTTCATTAGAGCTCCCCTTTGAGCAGCACATGGTGAATCCCCAGGAGAGCTTCTCTAAGAGACAGAGATGCTGCATTTAATGAGCGGGTTTATTAGAAAAGGGACAGAAAAGATAAAGGACATTTACATAGAGATGAGAGGTTAGGAAGAGCTGCCCCTTTGTGGGGGTAGTGTTAGGTTTCATCATCATTTTTGGGGATGAGGGGGTTCAGCAGCTTGTTCTGATTTTGGATACCTGTAGACTCTGAAAGGGACAGGAGAGTCCACGGGTCTTGTGCTTCCTAATCTAGACCTTGGCATCTTAGGGTCCTAGTTCCTAGAGCTAGGTCAACCCCCTTCTCCCCCCACCTCAGCTCTTGGCATTTGTGAGCCAGGTTTCTGGCCTTATGGCTCCTCCTTTCCAGTTTCTCTATTCTTATCCTCCATCACTGACAAGACAAACTCAGTTTGAGGGACTTCCTATAAAATAATTGGCCTACGTACATTAAAAAAAAAAAATCAAGGTCAAGTAAAGATCTAGACTGAAAAGACTAAATGGACATGGCAACTAAATCCAATCCATGAAAATGGATTAGAGCCTAGACTAGAAATACAAATAAATGTAAGTACTTCGTTGTGATAACTGTTACTGGACTTTTATTCTTTACTATTGATTTGTTTAAGTTATATATTTTGTGTAGAAGTCTTTTGGAAGGAATATATTTTCAAGTATTGTCTCCTCTGCAAAGTTTAACTTATTTCTAGATTGTTTAAACTTCAACATAAATGCTAAAATGACTATATGAAATACTGTTTTTGAAAGCTGACTGGAAATAAAATTGGGGTAGTATTGTCCCAATATTTCTCAGGGAAAATAGAATCTTACTGATGTTACTTTTTGGAGTTCGTGTGTGTGAAATGTGAGGTCCTTGGGTTCATTCTGGGAAAGCTTTCATTAGTGCTCCTCTTTCAGCAGCAAGCAGCAAGTTCCCAGGCAAGTTTCTTCACAAGACAGAGACATTTGTTATATTTAAAGCAGGTTTATTAGGGGAAAGGACAGAGGAGTATTGGACACTTGCATAGGCACAAGCGGACAGGAAGCACTGTCCCGAGAGGGGCAGGTTTGCTGAGAGAGGCCTGCATGGTTGCAGGTGGGTGGCCTGAGGAGAGCAGCTTCTGCTGAGGGAGATCAATGAAGAGAAGCCCTGACATGGTGCAGGTCATGGGCAAGCAGGAGGCTGCTGCCCTGTGGAGGGACAGAGCTGGTGGAAAGCACCCACCATAGGCACATGTGGGCAGAGGACTGCTGCTCAGGGCCAGGGTGGAGACTGCCCTGACACAGTCCTTTTCTCTTTGGGAGGGGCTCGCTCTTTTGTGGAGTGGCCTGTTGGCTGCTGATGTTGGAATCCTAAAGGGACCAGAGATTTCACAATGGGCCAATGGGCCTGATCTCTGTAGCTTTACCCTTAGGTCTGTGCTCCCAACATTCCCTACAGCAATCTGATACCTGTCTGGGCTGTATTACATGTGATAAGGAACTCAGGGTCTTGATTTCTGTGACTGGGTTAATAGTCATGTTAATTCCTTTTACCCCCACCTCCTTGTGGGTTTGAATCTTGTACTGTGTACTTCAGTTTTTCTATTCTTTTCCTCCATCATTACCATTTTGAGACCCCTAGTTCAAGAAATTTCATATTTATTTATGAACTTTTTTTTTCTTACCCATTTTTAAATATTTATTCCTAACTACATATCTATCTATCTATCTATCTATCTATCTATCTATCTATCTATCTATCTATCTATCTATCTATCTATCTATCTATTTTCTTGAATTTGGCATGTATGCAAGAGATGGTGTAGAGGCCAGAGGTACAGAGGGTGGTGGTGCGAGGATTCACCAGAGACAAAGTAGGGAGCAGAGCAGGAGTACTGACTGAACACACTACTGAGGGTATCAGCAGGTGAGACAGGAAAGCTCTGCTGTGCCATGTAGGTCAGTCCCTGGCTGGGGATCAAACTTGTGCTGCAGTAGCTGCTGTCAACTTCATAGTGCTAAGATTTATCACCTTGTGCCACCAGGGAGACCCCTTATTTTATAGTTTTGATTCTGTTGCAATTAAAAAATATATATTCCAGCCCTCCCTGGTGGCGCGGCAGACCTCTCCTGACCCACCCGCTGCTCCCCTCAGCAGTGTACTTCGTCAATCTGCCTCTTCTGCTCCCCACTCTGTCTCTGGTGAAGCCTCTCACCGCCCCTGAGCCTCTGGCCTGTACCCCAGTTCTGTATGAACAAATAAATAAATCTTTATATATATATATATATATATATATATATATATATATATTCCATTTTCTCCTACTTCATAAAGATATACTTGATTGTTATTGAACTCTCATCTTGCATTTCCTTAATACATCTGCTACTTTTGGTAGCTTTTTGTAACTTTTCTACATAAGCTATTAACCTAGAAATGATTATGATGACGGCTTCAACATTTATTACTTTTATTTATTTTTTCTTTGCCTCACCGCACAGGCTGTACTCTAGTAAAATGTAGAATGGATTGACCAGACCCAACACCTTTGATTTTTCTCCACTTAAGTGGAAAGCATTTCATCTTTCACCATTATGGATGATATCCACTGCCGCATGCATGTTTATATTTTAGTAGATACACTTTACCAATATGAAGTTCTCTTAAATTCTTGTTTCTCAGAGCATTTATAATTCATATAAAGATGTTACATTTTCAAAAATGTCTTTTCTATATTCAAAAAGAATATTTTCCTTTTTCATCATTGATATAGTGAAGTCATTTTTGCATGTTGAATCAATGTTTTATTCCTTGTTTAAGCTAAATAATGATCTTTTATTATAAAAATAATTACATTTTATTTGTTGATATCTTAAGAACTTTTTTTTGCATTTATGTTCATGAAGAATAATGGCCTATTATTTTCATTATATGCAATAGCTCTAAATTATTTTACTATGAGAGTATTATTAATATACTAAAATGAGTAGAAAAATGTCCTTTTATTCTATTTTCTGAAAGTGTATGTAGAATTGGAATTATTTCTTTCTTTAATGACTGATAGCATTACTCAATGAACCCATCTGTTACTAAAATTTTCTATGTGGGGATATATTTAGCTATGAATTCATTTTCTTAATAGATAAAGAGCTAGCAATTTTTCTTTAGAGTCTTACAGTTAGAATAATTTTTTTGTTTTTCAAGGAACTTGCACATTTTATATAGTTGTCAAATACTTTGCCAAAATATTGCTTATTATATTTCCTCATTTTTGTTTTATATATAAATCATCTGTAGTGATATTTTCCATTCTGCTCTATTTCAGTGAAGACATCATTTCAAAATGAACTTTTCCTTTGAAATCAAATAAAATTATTTCTGTAATTGGGTATAAGAAAATCTAAACAAGGTGAAAAACAACCTTTATAATGGAAAAATTTGAATAAATGAATTATGAGCAACTTTATTCCTGCAAATTTGGTGACAGACTAATTCCTTGAAAGACAAACACTTAGCATGGAAATATGATGTGAGTAGGCATATAATTATTAAATACATTTGATCAGTGATGAATGTCTTATAAAAGAAAGCACCAGTCCAGGTGGTTTCACTGAATCTTACAGAAATAATTCCAATTCTCTATAAATCTCTTCCAAAATTTAAGCAGTCGTTAATACTTGCTATTTCATTCTATGATGACAACATTAAGTTAATATTCAAACAGATAAAGACATTACAAGGGAGGAATAATTCATTATCATCAAGTATGATATCAGATAAGCAAGATTTGTTGGCCTACGTACATTAAAAAAAAAAAATCAAGGTCAAGTAAAGATCTAGACTGAAAAGACTAAATGGACATG
>NW_004567112.1:13200694-13209360 GCF_000260355.1 Condylura cristata | reverse complement strand
TGACAACATTAAGTTAATATTCAAACAGATAAAGACATTACAAGGGAGGAATAATTCATTATCATCAAGTATGATATCAGATAAGCAAGATTTGTATGAAATTGAAAAATAAGTTACCAATATGCTAAAGAAGAAAGCAATGTAAAGGTATATTTGATGCAAGACAGTCTCTTGCCAATGTACAATAGATTCTAATCATAAAAACGATTAACCAGCGTGAAAGAATAGAAATTCCTATATTAAGTAGTATCTATAGAAACCTCCAGCTAATATAATTAATGTTGAGAGAAAGCAAATTCCCCACTACAACATCAATTGTACTAGAAGTCCTAGCTAGTGCATTAAGAAATGGTATACAGATTGGAAAGAAACATCTTCAACAGTCTTTGTCTGCAAGTGGCATAGTCTATGTTGAATACCCCCTGCCCCCAAATTAAAGAAATTTTTTGTAACTAATGAAAGATTATAGCAAGATCATTGGAGAAAGGTTAATGTAAAAAACAATCCTTTACTTTCCATTAAAACAGCAAAAACTAATTGAAACTTGCAATTAAAAACACAAAATAACTAACATTAGCATAAAATTTGAAATGCTTAGGTATAAATCTAGAAAAAGATCTATAGGATCAATACATGGGTAACCACAGAATTTGATGAAAAAAATCAAGAACTATATACATAGAGAAGTAGTCCAAATTCATTCATTGCATGACTCATTACTTTTAAAGATTTCAATTATTCCCACCTTTGATTATAATCCCAATCAAAATACCAGCAAGCTATCAACAAATTGTTACTTTTTGTCTTTTTCTGTAAATTTTAGTATCTAGAAGAAGTAAAGCAAAGTTTGAGCATAGCTATTACCCACATTCTAGACAAACTACATTCATCATGAAGGAATGATATTAATGACTTACAGGTAATGAAACAGATTAGATGCCAGAGATAGACCCATAGATCCCTATCAGACTCCCTCTAGCAGAATAAATGCTGGTGATTGAGTCAAGATGCAAACTGAACCTTACATGTCCTTCTTGTCCATGAAACTACAAGAACAGGAGTCACAGATATCAAAGAAACAACTGCCACTCCATAGACAGTGAATTAGGACATTTTGAAAGTTAGCATAAGAAATGCAGGCAACTATGGTAGAAGTGATTTTATAAACAAAGCAAACAAATGAGCAAACAAAAATCACCAAAATTATAAAGAGGACAATATTAAACATGAACCAAAACACCAGACTCAAGCAATAGCAGATTCCTAGAGAGACAGACTTAATATAGTAAACTGAACATAGAATGAAAATGTGATACTAATACTCTCACAAGTTGTTCAAAGACAGTAATGGTATAAAACAAAGTAAGGTATCTTAAAATTTGTTTTGTTTTGTTTTGTTTTTTTTTTCATCAGTGACAATAAAGACACTAGATGGAAAAAAAGTTAAATATTATGTACAAATGCTAAGTAGCATACAGCTTGAATTTAGAACTCCTAAAAGTCAAACCAAAAAGGAAACATGATTAGCTACATGAATTATGTGGTTCAAAAGTAATGAAATTAAGTATGAACAAAATTCAAAAGCAAGCCTCATAAGAGAAACTGAAAAAAAAAAATTTGCAGTGAGTTTTTTACAAAGTATCTGTGCACATCAGCATACTTTAATTAATGCATCAAATTTGTTAGCTGAATTGTTTATGTAATTTCTTGAGTGGAAGTATTGTAACAATTTTGGAAGGGGATTTATTTTTTCTTTAATTTTCAGGTAGACTAATGAATTTCAATTACAAGTGTTCAGTAGATGTTCAATTTACTTCAGGGGCTTTTACCTAAACATATAGTAAAACAACTGCTTTTAAAGGGGCATTTCAAATTTAAGTAAAAAGTGATTCCTTGAAACCTGCACTTAGGAGCACAGGATGCAATGAAAGATTATTTCTTCATCAAAGAAGATTATTCTAACTTTCTTTTCATTAACAAGAGAAAGACTACAGAGGGATTATATGGGCTTGCTGGAAAATGCTATTTTAAAATCAAGAGTGGCAATAAAATATAATTCTGATTACTGTGTCTATTTTGAAATATGTTGGCATATATTGACTCCTGAATTCAACATAGCAAAATTTATGATATAGCAATGAAACATAATTACATTTCTTTCAAAGTACTATTACAAGATAGACAAACTTTGTTTAATTTTATCGTGTATTCCTTTTGTATTATATCCCCAGCAAATCAGGATTTGATGAATTATTATTTAGATCTGGAAAACTAATCCAGCAATCTCTGCACATAAGGCAATTCTGATTCTAATAAATGTATTTTTGACAAATGACTTCTGCTCACCTGATTTATTGGCTTGCTGTGGAATGGACTCATAAGCGGAGTGGCGGGTCTCTTTTGCACTGGGTCCTGTGTTGGCAGACCAAGAACAACAAAAAAGAAAAACAGAAAATATGAAACCTCTAACAAGATATTGGAAAAATATCATTTGTGTTAGGTTGATAAGATACAAATCAAACAACAGAAATAAAGTGAAAGCAATAACGACATATAGAGTGTCCTTTTACCTTCAACTATAGGTGTTGAGGAAAGGGGAAAGCACCATTTAACTTAGTGGAGTATGTTAAACGCCAAACCACTGAATGAGTTTTCATAGCTTAAGCTTAGTTCCAAAGGGTTGTTGTCAGTTTAGATTTGGAAGCCACAACTCCATGCATATGAATTAATAAAGCATTAGGAAAAGAATGGGTAAAGATGCTGCAGCTAAGAGATGAACTTATTTTCTTGACTACCACTTTCATGTTAGGGGTGATGAAATTACAGAGATTTACATACCTTGAGATCCTTCATCAGCTGATAATCTTCTGTAGCACATGAAGAAGCAACCTTGATTGAAAATATTCATTTAAAACTTTGTTGATATATGTGAATAAAAAATATCTGCCTAAAGCGTTACATAAAAGGGTCTGTGACTACAATAACCCCCAAATCTATACAGAGGTAAGTACTATAAGATAACTCAACAAATTAAAAAAAAAAAAGGTTATTGGTTATTCTGTCATTCATTCAATCAAAGATACACTGAGCATATTATGTATGTCATCTTACTATGTGCAAGATAAGAGCATTTTCTCCTTTTGTAGAACATAAAAAATCAAATATGCAATATATTAGCAATAGAAAATAGTTTAGGACAATGCTTGCATAAATAATGAAAACTGAGCTCACAAAAAGAGGGGAAAACAGAATAATATACTCACTGATGAAAAAATGTTTTCCCCAAAATATCAGAACTAAAACAGAGTTCGAACTACATTACTTTCTCCTCATGAATGGGATTATTGCTTTTATAGAAGAGGTCCCAGGGACATCTGCCACCACTTTGACCTTGTGAGGACAGAGGGAGAACCAGGAAGTATACTTTCTCCAGACATCAAATCTCCAAGTAATTTTACCTTGGGCTTTCCATATTCTGGAGCTCTGAGAAACAAACTGTCATTGTTTACAAGTCACACAATCGAGACTTTTTGTTATAGCAAGCTGAGAAAAATATGACAAACACCTGTGATCTTGAAGAATAAGGTAGAGAAGAATAAGAGTAGATATAGAAAGACTATGTGGTTACTCCTAATGTGGAAATGTACAGAGGTGGTGATGACGGCAGAAGGCAGTGTACATAAAGGCAATTGGATGGATTCAAGAAATATTTAATGGTAAAAAATAACAATTTATTGGTGCTCTCGGTGGTGTTAGGGAGAAAAAGAAAACCCATGCTTATTGGCAGTGAACGAAAGACTACAAGGAGATAATATATTACTAGTCATCAAAATATGTGAGATAAAGTATAATATAGGTATGTTTAGCTCTAGACTTGTAGTTTGAGTTCTTTGCAGCATCAAGATAGGCATGCTAAAGGGGTTCTTTCTTTCTTTTTTTTTTTTTTTAAAGGGGTTATTTCTTTTAGCAATATGGAGTCTAGAAGATGGGTCTGGTGTGTGGTAACATAAATGTGCAAGTCTCACAAAAAATGAGACCATTAGACTGAATGTCGTAGAGATACACAACGTGAATTGAAATCATGGACACCTGACATTTATGTAATGTTAGTATGTAATGTTAATTCAATACAAAAAGAAATTCAATAAAAAAAGATGAGATCACCCAGGACAAATGTGGAAGCAAAAGCGTACCTACATTAAGTCCTAAGAAGCCCTATATTTTTCTTATCTTCAGAAAATGCCTTCTGCTTCCATGTAGAAATATAATAGATTACAGCAGCTGCCCAGTCACAACCAGTAGAAACTGAATAAATTATACAATAATATTTTAAAGAAATCAGAGCACTATGGAAGCCATGAGGAGATTAATTGAAATTCTGGACATAAGGGAGCCCATTCAAGCTGAGTTAGCCATTATTAGCCATATCCTAGACTGAGGCCTTCACAGACTTTGGTTATGGGCTGAGTATTAAATTTGGTCTGCATAAATTTAAAAAATGGGAACAAAGTAATCAGGAGATTTGGCAGAGAAATGAGAATGAGGTAGCAGTTTGAAAACATGAAGAGACCTGAATGAGCAGCCCGTTTTCCGTCAAGGGGCATTTTCTGGGATCTGAGACAGGTCATAGGAGACTTGAGGACTAGAACACATCTTCTAAAAGACAGAAGGAAAACTCTTAAACTCATTTATGGCTCTGAAGGCAAAACCCTCAGAGGATGAGGCCTGTTCCAACATAAATCTGTTCCTCAGACACTTGCTCTATTACAGAAGCTGCCAAGAATGAATCTAAGGTCCAGAGTCCAAAGCATCAGAGTGGCTGAGATGAGTATCCTTCATTTTGGGGGATAAAGATTTAGAGAGCAGGATTTGAATGGAACATCAGGAAAGTCCCTGAGAAAAAGCCACATGAAAACATTGACTACACCCTGACTTACCTTAACCCTCGATTGGTCGAATGTTTGTCCTTGGCTTATCTCATCCTGAAAAACAGAATATGAGAGACAAAACTTACTGCATGGATTTAATAGAAAACTTGACAAGCAGAAAATGGGAATAAGAAATTTAAGTGCAGAAAACAGAAAATATCCAAACTAAAGCATAGGGAGAAGATGAAAGATTAAACCAAAAAGTCTATATGAGACATGTAGTATTCATGAACTTTTATAAAAGATAAATCACTATATATTTTACAAACATTGAAAACATTCTGTGATTTTTAAAAAGCATTAAGAAAGATTTTCAAATTAGATAAAATCATCAGTCCCTTCCAAAACACAATTTATTAAAACTGAAAAAAGAGGAAATGGAAAATCTGTAGTATTATGTCTAATAAATAAATCGATCATTTAAACAGAAAAGTTTTCCAGACAGAAAACTCTAGGGAAATGAATTTGTTAGTAAGTCTTGCAAACATCTAATGAAGTAAAAATACCAATTTTACATTAATCTTTTTGACAGAATAGAAAAAGGAAAACAAATCTCTAACTTGTTTTATAAGACATGTTATATCTTTATAAAAATTGACAATAGTCTAAGCATTATTATAATAAATCAAATGTAAGGTCAGTTGAATTTTATTTTTTCACCTTTATAATTGACAAGTAAAACTTGTATGTATTTAAGATGTACAGTGTGGTGATGTATGTTTGTATTGTGAAATGACTATCACAGGTAGTTGCAATTGTTGTGATTAAAACACTTCAGACCTACTCTGTTAAAAGGTGCAATATTCTATTTACAAAACAAATAAGTAGTGAATGCAAGGTATAGCATAGTGACTGTCTGCTGGGTTTACTGGGGTCTAGAAACAAACATTGGGGCAGATTCTGTATCAAAGTGACACCAGCACCCAGGAGCACTGCCTTCTGGGAAGAGAGAATCCAGGTGAGGCAACTTGAGGGGGCCTTGGGAGAGGGAATGAGTCCTAGAAATTAGATATTTTAAGAATCTATTACTCGGTAGCTTTTGGAGGGGATGAGTTGATTCTTGTAGGCAGAGTTTGTCAACTTCCTCTTGAACCTACAGTGATATGGGGAGCTGAGTGAAGATTAGCCATAAACAAAATTATTTTCCTGGGAGAACTGTACTAATTCTTAGAGGAGGGGAGGAAGACTAGGAGAGAGAGGGATGGAGGTAGAGAAGTAGGAAGGAAAGGAGACAGGGTGAAAAACTAAAAGCATTATTTTTTAATTGTGGGGAAAATTTGGTTTTTGTTCCATATATCCATATGACTTATCATTTCTAGAATTTTAATCTATAATAAAAAGAATTAATGTTGGATAGATTAGGGCAAATACAATATAATGTTAGAATCAGTCGAGATCTCAACCTTTTCCTTCTGTTGCCTGCCAGACCCATCTTTCCCTGCAATGAAATCTTATGCGAAGATTCAATAAAATCTTTGTTAAATTTGAATTTGTTCTTCTAAAATTAGTTTAGGCAATGCTTTCACTCCATGGCATGTCTTATCAATTAGGCATCACTAAATTTTTCTTGTTGAAGTCTTGTAGGTAAATGTCTAACAATACTGCTTATATTTCTTCTGCAAGGAAAGATGAACCTAGCAGAGAAAACAGGATCCTTCTAAATCAGGTTGGCTGGGAGGGCAGGCAGTTAGCAGTCCCCATCTGGTGTTGCCACTTTTGCTTTTCAGAAACTTCAGCTGCTCCTGGGCTTCCCTTTACGCTAGTCAGATTCCTCCAGAACAACATGCTGAAATAGCAGGAGAGTATCTCTGATAGGCATCATGTCAACCTGGACTGTCTCTATAGGGGACGGTTTTCTATTTTAATGAACAGTCTTTGATCCAGAAAAATCTAAAAGCAGTCATTTTTTTCCACAGAAACCCTGCCTGGACCCTTGTTTGTGGTATGAGAAAGACGAAGCTATGCTCCTGCTCAGACATTCACTGAGTGATTAGAACTGCCGACAACAGGAAACAAATTATTTTGCATATAAGAAGAGTAAAATAGATTATATCTTAATAAATGAAATAATTTACCACTGTGGGAAAGAGTGTGACAGCTGCTTAGGTCTCCCAGTAATTTAAATGAAAACATCAGCTACAAAGCAAAGTGAATAAAGCAAAAGATAAAACAAGGAGTTTCATGCACACAGATATATTTGTAGATAGGTTCTCAGACATGTATGTGTGGACACATAGACCCGTCATTGTATATGTGTCCACACACACATGTAATTGCTAAATGCAATTACTAAATGGCACAGAATAGTTTTGTAAAATAAATGAGAGAGGATAGTGCTGTTGTTTGCTTTAAAGAAGAACTGGATAAACTGAGGAAAATGCAGAGAGGAAGCACATCTCACTGTATTTACAAAGTGAATCTGTATTTGGTGAATATATATGCTGCTTGTCATCTGGTCACAGAGTATATTTAAGGTTGAGCAAAATGATTACTGCTCATGTTAACAGGAAGGATTTTATTGACCTGTGCATCCGGCTTGGTTCTATTTCTCTCTCTCACACACAAACACACACTTCCATATGTGTGTGTGCACATGTATTTCTACATGTAAAGACACATTAAAATAGACAGGTTACTATGTCATAGCTAGAAGCTGAAGCATTAGTCATTGTTCCTTCATTGTGAGTCCAAAATTTATTTATTGGGTATGGCTCTTTCTCTGTGCAGGAGGATAGGAAGAGGAGAAAGAACTAATTATAGCAAAGCCAGGAAAATAGTCCTGCCACCCTTTACGTAATGTAAAGTGAAATAAGTACTAAGTAGAGGCACAAGTACTTTGGGAAAAGTATAAACAGAAAGGGGAATTAAGTATTGTTAAAGGGTTACTGAATAAAACTTGTTGCAACTTCACTTAATGGGACAGATATGAGGATTAAGATAAGTTTAGTACTGAGCACAATACCTGTTGCCTAACAGAAGCTTTATAAACATACACATATTAAAGTTTAAGAAATGCTTCATAGACATTTTGTTAATTTTGAAAAATAAGATGATTTAAAAAAATTATTTATGCATATAGAGCTGGGGTACAGGCCAGAGGTGCAGGGACAGTGAGAGGATTCACCAGAAACAGAGTGGGGAGCAGAACAGGCAGATTACAAAATACACCACTGAGGGGAGCAGTGGGCAATACAGGAGAGGTCTGCAGGGCCAAATAAGTTGATTTTTGATGGAAGGAGATCAGTACTAATCTGTCTACTAAAAAACTTCAGCAAAAACCAGTTGCCTGGGTATAAAGGACACTCTTATTAACATTTCAGGGAACAGGGCTCTCCCTGGTAGTACAGTGAGTTAGGTCTCAGTACTGCGAAGGTAGATGCAACCACTGCAGCAGGAGTTTGACCCCTGGCCAGAGAGGTGACACATGGCACAGGAGACCTCTCCTGTCTCACTCCCTGCTGCCCTCAGCAGTGTATCTCAGTCAGTTTGCCTGTTCTGCTTCCCATCCTCTCACTGCCCCTGCACCTCTGACTTGCACCCCAGTTCTGTATGTATAAATAAATATTAAAAAAAAAAACATATATTTCGGCCCTCCCTGGTGGCGCAGCGGGTTAAAGCACCGCACTAAGAAGCTGAAACCACTTCCGCATGAGTTACATTCCCGCCTGCCCCAGGGGTGACCACATGGCGTGGCAGACCTCTCCTGACCCGCCCGCTGCTCCCCTCAGCAGTGTACTT
>NW_004567112.1:13185175-13200499 GCF_000260355.1 Condylura cristata | reverse complement strand
GCGGTTTTCAGTCTTGAAGGCATATGGACACTTCAGTGGAACTTCACAAGTGAACAGGTAAGCTAGGTCTGACAACAAATAGTAAAGTAAGAATCTCCATGGCTGAAGACATGTCATTTTCTTTTTTAGAATGACCAGCTCAAGCATCACAACTTTTGACCATCGCACTTTGCGCAAAATGTTGTGTTTGTACTGTTTGCGGATCTCTGTAATCACTTAGGCACTACTGTCCTCAGTCCACTTGTTCGTGAGGACACAGTAGGCACCCACATGAAATTTTATAGAAAAGCTTTGAAATTGCATGCGTTTGAATATTCTGTGGAGTATCTTTTTACTTTATGCCTCTTGGGAATACATTTCTGAACATATTTTGCAAGTCGCTCTCTCCATTACTGAAGCTAAAAAATTATGCTAGTTCATTTTAGTTACAACTCTGATGCAGTCTTTTGATTAAACATTAATAAAATCTCTAAGTTATAAACAAACTAAGATTTATCACTTGTCCTAAGGTTGACACTGTCATTATTCTTAATTACTCCTAAACTCTTGCACATTATTCACTGTGTCCCCAGAGAAGGGAAATGAGCAGATTCTGCTTTAAGAGAGAAGGAATTCTTCCTGAATTTACCTCGTGTATACTCAAAATATACCCCTTAGTTGGTTATTTATATCTACAGCATTCCCTGGAAAAGGTGGTGGCAGGCTCTGGTAGGCAGGGCAATTAAAAGAAGAAAAAAATGTTCAGAATTTTTTTGAGGTGCCATCATACCTTTCAAGTGGTAAATAAAAAAAAAAGGAAAGAAAGAAAATTGCTCTCAATTTAGCTCTTAGTTGCAGGCAGGGAAGAATGTGGTGAATAATATACAGATAACCCTTCCACTAGGTACAAGCTGCTGTTACTTGGAGGGTTGGGAGAGATGGCATAGATATTCGAGTTCGGAATGGAAGTCTGCTACACCAAAAAAATGGGATTGATAATGGAAAGTAGCCTCATAATCACAGGTTACCTTGTAAGTCCTTCTCCTGAGAAGCCATAACTCAGGTGTCTGTCTTTTAATAATTGCAAATTCTTTAGCATACATTTATCAGATAACGTACTTATTCCACGGATGGCTCTCAGTACCTTGGCATACTGACTCATTATAAACCTCAATCTTTAGAGGTAACTATTATCTCAATTTTACAGATGAAGAGATGGAAGTTTAAGGAATTGAAGGTTGTGAGTGCCTTATAAATTGCTCGACTAGTTTTTTTTTTTTTTTTAATCACATACATTGTGCATGAAAAATACGACGATCCAATTAACTTGTTGGGACACAGGGTAGCACACTCCAGACATGCTTTACTAGGGCTTTTGCCAGTGAACAAAATTGGCTCTACAGTTCAGAACTGACCCACGAGGCAGGCAAAATGTTCTAAAGCAGATTTCCAGTGTTCAGTGAGTTATGATACCTCCCCACCACTTACTTCTGAGAGACTCTGGTCAGTTTTCAGACCCTGGTTTGTAGTAGAGAAGATCTTTTGGAGAAGAATGAAACTGATCACATCCTAAGGGGAAGGGTCCCTCTCCTGTGTAGCCCCATATGTCCCTTCTGCTCACCACACAACAGGGGCTCAGCTGCCATTTCTTCTGTTGAGAACAGGAGCACATCCAGTCACGTGGACAGGAGAGGAAGCTGAAGTTCTACAGGAGAGGAAGCTGAAGTTCTACATCAAGGGTATGGCAATCTTTCGGAAGGCACATCAAGATGGTGATGCATCTGAGGGAAGAAACTGCCTCTGAGTGACCATATGACATGGGACATTTGTCAAATGTGTTGAGGGAATTCACTGACCATGAGTAACTCTGAAGCTCCTGGCTTTTCTTTCATGGTACTTATCTTCCTTGTTTTGTCTATATATTTCCCCCCTTTGTACTTATCTTTTTCTTTATTCAAAGATGTTTGTTAAGTGATATTTGTCCTTTTTATATCATTATTATTTGCATTAATCTCTGTTAGTGTTGTCATAACAAAATACCATGACTGGGGCATTTAAACTTAATTTTTTTCTCATAGCTGGGAGTGCAAGATCAAGGTGTCTGAAGGGTGAGTTCCTCCTGAGGCCTTTCACTTGACTTGCAAAGAGCCAACTCCTTCCTTTTTTCTGTATGTCTATGTCTCTGGAGTCTCTTCTTAAAGGATATCTGTTCTCGTAGATTGGGACCTTACCCCTATTATTTAACCTAAATTACCTCTATACTGGTTCTATCTCTAAATGCAATCTTGTTGAAAATTAGGGTTTCAACATAAAAGTAATCAGAGACACTGTGATCAGATTCTCACACTGGGGGGTTCTGTGCTTTCATCCCACAGTTTGAGACATAACAGATTCAAAAATACCCATGTGTATCAGCTACGGGGAATATCTAGCCTTAACTTCATCTCCCATTTGATTTTTTTTCCCCCTTAGAGGAAAAGACAAAACTAGGAAGCATCTTGAGACACAGAAGTATAATTTTTGGAATGAAGATGAAGAGGAAGCTGCTCTATTCTACAAGAATATGTGGAAGGGGCTGAAAAGCTGGAGTCAAAGAATCTGGATGTGGTGGATGGGGGAAGGGGGTGTCAGTTCTTGGAAGAGACAGAAATCATTCAGAGGCCAGTGTTTCCCATCAGGCCCACAGACAATCTACGCATGTGTAAAAACATCTGAACTTCAACTTTAAGATAAAATCAAAACCCCTCCATGCAGAGTCTGGCATGACTGAAATACACAGCTGAGGGGAGCAGCGGGCAGGATAGGAGATGTCTGCTGTGCCATGTGGGTCACCACCTTGGCCTGGTGGCTGTGGATAGCTAAATAGTGCTGTGCTTTAATCCCTTGAGCCATCAGGGAGGACTCTGGAAGTGGTCTTTTGATAGAACTTCATTCCTAGCCTCCCTGATGGCACAGGAGTTAAAGTCTCAGCACAATCAAGCCTATCACCAGCCACTGCAACACAAGTCCAATTCCCAGCCAGGTAGTTGGCTCACATGGCACTTCTGACCTCTCCTGACCTACCCGCTGCTCCCCTCAGCAGTGTACTTTGTCAATCGGCCTGTTCTGCTCCCCACTCTGGTGAATGCTATCACTGCCCCTGCACCTGTGACTTGTACCCCAGTTCTGTATGCATAAATACTCTATAAAAAAATTCAATGCTTTTAATGTTCCATAATTACATTAAAGTTTGGTTTCCTTTAAAAATATATATTCTTATACTTCATTATATGGAGTTCCTGTGGGTTTGGATTTGCTTCTTTTGTCCCTTCCCCCCCCTTACTGTCAAGAAGTCATGTTGAAAACTGATAGTGATGCAATGAGACACTAAGTAGGATTTTATTCCTCAAGAAAGAATTCACTGTGCTTCTGATATGCAGTCAGCCTAGTCCTAGGATTGTCCCAGTTAATCTTTATTCACCTGCAGAGTGGGATGATTTAAAACTGGGCTTATTTAGTGCAGGGAGTTGTCTATTTCCTGCTTTTATTGTGACCAAGACCACAACTCCAAAGCATTTATCAGATTTTCCTTTTGGTGCCTCACTGTGTCCACAGATATGTCCACTGTTTTATTCAACTTCTCATTGACTGATTTAGGAATGAGAAATTAGGAGCCCCAAATATCTGACTAATAACACTGGATTTTCTATTCCTATAGAACTTTAATCCCTATTGTTTTAGCATTGATACATTTGACTATTTTTATGAATGTCTATCTCACCTACCATGAATTTCTTCCAGCATTTTTAGTTATTATTAGAAGTTGTTTTGGTCAAAAACAATGAATTAAGGTGGATTAAGAGAGGACACCGTAATAAAAATCTTATTAAATATAGCAATGGGTCTGTTTGAGTACTCTATTTCCAGCTTCCTATAAGTTAGGATTTTTGATCAATGAACTGTTTTGTGGAACATCCAGAAAAACTGTTTAAAAGAATTGAGTTGGGTCAGATGGAAGCTCCATTTTTAGCAGTTTGCAAAACCTCCAAACAGTTTTTCATAGTGGATGTACTAGCTAACATGGTTTCACTAGTAGCAGGAGTGAAAGGGACCAGGAGGAAAGAAAGCAATTGGAATAAAGAAAAAATGAAAAACAATGAACAAATATATACCAGAGACATGTTTTACGGGGGTAGAGTGGGGAATGGGATAAAAAATGGTGCCAGAAAGGTACATGGGATAATGCTGATGGTCCACTGGTGAATTGTTGGCAGGAACTTCACGGGGATTACAACTAATATGAGAAAAGGCACAAAATGAAGAACGATGCAAAAATATATAAATATATTGGGTCCAACAGAAACGTAAAAAAAAAAAGATGAGTTGGTTCTTTTCGTTCTAGTCCCTACTTTCTAGTACTGAGGTATAGTGTCCACCATCCCAGAAGTAATTTGAAACATGACACACCTGAAGATGTGTGACACATGACTGAGTGGAAGGAACAACAATCTAAGGAAAGGCGTGACGATGTGTACTTGTGAGTCTCCACTTGCACTATCTTAAAGTTACTATTGTTTCTAGATACTGTGATGAACACCTTTTAAAAGTTATAGCTAATTCCAATTTCACAAAATTATTACTTAACTAAGTATTTTATTCTTGTTGCCCTATAAACAGACTTTCATACATTAGCCTAGCAACAGGTAATACTAGAATTAAGTTCATATTTGTTTTCACCAAAACAACTCATCAAGCATCTAAATGTGTTTCCAGGCATCAACACATAAGTTGATTGGAAGAATGCTTATACAATTTCAGGTTGCATATTTTTGTATTTATTCTACTCTATTGCTTGCTATTTCTCTTGCTGATATTTTGATCCTTGTTTTTTCTGTCTTCTGTTCATCCTTTTTCTGTTATATTAGTTTTGCTTGAAGTTCTATAAATATCCCTTCTACTAATGATACCTGTTGTGTGACAGTCAACAGTTTACATTATTTATAGTGTCTGCTTTTTTAGAGTAAAATAGGAAACCATCAGCAGAGTGATTTACTCAGCTGCAGTATACAAGGTACTCTTGTCCTATTGAAAAAGAATAATTGTTATGATTATTTAATGATATATGCAATGCCTGTTATTAGCTATTTATTGATATATGAATGCTTGAGTTCTGCAGCTTCCAGGGCCAGTGAGAACAACTCATTTTTCAATCACCCTAATCGCCAGAGCTGGCACATGGAGAGAAATTTAGCTTGTATTATCAGAATTATCATAGCACACCATTCTGGCTGGCTTATATTGCCCATCATCCCTACCAAGGTGCTATGTTTACAGTTGTGAAATAGTCCAACCTCTGACATGCCCTTCTACAAAAGCAAGGAAAAGAGATATATTGAAAAATAATTTATGTATTATTTCATAATCACACTTTGAGCTGAAGGACGTTGCTACTTGTAGCCTGGCTCTAGTGGCTCTGTGAAAGCAACAGTCATAGATAGATAAAATATAAATCATGTGCTCTGAAGGTCAGCATGCTGCCTTTACTGTAATGTTATCAAATGAATAAGTGAAAAAGAAAAAAAAAAGGAAAGCAGTAGATGGGGAGAGTGTTCAAGCTATTCAGCCTTGATTACTGGAATTCACATGCACAGTGAATCTAAATAGTTGAAGCACAACAGCTCCTTTCATTCCTAACATTCTTAACTTTGAGATTAGTTAGCATTCCGCATAAAGTGATAGAATATTAAGAAAATGTCAGAATTCATCAGGTCTGGTATCACAGCCTTAGACACTGAGATTCCTGTTTTTAGATATGGGTTTGAAATTGTCCATCTTCTAAAACATGATTGCTGAAGATGTGTTACTTTTTGGTAAAACTCCAGAAATTCACAAAGTGTGTGGGTGCTATTTTCTTCCTCAAAGTCTCAGCTTTTGTGGTTTTATTTCTTAAAGATTAATTTATTTATACACATAAAAAAGTCTAGAGGTGCAGGAGGTGAGAAGATTTGCCAGAAACAGAGTGGGGAGCAGAACAGGCAGATCTATTGACATGCATTGCTGAGAGATGCAGCAGGAGACAGGAGAGGCCCGCTGCATCATGTGGGTGACTTCCCTGGCCAGGGATCAAACTCGTACTGCAGTGACTGAAGATAGCATCACAATGCTGTGCTTGAAACTATTGTGCCACCAGGTAGGGCCCTGTGTGATTTTAAAGCTTGTTTTGTTGTTTTTATCTTCCTGTTGTTTGATCTACCAATTCTTTGAATTTAGGCAAATTATCAAATCTTTCTTTGGTTTAATTAGTTTTTTTTTTTTAAATGTGGTGTAATAGAAGCATTTAATGCAAAGTACTGTAAATATTAAATAAATAAAAGCAAATTGTATACTTAAAACACAGTGAGAAAAAGTGAAACTTTAAATTTTAGTGTTAACGATCATTTCTATTAGGATCATCACGCAGATAACTCATCAGTATTGTTATCTATTCTCTACCACCTGCATCTATGTATCTATGATCCTCTACATCTGCATTGCTGATGACCAGCTTTGAATTCTGAGTTTCATATAATTGATTTGGAAATGTGGAGGAATAAGAGCTCAGAAAAACATCCTGATCTGCTTCTCCACACTAGAGGGTAAAGAGTTACTATTTCTGCAGGTACTGAATGAATGAAACTAACCCCGTTTTATTGTTTTTGCAAAACATGGGGGCAAGATATGATCATGAATTGAAAGTTAAAGAAAATCAAACTTGCCGGAGAAATATATGCACGTTACACACTCCCCTCCCCCCCATACCCACATGGTAGAGAAAGCACAGGTTCAGTAATTACCTAATTTGTTGCCCTGAAAAGTTTTCATTACGCCCTTTTCTGTCATTTCTTATTGGCCAGTGCCTGAGTGGGCCATCAGCCTAATTCTACACACCTGGCTCCCCATGCGGTACAATCAACTGCTCTGTGATGTTCTCTCACTCCTACAAGAGCCTCTCATGGGTTTCACCTGCGTAGGCTTGGAGTCAAGTCTTGTCTCTTGGGATAAAAAAATCACCAGCCAATTGTCTGCCCTCCCTGGGACTCTGTTTTCTCTCCAGGAGTGGAGAGAAAATACATCTCTTATCAATACTACGCATTTTTAATGTCATGCCCTGAAATTCAATGCATATGTCTTCAGCCAGTCCCCATTGACTCAGCAAAGGGAACAAGAGCTTAATTTTACTTTTTATCCAGAGATTGAGAGATGCAATTTTCAATTAGTAGAATGTGGTCAATCAACACATTTTTTAATGTCAGGGAAAATGTGTTTATGATTCACAATGAAATCTTGTCCATGTCAATATTCTCCTTACATAGAAAGGGCAATCCATAATCACCATGTCTAGCTAATTTAAGACACAAACTTAGGGTCTTCCTGGCGGTGCAGGGTCTGTCACAGTGCTATCAAGCTATCGCCAGCCACTGCAGCATGAGTTTGATTCCCAGCAAGGGAGGTGACCCACAGGAACAACAGACCTCTCCTGTCTTGCCCACTGCTCCCTTTAGTAGTGTATTTCAGTAGCTCTGCCCGTTCTGCCCCCCACTCTATCTCTGGTAAAGCCCCTCATCCCCATCCCTGTGACACAGGGTGGCAAGGAACACTACACTAAGTCCCTCTGCCCAAATACTTCACCCATTACAGTCTGGGTTCTTCACCCGCGCCCACAACTGCAAGATTGCTCAGGCTTAGGAACTAACAACAAAAGGATCTGTTTAACACACCAGGGAAAACAAGAGTTACTGACGCCAGTAATGGTCATTTACTTTACCCAAAGTCGTGTCCAGTTCTGTCCAGTCCACTGAGGATGTGCAGCAACTCTCTGGTGACTAAGATGGTGTCTTCCTGCCGCTGTGGGCATGCCGCAGCCAAACTCCAGGCCAAGATCTGATTCACAAACACAGCAAAAGATGCCACAGGAGATTCACTCCAGCCATACTCAAGTCCACAGCTGTAGGCAGCCAAAGACCCAACAAGCAGCCACAATTGCTTATGTCAACAACCACGCATGTCAGCAGATGCCTGGGAGCTTCTCTCTCACTGGCATCTGTCAGCTTCCTCTCTCCCGTGCCCAGCTCCCCCTCAGGCATGCACAGAGCTCCCTTCTATACTTTTTCTGTGGCTTTACCCACTTACACCACTTTTCTGTGGCACTCTATTATCCACCAGGAAACCCCTCCAGGGGGCACCACCTATAACAATTTACAGTTTCAGTTACCAGTTAGCTACCGGTATCACCCATACCTCTGGCTTACACCCCAGTTCTTGTAGGCATAAGTAATGAAATCTTTAAAAAATGTAAGGCACAAACTTAATATGAATTGGAAATTTATTTTTAAAGGACATTTCTTGGAGATGTCCTGATTGGACATGAACTGTTTTATATGACATGTTACTTCTACTTACTTGTGTACTTAACCTCACTTGGCAGACATGGTCCCTCAAATGATATGACACAACAAGAGAGAAGGTACTAGAATTTAAAGCCAAACTTGAAAACCCAAAGAAGCCAACATGGCATCCAACTTTCAAATGTGGCCTGCGTGTGAATGAGTATCATAACAGGACATATTGGACATAATGCTGGTTTCTGGCAGTGGTGAAAAGAGCAGTGTATGAAGTTCCAATAATTTACTGATGGTTAGCTGTTTCCTGTCTCTCAAAAGGAACTAAGGTCGGCCTGTGAGTTGAATGAGACAACTTGACTTTTTGTGCTTTACTAGCTAATAGAAAAATACTGCTTTGGAGAAATTTCCAACATGCATCATCAAAATAAAATTCTGTGGCAATGATAAATAAACTATTTTTTTAACATTAAAGTTTTTTTTAGAAAAATAAATTATAATAGTAAATGAATTATGTTAAGTGATATTCAACTTCCTCAATATCCATTTGGTAGTTAATACACACAAGACACTTGGACCATGCTTTGTACATAGTTAGTGCTTAATAATGCTCATTGTAGTAATTATTATTATTACTATTAGTATTACTACTACTGAAATCCACCCTAGTAAAATTTAGTTAATGTTAATCTATACTAAGATGTCATGTGCACTGGATAAAAATTCAGTTGATAAACACTGTCTTTGTTCTTGAGGAGCTCAGAATCTAATAAAGATACAATGATTGCATTTTGTCTGAACCGCTGTTCTTAAACATCTATTCACAGCTTTTTCATGAAAATAACTATGTTATCCCACTTAAGAGGTGCAGAAACTGAGGCAAAAGGAGACTAAACAAAGTGCCCAGCGCTGCAAGGTTACCATTGGTAGGGTCTCCATATACATTGAATCTTCTAACCTCAATGCCTTTGTTTTTATCTGCCATGCCACACTACCCATGAGAATTATGTGATGTGATGGAATTTGTACAGAATGTGAAGACACTTCATTGAGCAGGTGACACTAGAACAAAATTTGACAGATGAGTAGAAGCTTACCAGATGTAATATGAGGCTGATGACATTATTAATAAATTCTTTCTCATGGATGGGCTGATTGATTAATATAGCTAATTTTAGGAAATATTGGGTTAGGTAGACCAAAGCTCTAAATTAGTAGTGACTCATGGTTATAAAGGGGGAGAAATCCAGCTTAGCCTATACTTAGCAAAAGAAGCTCACTTAAGATGTTCTGTGCAAGGTTTGAATGCTACACTCAGAATGGATGCCTCTCTCTGTAAGCTCTCATGCCTGTGAAGGGATTTTTATTCCATGTTGGTTATAGTCTGTTAGACTACCAATTTATTTAGAAAAAGTACTGTCAGAGACATTTTCCTCACCTCTTTTCCTCTGGGACTCTCACAAACTCATTGTCTGCTGCCATTTTCACATTGTTGGAACTAGGGGACTGAACCCCAGGAATGAGTGACAAAAGGTCTAGCTCCATTCAAGTTTGGCTCATAAAAATAATTTTTTTCTGTGCCTGTCAGCCCTCTTTCCCCTGGTATAGTGACCTTGTGGGCCACACATTTCATATGATGTTAGAAGGAGGACTGTGACCCAAATGAAATTGGACTTCCTTTAGCCTGTAATTATATATATTTTTGTTTAAGCTACTGAAAGACTAAGACAATTTGTCACTATAACATATCCTAGTCTATCCAACCACCTGATTAGTGCAAGTGCCAGGATCAGTCTTAGGAGACTGACTTGTCTTGCTCTCAAATCTCTGAGGCTAAGATCAGGTGATCTGATTTGCAATGTCCAATCTGATTTGCAATCTGTCCAATCTGATTCATATACAATATTGGAGGAGATGGAATGCAAAGGGATAGTGATTGGTAAAAATTAAGTGTCCTTTATATATATATATATATATATATATATATATATATATATATATCTATATATATGTAAAGATTTATTTATTTGTTCATACAGAACTGGGGTATAGGCCAGAGGCTCAGGGGTGACGAGAGGCTTCACCAGAGACAGAGTGGGGAGCAGAACAGGCAGATCGACGAAGTACACTGCTGTGGGGAGCAGCGGGTGGGTCAGGAGAGGTCTGCCACGCCATGTGGTCACCTCCGGGGCAGGCGGGAATTGAACTCATGCAGAAGTGGCTTTAGCTTCTCAGTGCTGTGCTTTAACCCGCTGCGCCACCAGGGAGGGCCAAGTGTCCTTTATATTTTTAATACCTTTATTTGACTGAAGGTAAATCATACTAATTATAGATACCGATGTTTCCTAGACTATTGGTCATACACAGCCCATACACCAATAGCTGAAAGGACAGTCCTTCCAAAAATAGACCTGTGGTCTATTTCCATGACATAAATCCACTCAACATTTTATCTCAGTAACATATTTTTTTCTGCTTTAATTTTTTTTCTCATTCATATCTTATTTCATGTCTTAGAGTAGATGCTATTCAGTTCAGTTTTCTTATTCAAATACAGACAGGCTTTATGTACATTTCTTTTTTTTTTTTTACTATCACTGTCATCTGACTTTGATTTTATTAAACATTAATACATTTGTCTTCAGGAAAAATTAAATTTGTGTCCTTGCAAATCCCATGGAAATAGAAAGTTAAATTGAAGGGATCATGCTTGGTATTATGATTGCTGGAACTTCATCTATATTAATCCTATTCTGGGCCAAATTTTTATTGAGAAAATATCTGCACTTCAGGAGTAGGAAGGAAATGTTAAAATTCAAAGTACACAGAGAATCTAGTCCTTCGTAAAGTAGCTTGCATAAAACCAGAAAAATCTTTAAGGACATTTTATTTCTCTCATCTTAAATATCTAATATTTTAGGAAGACTCTACCTTTCACAATAGGACACAATCTTAAAAGGCAATTCCTGTCACAGTATAGAATATTCCCCTGTCTCCAGCTGTGTTTTCATTTTATGCTTTAAATTGGATTTGGCATCATTCCAAAGCATGTAC
The DNA here is from genome assembly GCF_000260355.1 of Condylura cristata. Taxonomy (NCBI): domain Eukaryota; kingdom Metazoa; phylum Chordata; class Mammalia; order Eulipotyphla; family Talpidae; genus Condylura; species Condylura cristata. The sequence goes on along the minus strand of NW_004567112.1, from coordinate 13,189,109 downwards.
TAAAGGCTGTGAAGTATTTCAGAGCAGTGAGAGGCAGGGGAAATAAGAGGTGCACACATCTAAATGTCCAGATAGGTGATGTAAGCTATAAGTTAGCTCGTAGAGACTGAGCAAAAAAAAAAAAAAAACAAAAAACAAAAAAGATCATTTCAGTTGAAAAGAATATTCTTTATAAACCTGGTAAACAAAAGGCATTTAAAATGGTATGAAGAATGAGTTTGTCAAATAATAACAATTAAAAGATAATAAAGTGTTCATATTGAGGCATTCAAGAACAAGCAAAGAAACCATTTGACAGGGCTGGTTGAGAAAAATATAAACATGACTAAATCATCATAATCACAATCATCCACTGGAAAATTTATTCTTAGTACTTTTGTACCAAATTTCTCTATGAATTAACATCAATTAACATGGGATTAATAGTAACACAGAACTTCCTGAATTTGTTGGGGTTGTGTCTCAATAAGCCATCGTAAGTTATAACTATCGTAAGTCCAAAAATGCACTTAGAACACAGAGAACATCATAGGTTTAACTTAGCCTACCTGAAATGTACTCAAGATACTTGCATTAGCCTACACTGGGCAAAAGTCATCTAACACAAAGCCTACTTTATAATAAAGTGTTGAGCATCTCATGCAATTTATTAAATACTGTACAGAAAGTAAGAGTTGGATGTATACCTGTTGTTTACGCTGATGATCGATCACGTGATCAATCAGTTTTGTGGTTCTCTGCCACTGCCTTACTTATCACTAGCTCCAGAAAAGATCAGAATTCAAGTTTCAATTCCAATGTATAGTTTCTACTGAATGTATATCGCTCACAAGTTGAATAATTATAATTGGATATAGTTTAATGCTTAACAGAATGAAAGGTATATAAAATATAATCAGATCAGTTAATGTTGAAAAACACTTGATGAGTTAATATACATTTACACACAAACCTCAACAAGCTAGGAATAATAATAATAATAATAATAATAATAATAATAATAATAAAACTTTCCCAGTCTTATGTAAGATTTATAATCTACATAGTACTTATTGGTAAAGTAGTCAAATATTGAATGTTTTCTCCTATGATTGGGCAAGGATGTTAATTTTCAACATGTCCTTGAAACATTGTATCTTAAACAACACGAATAAGCACAAATATTGGAAAATAACAATGCAATTGTGTATGTATAAGACCTTAAGGAATATACACAAATTTTTACAACTTAATGAGTGATTTTAATAAAATCACAAGAAAAGTTATTAATCAATATAAATTTGTCTCTATAGACTGGTAATAAGAATTGGGATAGTAAATTGAGCTGCATGATTTATCATTTAGAAAACAAACTACATAGAGATAATTGTAATAAAATATGTACTAAAATTATACGTTGGAGAAAAGGAAAACATTCCTAAAGGAAAATAAAGTGGATAAGAATAAATGGAAAGAGAATTCATGTAATGCAGTGGAAGGATTCATGCCCTGGTGGCACAGCAGGTTAAAACACAGCACTGAGAAGCTAAAGCCACTTCCCCATGAGTTCGATCCCCGCCTGCCCCGGAGGAGATCCACATGGCGTGGCGACCTCTCCTGACCTGCCCGCTGCTCCCCTCAGCAGTGTACTTCGTCGATCTGTCTGTTCTGCTCCCCACTCTGTCTCTGGTGAAGCCTCTCACTGCCCCTGCGCCTCTGGCCTGTACCCCAGTCCTGTATGTACAAATAAATAAATCTTTAAAAAAAAAAAAGATGTCAATTCTCTTCTACTGGATCTCAAGGTTGAACTCATTCCTTTTCAAAAATCCCAAGTGACACTTTCTTTTTTTGCAGAAATTGACAATTTTATTATAAATAGAAATGTAAAGGATCTAGATCTCCCAAATTAGCCTGGGAAAAGAAGTACAAGGGAAGAGACATATACTACTTAGTTTCAAGATTTTTAACAGTAAAATAATTTGTGATGTAAGGATAGAAAATAGATGAATGGAAAACTGAGTATAAACAATTGCCATTTTATTTTATGCAGATGCCAAATCTTTTTTTTTTTTTTTTACAAAAAGCATTTTTAGCAGACATTGCCAGAATAATTGAATATTCATATGATATAAAGCCAAATTTAGTTACTAACACATATTGCATACAAAAATTAATATTATGTATCATAGACGTAAATATGATTGCTAACATTTCAAATTTCTAGAAAATAATATAGGAAATTAACTTTGAAGCATTGAGATCAGATATGTTTACTTAATAGGACACTGACAGAACTATCCCCAATTCAAATACTAGGATAAATTGTGTTATATCAAAATTAAGCTCTTCAAAAATACCACTCAAAATAAATATGTAAGACACTAGAAAGGCAGTTACATTTTTCTCAAAAGCTTGTCTTCCAGAATACACATCAAACACTCCTATATAGCAATAAGGAAAAGCAAACCACCTTGTAAGAATGGCCAAAAGTTTGGCAAAGACCATGCAAAAATGAACATTTATACATTCCTACCTAAAACTAGCAAAGAAGCACATGAAAAAGTATAGGAAAATATTAATAATCATCAAGAAAACAATGAGATTCCACTGCATACCACTAGGATAATTAAACAATTTCTAATACCGAATAGTTGGGTTTTTAACAATTAAATTTATGTATTTTCTTATGCCATTGCTCATTTTGGTACAATATTTGATGTCTCCTCTCAGGTATAATCCCTGTGGTTCCCCCACCAACATAGCACCCGTGATCCCTCCCCATAGGCCCTGTGCTCCCCCCTCCGACTCCATGCCTCGAACTCTATAGTCAACTTGCACGTTCTGTCTTCTCAGTTTGTTTGGTTTCTCTATATTCCACCTATACGGGAAGCGATCCTGTATTTTTTACCTTCTCACATATTTCACTTAGCACAACCCTCCTACCTCCATCCATGTTTCTGATCAATGAGTAGTAGTCCATGGCTCACGCCACATATTTGAAAGGCTCCCAGCTAGTGTCTTAGAGTCAGAGAGTAAATGCAGCCTTCCTAAGAACGGAGACAAAGGAGTAAAGACCTATGGAGCTAGGACTGGGGAAGAAGTCACAGATGAGTCATTAAAGTCATCAGTGAATTAGGAAAACAGAAAAAATAGTAACACAGAGCAAATCTTAAGAAAACCTGGTGTGGAGAAGCACAACAATATGCACTGATGAGAACAGTCTCAGGAGCTCCTCTTGAGGCAAAAGGAGTGATCTTTCCAAAATTAATTGTCACAAAGAGTGTGGATAAAAACTACAGTGAAAAGAACTAAGGGATTAATGCTGACAGCAGGAACGAAGACAGCTCAACGGGCAGCTGGAGGAGATAATCCACGTGGGGAAAAAATCTCTTGTGGAAAAGTGTGTATATGAGCACAGGAAGATAATGAATGAAAATGTAGTCACGGATATGGAAGAGAGAATATTGACACGTGTTGGAACAAGGTTTCAGAGAAGTCAGAAACAAGACAAGGAGCATGTGGAAGATATGAAAATACTAAAATTGTCTACGCTGAACCCCAAACACTGAATCCAGGGGGCTGCTTCTGAAGTCCCTTATATTCCTTAGCAGAGTCTCCACCCCCACGCTTTGTTTATATTTCACGTGGGGCTGACCATTTCCACCCCCTCCAGGGTCACCACCTGTAACAGCCTTTGGTTCTACCCCTATTATAGTCCCCACTTTGTTTTCATCCCCATACCTATGGCAAATATTGGAGAAGCCCTCTCCACTGGAACAACCACAAGTAACAACATTATACAATACTATTACAAAAACATGATAGCTGGGATTTGCAGGTGGGTGGAGGTTATGGTTGTTGAAGATGGGAGGCCACTGTCCTTAAAACTGATGAACAGGCCCTCCCTGGTGGCGCAGCAGGTTAAAGCACAGCACTGAGAAGCAATAGCCACTTC
>NW_004567112.1:13183255-13184240 GCF_000260355.1 Condylura cristata | reverse complement strand
CATTTATTGTAATTTTTAGAGAATCAAGAAATAGGCATTTCATTTGGCATACTACCTTGCTGATCTGAATATAAAAAAATTATGAACAGATGAAAGAGGAGACACAACTCCAGGTCTCTGAATTCATGTTTCCTATTTACAGCTAATTTTGGAAAGACCTGGTTGTCTTTAAGAACATAAGAAAGACCTTGCGAGCTTCCCAGACCAGCAATGAGAACTCATTCACATCTCTATTCTACCCTTTTCAGAAATTGCTCAAAATTCATTCTAGCATTTTGTTCCTTCTAAAAATCTCAAGAGCTCAATTTCTGAATTTAATGGAAAGAGTACTAATATACCTGTGTCTGGTCTAAAATTTCACACTTAGAAGAAGCAAGAATTTCCCATGAAGTGCTCGCACCTCTTAGTTTCTCTTCCATATCCAAGAGATACCAGGCTTATAAAATGTAAGAAAAAGTTCCACTGGATTTGTCACAGACCCTGTAGTGACAGCCTGAGTATTATCAGTTTTTAAAATAACTGTCCAAAGAGTGAGTGGCTATGCCAGTAAGTGATTCTTGCTCTATCTGGAAGAATTCTCAATTTCTATAGTAAAGTCTGAGTCAGCCTAGTTTTTACTTTATACTCAAACGGTTGAAAGATTTTTCTGAAGTGGATTCCCTCTGCCTTAACAGTCTGTGATGCATACATAGTTAACAATAATAATGAAGCAAATTTCACTGTCTCTGCTTTCCAATCCTCTGCAAGTCGTTTCCCCATCTCCAGCTAAGCATAACCAGGTTTCCCAAGGAGATGAAGGCTTGTGCTCACAGGTGCTGTGCTGTGGGTCACAGTGAGAGCTCAGGAAACACTGCAGAGCCCCAAAGCATTTCAGAGATGTCAGTACAATAAATTCCTCCTATTTTGTTTTATTTTTTTTTTTAAAGATTTATTTATTAGTACAGAACTGGGGTACAGGTCAGAGATGCAGAGGGTGAGAGGATTC
>NW_004567112.1:13096241-13183105 GCF_000260355.1 Condylura cristata | reverse complement strand
GGCAGGTGGGAATCGAACTCATGCGGAAGTGGCTTTAGCTTCTTAGTGCTGTGCTTTAACCCGCTGCGCCACCAGGGAGGGCCCTATTTTGTTTTATTTTTAAAAATGATGTGGAAAATCTGTGTTCCACTTCAATTTAGAGATGAACTGTGCAGAAGGGGAAACAGAATCACGTAATGGATTCCGTGTTGTATATAAACTCTCCATGTTGCACAGAACAGGCCTCTCCTGGGGGGGCTGCCAGAACCTTCATGGAAGCAGGTGCTGATGTTGCTATCAGGGGCTGGGAGGCCCACGTGATTCTCACTACCTAATCACCAAGCTCTGTCTCCTTATTGCAGTTTTCTTTGTAGGCCCTATCTTTGATATTGTAAACATAACTAGTTGCTGCTTTGTGGAGACACCAATGAAATGAACATTTTAAGTTCAGTTGCAAATATTTCAGCCTTGTCTGACCATGGCCTGTAAGTTAGGTCACACTCCATACTCTGATGCCATTTTATAGAACAGCAAGTGTTCTTAAGACTGTCCTAAGGATGCCTCATCGTTAATTGAAGTCAACTTCATTCACCATGTGATATTACTTCTCTCCACTATTGAGTATTTTTAGTTTATTGGGAGGATAAAGTGTTACCCATGAGGTTCCAAGCAAGTGCTGTGGGTTCACAAAGCCAAAGGTACACAAAACCAAGGGCTTACTTTGTTAAACAGAATCTGCCATTTAAATTCACCGGGAATGTAAAACACCACAGAAAGGAAGCAACAGAGCTGAATCTTGAAATATTAATAAAAATTGGTTAGTAGAAAAGGCGAGTGAGGAAAGATACTTTCCTATTACAAATCATTTTTATTGACTCGTATTCTACTGATAGGTTCTCATCATTGGTGATGATTTTTTTAAAGATTTACTTATTTATGTGCACAGAACTGGGCACAAGCTAGAGGAGCGAGGGCGGTGAGAAGCTTCACCAGAGACAGAGTGGGGAGCAGAACAGGCCGACTGATGAAGTCCAGTGCTGAGGGGCGCAGGGGTCACCATGTGGGTCACCTCCTGGGTGGTGATCGAACTCATGCTGAAGTGGCTGTGGCCAGCTTGTAGTGCTGCGTACTAACCTGTTGTGCCGCCAGGGAGAGCGGGTGATGACTTTTATGTAATATAAAGAACAACTTTAAATGGGAACCTGATGAGAATTAAGAAAATGTTCCTCAGCCAATGATGTTGCCTTCCATGAGCAAAGAGGGTTATAAACAAGAGACCCATCTCCTTTGAGGCTATTTCAGCCACTGAAAATGACCCTACCTTGCCTATCTTCTCACCCCAAATCAAGCCCAATTTTCTCATCCCAATGGGACATTTCCACATTGAGCACACCATTGTGCTAAGAATTCCAAGAATGAAGCCAAAGCTTTGCTAATTCTAAATCAAATTAGCTTTACTTTAACTAGAAACTTAAGCTTAGGATTGTTTAGTTAACATTTTATATATTCTACATTCCTCTCTAACCTCGATGCTTCAGCAAAACTAAGGGGGAAAAAGTTTATTTTAATAAATTCTTGATTTAGCAATCCAATAAACTCACTAATAACTTCCAACAGTAAGTCATTGCTGGATTGAAACCAAAAATGTAATTAGCCTGGTGTACCCCTGGCTTCCTTATCATATCACTCATATGGTTTGAGCGAATTTAATATCTTAAAAACTAGAAGAGATTTTCTGGGGAGGAACAGGATTTTCTTTTTTTTTAACTTTATCTTCACTTTTATAATTTTCATAAACAATATAAATAGGTCTTTTTTGAGTAAGTACAATATGGTGCTATTTTGAGTTTAATATAATCATGGTGCAATTTTTTTTTTCTCTTGTGACTCATTCCCTTTATGTTCTCAATGTTATCAAACAGAAAAAGATGCCATAAATCTTGAGTAATTTAGTAATCTTAGTAATCTCTCATTAGTAATCTATCTAAATTTCCTTAATAGTTACTTCATGTATTTTAAGAAGTACTATGGATGAAATGGTCACGATCAGTGAAACTTTAGAACTTTAGAACTTATTAAGATCAAAATACAAGGGGAGAAAGTACAATAATAAACATCCTTGGTGTCTAAAAGCCTAGAACTCTTAACAGTAGATGCTTCCTGAAATCCAGACAAGGGAGTCAACCAACAAATTTGAACACTGGGTAGGAATTATCCCACAAGTCGCTGTAAGCACATTATATGATGTCAACACGTCCTTGTAAGGAGCATCACAGACAAAAAAAGGCCCCATCTGCTCACCCAGGGTTGTCCTAATGTTTTTCATTTCTGAGAGTCTGTCCCATGTCAGGGGAGGTGGTAGGGGAGTACATAGCCGCGTGGAGAGCAGATGCAGGTGCTGTAGTCCATGGGAGCTAGCTGCTAAGGAAGCTGACGTTACAGGTAAGAAGATTCCTACTTGCAATAGTTTATAAAAGCCGAAGCTAGGATCTAAGCAGTCAGGTGGCTTTCAAAACCCTCTACCATTCATTCACAACTGAGTCTCCAGGAGGCTAGATATAGGTCACACTTCTCATGAGGCTTTCCTTGTTATTGTCATCACCTTGTGATATTGTATCCACCTGATCACTTACATGCTCCAATTTTAGCTTCCTGAAGCCAGAGGCCATGCTTCGGGGGAAGGAAACTCACTGTAAAAATAAGGTCATTCTCATAGTGTGGCCAAAGAGCTGTTGGTTAAGAGTCAAAACCCTTTATTCACTTAGTAGATAATGTTTTCCAAAAAGACAGACACATAGATGGCTCCTCCTAGCCAGAAAGTTCTCTCAGTTCAAGTCCCCAGTAAGCTGCTAGAGGAATGGGTTACAGGTGCAGCCCCTCAGGAAGAAACACATTCAATAGAGAGTAACTTGATTCTTGATTCTTCCAGGTAAACAAACACCAGAATGCATACTTCCTTAATAAGTACTTATTATAGTGCCAATTCAGAGTTAACTTCACTGAAGTGATGGTATTAATATTTGACAGCAAATAAACATTAATCACCCTTTTGTAAGTGATTTATGTCCATTATGTAATATTGTTGCATTCTGCTAACATCAATACTACTCTTACTCACATGTTTAAGAAAAATGAGGTAAGAAGATATAATAATTGGCTCATATACACACACTAGTTGGTGACTGAAGTTTTTTTTTTTTTTTTTTTTTTTTTTAAATAGTTTGACTCCATAGTCCTTAAATAATAAGCTGGTTTGTTTGCATCCCATAACCCTAAGACTTGCACAATTTCTGGTGCATAATTAGGACCCAATAATTTGCTTTTGAGGATGGGCCAACTAAATATAAAGCAGGTATCAGAGAAAGCAAATTTTGCTAGGTAGACGTCACGAGGACTAGCTGTTACTGCTATAAAGACTTTAGGTTCAGCCTTCAAGGCCACTTGAGAGGGGGAGACGGCAGTGATGGAAATACTGTCTTTTCCTGTGCCACAATTACAGCCCCTTACATCACCGTATCTCATCCCTGTCCTCAGCTACTTCTGAGCATTGAAATTCAAAGAAGGAGTCTTGGGGGACCTCAGCAGGAACACCCTGCAGGGAACTCTGCTTGGCCAGTGGAAGGCAACTGTGTGAACCCAGTCTGTGAGTCCTGGAACTAGACCTACTACTTTACTAGAAATGAATGGGGTGTTTCATATTCTCCAATTTCCCTGTGCTAATTGCCTGCATCAGGGTTCTCATAGACAATTACAGAGAACCAAGAAGGTAGCACAACACTCTCATCATCGTAAGCATCATCAAGGAAACTGAATGTCATCTTTAGGAAGGGACTGTAGGTGACACTAAAGTCTTGCAGCATCTGGAAGTCTACCTCTTATTTTCCTTGATTTTTTTCTTATCTTATTGTCTGACAGGTTACCCGTTCTAGGAAGTTCAAGGAAAACACACAAGTCTTCCTGTCATAAATTTCAAGTGTCACAAAATATTTGTAAAATAAGAAAGGACAAAATAATCAAATCCTTAGAACATCATCATCTCCACCCATCATATACAATGGACTTGGCCCCCAAAGAACTTTGTTTTTGATATTGTTAGAATAATTATAATTCATCCTGTAGGACACATTCTTTCCTCTGCTTAATAATAATAAAAAAAAGATATCACTTTTGGACACATTGGTAAATCTCCTGTTTTTGCTACCAACTAACATCTGACAATTGATCCCATAAACATCATTTCCTGTACTTATGAGCACTACTATAGGGGTTTGGTATGTTTGGCAGTCAGCAAAACTAAGAGACAAGAAATACACACATGCTTGACTTTCACATGTGTATTTACCAAGGACTAAGATGGTAGTGGCCCTAAAAGTCCTCTGATGCTTATCCAAAAATCATAAATGCTGATAAGCAGATGGTCCATTAAGTCCACAGATTTGATTTCTTTTAAGTATGGCTAAACACTTTCTTCTCTTGCTTTTTTGTTTTTATTTTTTAATATCAGGCTACCTTTCCTAAAACATTTTATCAGTGACAGATCACCCAAAGAGACACCTGGGTGTCTGGAAACCCAGGGAGGCAGGGAAGGGGCCTTGACACGTGGCCTGTGGTTATCTTCCTATACCCGAAAACAACCAATTGCTTCCTCTCACTTTCCACCCAGCTGTACCCAGCCCCTATACCTGATCGAATCCTAGAAGCCCTTAAACAAAACCCGAGACTCTGGCTCAGGTGGCACGACTTCTCTGGTTCTGAACATTTGATTCTGGTGAATCTCACCCGGATGCTCCAATAAAGACACCTTTGCTATCTGCTCTAAATACCCGGGCTCTTTTTTGTCCCTCCTCTTCGTGCTTATCTATGATACCATCGCCACTCCTTTCAATCAGCCCATGCCCCTAGAATCTCTATTAGGAAGAAAGTAGTTTTGAACTCATGGGACATTTTGGACATGCAAAGAAATTCAAAAAACTGAGATGACCTAGAAATCGCCTTTAAAAATACTACTACCCAGTAATAAGTACACAAACATTAATTAACAGAATAATAATAAAACCACCATAAACAATTTACCACAAGATCCTGCAATTCAAATATTTCAGCGAACTGTTAATTACTTGTTTCTGGAGATAGTAGCTTAGTTCTACCCCATGCTAGCTAGCTCATTCAAAATTTACAGGAAACTTCAAGGAGAGTGACAAAATAGAACATATCAACATATGCAACTTTATCAATAATGAGAACTTCATTGCTTCTCTCATTTTATTTGTGCAGCAGGCGATCATTAAAATGAAGCCATTGATAAAGTGGAATTCAAGATAATCCATCTTGAGCTACGTGATGAAAATGACTCAGGAGTAGGGCTCAAGATTTGGGGATAAAATTTTATATTACTGTGAAGCTCATAATAATTAAGTAGAAGCCAAGCTTGGAGATCAATAGACACTCACAACCTCCTTGGTGATGAAGAAATTATAGCTTTCGTGAAAATTCCATATTAGACATCAATAATCAGAGCAGGAACCTTAGCCTTGATGAATTTTTAATGAAAGGTGGATGATTTCTTAATTTAGTATGTTTCATTTTAAAGCTTATTTACACACACACACACACACACACTCCTAAATTATGTGGAGACATTAATTAGTTGGACTGTTGTAATCATTCCTCTGTATGTATATATATATATATATATCAGAAATAATGTTGTATACTTTCATACATACATAATTTATTTAAAAATCTTCACAAATAATAAGAACTTAGATAATGAATATTTACTCTACCTTCAGTTTTCCATTATCAATGTTCTGTAATGATTAAATCTTTATTTCATCCCAAAGCAAGAAGGACTCGGCGTTACTTCATACGATGGCCATTTTGGATGCCGCAAACTAAGAACAGCTGCAGGGGAGAAGACAGGTAAAGTAGGTTCATGGCCTGGAGGACTCAGAAAATCCTACTCTTACCCTAGTGCATTGCTCTGCCACTCAAACTTTGAAATAGTCACTCACAGTGGCAAAGAACCAAGACTGTTCTCCACGTCCCACAAATACACCAAGGGCCTCAGTTGATGGGTCACTAGCACACAGGAACAAAGCTTTTGTTGGTTGTATAACAATAGAAATTGAATCTAGCAAGGGAGAAGCAGCACAGGTTAATGTTAATCAAACTAAATGTTCCCCAGGAGCGAACATTAGTATATTTGGGGGAAGTGCTACCCACGTCTGGGTCTCTCCTACATAAGCGTGTGCTCTTTTTAAACCTTTCTCTGAAACTTCCAGTCAGCACTAGATTTTAAATTAGTGTGGACTTTCATTCTTCATGGTGAACGCATTAAAGGTAACCACTATTAAAGTTTCTTTTCATATATATTGAAAAGGAAATGAATTGCTACCCCATTAGGCCTGTTTTAATGTTCCCTAACCATATTATTTGCACATTTGATTATATGCCATCAATAAGTAACTTCTGGATTGATTTTCTTCCTTGAATAAGAGAGGTAGGAGTGTTTTTTTAATTATGGTGACATGCACCCTCGATATTAAACACCAAAGAGAAACATAATTTCACAATTCCATGTGATAAGGAGAATGTGGGCATAAGTGCGCTTTTCTTATTAATAATTTCTATTTCTATAAGGGAGATAGATTGAGAATCTTATCTTGAGGTTATACTTTTAAATAGTCAGATTAAAAGCAGTTAGGAAATAGCTTTTGAAGTTTGGATGCAATTGGATTTCATTCGAAGCACATTTCCATCATAATAGGTTCTTAGAAGCGAGCACAGGGGGGAAAAAGGGCTGATTCAGCCCTTAACACAATGTGGAATTATTCTCTAAGGTATTATCTGCAAGGTTTTGTCCAGACTGGTAAGATACCCAGATCTCATGGCCTCATTATTTTTAACTTGAAAACCTGTTTCCTAATAGTAGTAATGACCATTCTAACCTTTTCCCTCTCGTTGAAGAGAAAGGAAAGCTGTATTACAGGAAACGGAGCTAGGCAGGAGAAGTGTACATGTCCCAGCTAGAGCAAGGCTTATCTGCTGCTGTTATCCCAACTCAGTGCTGTTGGGTGGAATGAACACACTTAAAGGTGGTGTTGAAGCAATGAGAGGAAGTGAGGACTCTGGAACATGGCTCGTAAGGTGTGAACAGTCTTGTAGGTGCATTGGAATTACAAGGATGTAAATGTACCCATGAGGCTTACCTGTGAAAAAGGTGATGTATTGGAGAAGAAATGAAATTGCTAACAGGTTCTCCACTGTGACTTCCACACATTCGGTCAGACAGGACTTAGATTCATCACCGTATAACTGCCTGATTTGGAAATTAAATCAGTGGGGGGAAAAGATCCCTGAAATCACCATGGGCTTTTAAAATGGCAGTCATGGGGACCTCACTGGTGGTGCAGGGGTGAATGTCTCAAGCTATCAACAGCCACTGCAGCATGAATTTGATCCTCGGCCACAAAGACTTCCCACAGCAGACCTCTCCTGTCTCCCAGCTGCTCCACTCAGCAGTTTATTTCAGTGAATCCACCTATCCTGCTCCCCCTCTGTCTCTGGTGAATCCTCTCATCAAACACATCTGGCCCTGGCCTATCCCCCAGTTCGTGTATTCATAAATAAATACAAATGAATCTTTAAAAATAATGGCAGCCATGGCCACAGAAACTTGTGTGAATATTTTCTCACCTCATTTAGTAACTTGCAGGTGCTACTTCCAGAAAGTTCGATTGCTTCCACAAATGACAACTAATTTTAGTCTGCCGCTTTCTACAATTTTGAGCACTTCCCTGTACACTGAGAGAGACTCCTGGCTTCCAATATGCTGTGGAGGACACCGAAGAAAGGAAGGAACACAGGGAATGAGAGATTCAGGCTTTTTGAATTAAATGTTTGAATTGTGCAAAAGTTCAGTGTATTTTATAGACTATAGAAGTGCTTTGATGGTATGTGATAAGCCCCAATAAGGGATGGAGTTGTTTGGATTATTATCAAGGCAATCAAGAAAGACGTTTCCGAGAGGAGAAATAGAAAGTTTGTGGGAGGAAGTCATCACTCTGACTTCATGATTAATTATTATTTTTGTGGGTCTGCTAGTCCTATGTGACCTGTTTGGCCACCATTTTGTTAGCTACAGCTCTGCAAGATCAGAACTGCTGATCAATGAGGCATAGGAGCCCAACCCTGCCAGGTGTCTTTCACATCAATTAAGAACACAAAACTGATCACCATGGGAAGGGTGTGCATCACGAGTTATAACTGGGAACACCTGGGGACAATGACTGGTGTATAACAAGGGACCCCAAAGCTGATCAGTGGCGCACCTTGTTGATAAGATGGAAACCCTGCTGAGTCATCAAGCAGATGAGAAGCACCTGGAGGGCAAGCTCAAGCCTCCTGGGTCTATAGGTAACAGAGCACCTTTTCTAGTTTCTCCCTTCCCCCTTTCCTTTTTCCTACTTCCTCACGACTGATGCTGCATGATTATTTTATCAAAAGAAAGACCAGAATCTGGGTCTTCAGCAGCATCCTGCCTTATGTAGCCATGATTCCCGTTTCTTTATCAGTGTGGTGTTACTGATGCTATGATGGTGTGTGTCTTCTCAGATTGTCATGTGACTAATATACCAAATACACATCTTTGTTACTAGATAATAAGTCGATGTCAATGACTCTGGAACCTTCTCTAAGACCCCACACCCAGAAAAGCAATTAGTGCAAGGCGAGAATGAATAAAAGGCTAACTGGGAAATGTCTGTCAGCTGCGTACACTTTCTGGCCACGAGATTCAATGATGAAAGTCAAGTGGAGGCTTTCTTTTCAAGGTAACAATGTCTTCCTTCCACTCTACTAACAATTATTCCAGTTAAAAATCACCAACTTATTAATGTTTGTTGAATTCAAACTAAAAAGTGCACATCTGAAAGAACAAATGAAATAAAAGTATTTAAATAAAGGAGAGAACAGGAAGTAAATTAAATAAATGTGATTTTCCACCAATAAAGCTGTCTTGTAGTTGAATCAATCCTAAATGCAAGTCAGCAGTTTTCTAAACTAATCTGTTGTATATAAGGATCTTTATAGTTTTACATGAATGATAAAATGTCATTGAAAATATAACAAGATGAATAAAACTGAATTTGAAATTAATTCAAGGAGAGGACTGGGAATGGTTTAAAAGAATTCATGTGTAGAACAGTTATTACTATCATCATCATCAGTTAAGACCTGAGAGTCCTGGGAAGCAAACTCATGCACCAACAAGGGACATTCAGCAGTCTTCTATGTGGAGAACCTTGCAAGGAGTGTAGGTTTCCTTTTACTGAGAGGGACTGCCACTGGGGACATTGCTGGACAAGGAGAGGTTGTCCAGTTCTCACTCCGCATGCCTGTCCACTCAGCACTCCATCTATCAAAAATAAGTCAAACAAATGTTGAAGAAGTTAATACCTCAAATGACTGAGGCATATATTTCTGTTCTTCCTAGAGGTTCATAAATCATAGCCAGAGGAACGAGGTTAATCAACTGATGGCCAGGGCCCTCCCAGCTGGCACACGAGTGAGAGAGCAATGCTACACAGCTGGCTGCAGCTGCTTCAGTGCAAGTTTGATCCCTGGCTGGGCAGGTGATCCACATGGCACGGCAGACCTCTCCTGTCTCATCCACTGCTCCCCTCAGCAGTGTATTTCAGTACACTGCCTATTCTGATCCTCACCCTGCCCCTGTCTCTGGTGAGTCCTCTCACACCCTGCACCTCTGGCCTGTACCCCAGTTCTGTATGCACAAATAAATAAATCTTAAAAAAAAAAAATTGATGGCCACCAGTCATGAATTCCATAGACTTGCAGTTTTAATTAAACAATCAAGTAGATTTATGCTTTGTGGTTCTGATTTGAAACATGGCAAGTAAAAATGAAGTTATCCTACTTCAACTCAGGCCTACTTCATGGAGATTTCCTTCTCTCTTCAACAAAAGTTCTTAAGTTGAATTAAGTCTTGGTATTCTCTGCTTTTTCCCTCAGGATAATCAAGAAAAGAACAATGATAAATATAGAAACACATTCCCCAGTAATCTTTCATCATGGTATTTATTGCGGGGAAACAGCTTAGGGACATAGGCTGATAGAATTGCTGCTTCATAACCAAGAGTGACAGGTGAAGGAGTTTCTCAGCAGAGAGCTTTGTGTGTGTGTTGAGGGTGGAGGTGGTAGTAGGTATGACTGAAAATAGCTGTTAGAAGTAGAAAAGTTGCAGATGATTTTACCAAATGATCAAGACTTTCAATTATATTTAAAGCATGGCCCAAGAACATGAATCATTTTCATGAGAAGGTAGCAACATCTTTAAAAACAAAAAACTGAGTTAATAAAGGATTAAAAAATGCCAAGTGCTAATTAGTATTTGCAATTTGTTTTCAGAATCTTGACAATTTTATTCTTCCCATTGAAGAGAATATAATCAGAAATGAATGTCAAATATTTAGCACTCAAATTACTTGGGTATTGATCATTCAGAAAGGATGCCAGCTCATGG
The DNA here is from genome assembly GCF_000260355.1 of Condylura cristata. NCBI lineage: Eukaryota > Metazoa > Chordata > Mammalia > Eulipotyphla > Talpidae > Condylura > Condylura cristata. The sequence goes on along the minus strand of NW_004567112.1, from coordinate 13,172,583 downwards.
GGCTTTTGTGAACTCTTAGGGGATATTTAGGTAAGCAACTGACTGCACTGCCTAAAACATAAAAGCAAGCAATGAGAACAAATAACTGGGTCTCCCTTGTGCCCGAGGGGTTAAGTCTTAGCACTATCACTGCAACAGCCCAAGTTTCTGATTTCTAACCCTGGCCAGGGAGCTAACCCGAATATGGTGCAGTAGACCTCTCCTGTCTCACCAGCTGCTCCCCTTAGCAGTGTATTTCAGTAAATCTACCTGTTCTTCTCCCCACTCTGTCTCTGATGCCACCTGCTCCCAACCTTCCCCATACCTCTGACCTACACTCAAGTTTTCTACACATACAAACACACACAGCAAATAATGCATTGCATGATTTCCTCCGTGCTAGGGACCTTTCTAGTAGAGGAAGAAAACAACACTTGCCCTCATCCATATGAAATCGTGATAGAAGAGAAACATAATAAATAAGAAAAACACATAATGTATTGAACAATGTTGACTGCAAACACAGGAAGGAAATAATCCATTTTCAGAGACAGAATAGCAAAACTGAATGCTTCTTCCTGAAATTAATTAATTTCTTCCCTGAAAAGCAGGGCAAAATATACAAACAACTTTCAGATATCATAAAACAGGAATCCCAAGACTATGGATATTGGAGGAATAATATATGAGAAAAAAAGTGAATTTAGGTCTATAATTACCCTCAATATTTTGCTAGGAGTTGTTTTTCAGACAAGAAAGTTTCTAGAAAAAAGACAAGGGAACTGCACTTAAAAGATATAACATACCTCTGTTAGAATTCAAGGCTTTACCTGCCAGAGTGGAAATGACCCATAAAACATGCATGATATTCAGAAGAGCTTTCAGAAGTATCAAACCTTATTAGCATAGATAAATTAGTCTCAGACTGAAGGCTATTTCAGACCTTTATTAACAAGCTTTAAAAAGTGCCTCCAAAGAAGCATGCTGACTAACATGAAACTTAGCTGTCAGACCAAAATAAATATCAAAGTAAAAGCTTACAAACCCCACAAAATCCTAATACTCTTAAAAGACAATGAAACCCAAACTGATCTTAGAAATGATGTTTAAAATATCCAGTGTTCAATATAAAATACCAGACATGCAACAATACAGGAAATATACCCTGTGAAAGGGGAGGAAAAAAAAAAAAACCGGACCGGACCCTTAATTACCGGGGTTAAACCTTTGGCCACCTTCCTTTTTAAGGAGTTTGTTTTTTTTTTTTTTTTCCAGGTTAAAAGGGAACCTTAATTAAATTAAAATTTTCAGTTTTTGGAATTGAACTTTCCAGGGCAAAAACCCCTTCCGGGTTGGTTTTTTTTTTTTTTTTTTTTATTTTTTAAGGGTGTGGTTTTAAAAAAAAAAGATTTATTTATTTATGCATACAAGAACTAGGTTACAGGCCAGAGGTGTGGGGTGGGGTGACAAGGATTCACCAGACTTTGACTTTGCAACAGAAACAGTGCAAGTCAGTAAATAATGTAGCCACATTTTAAGTAGTTAAAAATAAAAATTTAAATAAATTTGTCAATCTGCTATTTTATTTCCAGTGAAAACATTCCTTTAAAAAATATTTACAGTCAAATAAACATTAAAATAGGGTTCACTGCTAGATTGGCATAATAAGAAATGACAAAATTCTATAGGATAAAGTAAAAGGATACCAAGAGGCATTTCTTACTTAAAGAAATACTGCATCTAAATGGTAAATATGTGGTTAAATATAAAAGGCTTTTATTTAAAAAAACACTATTTAAAGTGATAATAATAACTATTGTTGGTTAATATAAAACAGAAGTAAAGTATATGAAAGATTCCATGTTACTTTTTTGTAATATCTCCAGTGATTTCTAATTTATCTGTTAAAATAAAATTTATTGACTTACCTTTGGCACTTTTATCAAAACTCAATTGACTCTGACTCCTTCCATGTATGGTAAGATGTAATAGACCTATTTTTTCCTATTATCCCCATTATGTACAATAACAAATTTGAAATATATATATATAAAGGCACTAAAGGTTTGGAAAAGAATCCATAGAAGTGAAGTATCTCATGATTTATAATAATTTGTAATTTACTTCTCCAGAGTAAATTATATAGCTTTTTGAAAATAATTTATAGAGAGTTATTTTAGTCTTAATGTATTCCAGACTCAGAGTTGATGAAGGTGATGTGTTGAAAACATCAATGAGGTATAGACAAAAAGTCACCGCCAAAACCTTCTTGCTAGTGACAGGGACTAGAGAGAGGCATATTATCAAGGTAGAAGACTTGTAGACATTAACTCTAATACATACAGACCCTGCAAAAAAGAGAGAGAAGGGACGGAAAGAAGGCGAGAGGGAGGGAGGTGAGAGCTGGTCTTAAATGGATTACACTGAAACAGTGGAAATGGAATGACATGAATCTATGTTGATACTGAGCATAAAGGGATTATATTACACATCAGACATTGATGTGGACTCCACATGAGTTCATGAATTTGGCCTGATGAACTGGGTTGATACTTTTGCCATTAATTTAAAAATGGATTATTTCAGAAGGAATAGATCTGGGATGGGGCTGTAAAGAAAGTCCCACTTCTTACAGAAGTTTGAAGAAGTTAGGACTAAGATAACTATTATATATTCCACGGGAAATTTTAAGCAAAAAACATTCATTAGACAAGTCTTTAATTCAGGGGAGATGTCAAAACTGGAGAAAATTTTGTGAATCATCGGCATCTAGCTGATATAAAAAGACATAGAACTGGATGAGATCACCAAGGGAGTGGGTGTGAAAATGAAGGAGAACCAGAAGATGCCCAAGACTAAGACCTGACTCATTTAATAGGTGATACAATAAAATGTGCAATATGCTGCCAATAGTGTATTCCTCAAGTGGGATTATAAGAAGGAATAATGAGTCCAGTCTGGGATCAAGGAAATGCCATACAAATACATCTTAAAATGGACCTAAAATATAGGCAAATGTCAACCAAGTAAAGGAGGAAGTCACTCCCAGATGACAGGTCTGCAAAGAACAAAGACGCAGATTAGAAACAGCCAGTTCAGCAGTTCTAAGAGTGCGGGTGTCATAGGGAAGATGCTGGAGAGAAAGAATAGAGCGAGCTACCACAGGCTTATTTATCATGTTAAGAAAACGTCTTTTATCACAAGAGTTTGCATTTTCAAATATTCCAGGAGGTAGGATATTTTATTTGAGCAAGCTGAAGTAAAATTTAAATTCACAAATATAAAGGAGTTTCTCTGTTGAAATCAGGAAGGGGAAGAGAGGAGATGGTCCCTAAGACAACTTCAAATTCTTAGGATGCTTATTTTGGAATACAGGGAGCTAGGGAGATAACCATGTCAGTACAGAGTTGTTTCCCTTTTTAAGTTTTGTATTATTATTATTCATAGGATGGATTTGAAGGAAATAACATTGCAAATGCAGAGAAAGAAGAGAAGGTCACATAATAGTCCATAAAAAAAAATTTGACAAAAACCAGGTAGAAGCAGCTTCTGACAGAAAACTCACTGAAGCCATTGAGGATGAGATCCTGGCATATCTGGTGAATTGAGTCTTCTCTTTTATAAACTATAATCTAGTACATACTAATGTACTGCAACTCGTTTGATTCCTTTAAAAGAAGACTAGTTCATAAAACAGACACAAAGGGATTTTCTTTGTTGAATTAATATGTATTGGAGGTGGACAATGAGAACTCACGATTTCCTCACTCATGATGCCAGTTCCTATGATTTTCACAGGGACTTTCTAGAAGAAAAATTAATATGTATGTCAGTAAAGTTTACTGAGAAATAGCATACAGGTCTAAAGAGTTTTAAAAGCACATTCATTGATACACTCCCCGGCACAGAAAAGATAGAAAACAGTTCTACTACTGCTCCAATGGCCCTTGGCAGCTGACCATCCCCCACACATGGCTTGTGGTGGTCACTGATGTAAGACCAGTCCCCAGGGTGCTGTGTTTCCCAGGATGTGATGTATGCCAACACATAGCATAAAACTTTTTTTTTTTTTGAAGTTTGTGTTTTAGCACAGTGTGTTTGTGACTCATCTGTATCTTGTCTGTAATGGTAGTGTGTTACTTCTCATTGCCAGGTCTCCTCCATGACATGACATGTCACAGCGTGCTAATTCATTCCTTACTTGTGATAACGGACTTATTCCAGCTTTGAGGATTATACAGAAAACAAGTATTAATATTTGAGTACAGGTTTGTGTGCAAACATAATTTTTATTTCATGTGAGCAAACACCTAGAAGGCTGAGATTATTGAATTTTATATCAAGCATATGCTCAACAGAAAATTAGCAGTTTCTGTGTTGTCCAGAGGTGCTTTAATATGACATTAGTTAAGATGAGTTGTAGTAAGACAGATGCTATGAGTCACAGACTAAGTGTGTATTCTTTTGTTCTTTATAGAAAAATTACTGAATTTTGGCCCCAAGTAGGATCCATCTTGATGAATTTTTCATGTGAACTTCAACAAAATGAGTGCTTTACTTTTAGTTGAAAAAAAAATCTATAAATGTCTATGAATTCATATTCATTGAGAATGATGCTGAAGTCTTTCATATTCTTCGTAATTTTTATTTGTTTTATTAATTATTGAAGATACAGTTTTAGGTGTTGAAGTTTCCAACTAAACTCTGCATCTGCTTTTTTTCCTTTTAGATATATTTTTGTTTCATGCAGTTTGAAATTCTGTTATTAGGTGTATACCCATTTAAGAACATTATGTCATTACTGAATTCAAAATGTTATTATTATATGACACCTCTTTAATCCTTGGTAATATGTTTTGTTCTGACTTCAGTCTCGCCTGCTATCTGTATAGACACACCAGTTTTCTTTTGAGTAGTGCTTTCATCATGGTGTATATAATTCCAGCCTTTTTACTTTTAGTCTGTCTATGCCTTCATGCTCAATCCAGGTTTCTTGCAACTAACATCCAGTTATATCTTGCTTTTGTAAAGAAAAAAATAATTGCTAGAACAGATTTAAATTTACAGAACACATATTGTTGCAAAATTAGTTCTCATATAAGCTGTTTCTTTAAACCTGCTCAATCTCCCCTATTATTAAAATTTGACAGCAGTGAATTTATGAGCTACCATTGATGCGTTTTACTACCTAATCCCATAGGTTGTGTTAGGAATCACTGTTTATAATATATTATCTATGGATTTTGACAAAACTATAGTGAGGTAGCCACAATTATCCCACCATACCGAATAGTTTCACTTTGTTAAAATCACTTTTGTTTCATGTCTACAACCCTCCCTGCCCCCCAATTTTGGATATTACTATTATTATAATTATTATTATTATTATTATTATTATTTTAAGATTTATTTATTTATGCTTACAGAACTGGGGTACAGGCCAGAGGGTTGGTGGGTGAGAGGATTCACCAGAACCAGAGTGGGGAGCAGAACAGGCAGATTTACTGAAATACACTGCTAAGGGGAGCAGCGGGTGGGTCAGGAGAGGTCTGCCACACTTATGTGGGTCAGCTCCTTTGGCCGGGGATCAAACATATGTTGCTGTGGCTTCCAAGAGCTTCATAATGCGGTGCCTTTAACCCGTTGTGCCACCAGGGAGAGCCCAGAAATCACTATTATTTTTACTGTATATATAATTTTTCATTTTCTAGAATGTCATATAATTTAAACTGCATGTTATACAGCCTTTAAATATATATTATATATACTTTTAATTAATAATATGCATTTATATATTCTCCATTTCTCTCTGAAATTATATTATTTTCTATTTATTGTTCAATAATAGCCCATTTACAAATGTGCCACAGTTCACTTATCCACTTACTCTAATATAGAAGTTATGAGTAAATCTGCTATAACTATTCATACATAGGTTTGTGTGTGTGTGTGTGTGTTCATACAAACAAGTTTGATTAAATTTTAACAACAAAGTTTTTATATTTGTATATAAAAATATTTAACATAGGTGATATGTGAATGAATCAAAGAATACTGTGGCATGGATTTGGGGAATTAAATAATCTTTTCTAAACATGCATAGTTCATAAATTACTTTTAATGCATTATTTTAATGAATCCAATCCATAGACATTTATCATGGAAATAATTATTCTTATGCTACAGTCTCATTTTCAGTGGCTAAGGGACTGCACTTGGAGTTCTTCTAGAATTTTCCAATATAAGAACAAAGTGGGAGGTGCACCAATGACATATTTTCATTTAAAAAATATTCTCCAATGAATGTGCATGTAGAAATTCTAGAAGATTTGTTTTCCATAAAATCATTATACAACAATCAATAGTATTTTATATCATAACAATAGAGAATGGAAAACTAAATATACAATAACATTTAAAATACTACCATATAATATTAATAAATCCAACAAAATGCCTGCAAGACTTTATAAAATGTTTATAATTTGCAAGAATCAATGTGGTAAGTTAATTCCTCTTTTTTGGTCTGTAGAGTACAAAATGTTTCAATCAAAATCCTAGCATTTTTTTTTTTCCTAGAATTTGAGAGACTGATTTTCAAGTCTGGATAGAAATGAAAAGGAAGCAGAATATTAATGACATTCCAGAAGAAGACATCGATACTGTGGGTTTAAACTACCAGATACTAAGCTATAGTTTAACTTACAGTAATCAAGATAGCACAAATATTTGATAATGATAGGAAAGCAGTCCAAATGAATATAATTTTTATGAAGATCTATTTATGTATGCATAAAGAACTGGGGTACAGGCCAGAGGTGCAGGGGCAGTGGGAGGATTCACCAGATTGGGGAGCAGAACAGTCCGACTAACAAAGTACACTGCTAAGGTGAGCAGTGACAGGTCAGAGAGGTCTGCTGCACCATGTGGACCAGCTCCGGAGCTGGGGATGGAACTCATGCTGAAGTGGCTTTAGCTTCTTAGTGCTGTGCTTTAACCTGCTGCGCCACCAGAAAGGGCCCTATAATTTTTTCTATATCAGTAAGTACTTTATCTTTTCCTTTGTTTTTAAATTTCTATTGAGACAACATGGTTTATGACATTATATAACTTCCAACTCTGCAGTATGATGGTTCACCAGCTGTCTTTGTTACATTATGATACCCACCAAAAGTCTAGTCTCCATCCACTACCATAAAACTGATATCCTTAGCCCAATTTGGCCACATTCCACCCCCCTTCTCCTCTGATAACCACTATTTTGTTCTAATAATCTAGAAGCTTGTTTTTGTTTTGTTTGTGTGTTTCTTTTATTAACATTAAGGTGCAGTTTTTTTTTAAGTTTCAACATTTGGACATGTACATGTCTGTACATGAGATAATACTTATATGTGATAGAAGTGGAACTGTGATTTAGTAGGGTAAATAGTGTTTTTCTAACAAATGCTAGGTTAGAGTGTATACACAAAATTTAATTTAAGACTGTTAATAGACATAATTGTGAGAGGTAAGGCAAGAAGTCTTATAAAAGTAACATAAGAAATTATCTTTAAATTCCTTCTTATCTCAAAAATGAGCACCATAAGTGGGCTTACTGGGCCCAAGTAGAACATTAAATTGCATGGCCTGAAGTCCTGATTAATCTAAGAGGTCCCATGCTCACCCTTGATTTTGGCAGGACAAGCCTTTTACTTTGAGTAAAAGTCTAACAAAACTACAGTAAGTAGAAGTTTTTGAAGGAAAGTAAAGCAATTGCTCCTGAAGTGGGAAGAGGAAGGGTAGGTGGCAAATCAACAAAAGGTGAGCAAATATGGTAAAGGCAGGTTATCAATAATAGCTGACACTGAGGATTAAGTGACCCTTGAGCAGATTTCCATTCATTTAACCCTAACAACAATCCTTTACGCAAGTACCATCTTTATTTTATGTTAATGGCAACAAGACATAGACAACACTTAGAAGCAGATTTGGGATTTGAATGCTGGTGACGTGTCTCAAGAGTTTACATTAGAAATCTCTGTGCCTGGCAGCCTCTCAAGTGTGCTTGACAGTGTTGGAGTAGACTAGGCAATGTGGAGTCCAGGAAGTGGAAAAAGGAAAAAAAAAAACATGGATGAAGTAAGCTATTTTACTGTTCCATTTCAGTTTGCTTATGGAGCAGGTTTTGAAACCTTCATTTGATAAATCCGAAGCAAATTTATGACTGCAAAGCTTGGAAATTATAAACACACATAATAGTTTCATTTTTCATGACTTACCACATAAAATTGGAAGTTGGAAGTTTTTGTACTTCCTAAAGCTCAGTATCTTCTTTTACAAAAAGAGGAGGTTTCCATGTTTGTGTTACCAAAAGATTCATTCTGTGGTTCATTCAAAGATTCATACTTCTACTTGGAAGTGGATAGATAAGTGAAGAAAATTTCATTCAGGCCCCTCATCATAGTATTGAATAGGACTACATAATTGGAAAGACATTTAAGCATAGCAGGTGTTATCAGATACCATGGTTATCTTCCTGCTTGCAAACCTAGGCTTTTCATTGTGGAATGGATACTGGTCTCTAAAGGAACAAAGCAAAAGAAGTCTTGTGAAAGAAATCATTCTGCAGTGGCAACTATACCAATGCCCTCAGGAAATTGTAGCTACAATCAGGGTTTAATCCAACTAAAGCAAATACTCGGGACACAGGAAGGTAATGTCAAGTGAGAGACTTTATTGGATTGGCCTCTGAAACAGATAAATGTGCAAATGCAGAGCTGATGAAAAGGAATAAGGTTGCTACTACCCATTAAATGGATCAATATCAATCTGCTAACTCTAATCTTTTTATGGGAGTTTTCATTATACATCATGACCTGCATTTTGAAACAACCAGCCATCAAAATTCTCCCTTTGAGCAAAAGGAAAGTGCTACCTTTGCATACGTTTAGGCACGCACCCCTGAATATTAATTCAAGACAAACTTGCCATTTCCCCCAAAGATTGCTTACATTCCTAACCTTTCCAGATCCTTACATGTGTATCAGTCTAGTCATTCTATTTATAAAAGTATTCCTTTTATTTTGCTTACTAGATAATGGGTTTATTATGAAAGACTGCAGGTCAGCAATAGTCAGATGGAAGAGATGCACGGTGCAGGTTCATGGGTAAGAGTCTTCAAGCCCTGTCGGCGACCATGCCCCTCTCTGAAGCCCCGTGTGTTCGTCATCCTGGAAACTGTACGTGCAGCTGTTAGTGGTTTCTGGAGACTTCATTTCATAGGTATGATTTACAAATTAACTGCCCAGTGGTGATTGACAGCAAGGTCTCCAACCATTTTGTCTATAAGAATTTGAGAGTAGAGAGAGGCTGTAATTTTTTTTTCCTTATGTCCAAATATCTTTATTTTTATTTTATACTTTTTTTATATCATTCTTCATTTTGTGCATTTTTTTCATCTCACTTGTAATCCCCATGAACTTCACACCACTAATTCACCTGTGTGCCATCACCCAAGTCCACAGCACTCTTCCCTCCACAGTTCCAATCCCCCCCCCCATAAAATGTCTTTGGCATTTTTACTCTATTACATTTGTTTGTCTCTCCCCATCCCCACCCAATACTTTAAGCACCTGCTATGAGACTTTGTTTTAACTTAATCTAATCACTGGCTGGTCCCTCTGATTATCACCCCCTACCCCACCAGTATCCTAAAGTTACTCATTACCGGAGGAAGAAACCGCTTTATGGTTCACTTGGGAAATTCTGAGTGTTTTAAGAGTGTTTTGCCAGAAACGGACTAAGACTAAATATTTCTTACCATTAATCACAGTATCACAAACTGAATTATGTTTTTGTACAGATGACAATTTTCCAGTGTTTATTCATTCAGCAAACATATATTGAGCCCCCTTTTTTTTTTCTAAGCAGCATATGTATTGAATTTTTTAAAAGATTTTTATTTATTTATGCATACAAAAACCAGGGTACAGGCCAGAGGTTTGTGGGGGATGAGGGAAAGGACTTACCAGAGACAGAGTGGGGAGCAGAACAGGCAGACTGATGAAGTACACTGCTGAGGGGAGCAGGAGGTGGGTCAGGAGAGGTCTGCCATTCCCGGGGGTCAGCTCTCTGGCAGGGAATTGAACTGGTGCTACAGTGGCTGCCGATCGTTTCATAGTACTGTGCTTCAACCTGTTGCACTACCACGGCCTGTTTTGATTTCTTTAAATGTGCAGAAATCATAGCAGGATTTCATGCACTTTAGTAGATGTTTCCAATTTAGATGAACTCTATGCTTTCCTTTCTGGGAAAATGCTTCGCAAAGGAACTTCCATTTTGGGAAACACCTGCCAATAATAATTTCAAGTGATCACATTTGATGTGCTTGTGTGGTTTGCTGACTTCAGGACCATCTGTGAGAATAAATGGCACCACCTGAGCAAGGTGGCAGCAGTCCGACCAGGTAGGGGCAGCAGGGCTAGGTGAGAGGACTTGAGAGACCACTCCTGCACACGCCCCAGCCTGCAGGCTGGCCTCTTTGAAGTGTTCCCGTCAGCATAAAAGTCAGCATAAAAAGGAAATGCAAAAGAAAAGTCAAGCAAAGAGCAAAACAAGAGCTGTTAAGGGTGGTAGGACATACGTTGCAAGTTGGTGGTAAAAATCAAGAAGAGGCATAACATATCTGGGTACTTTATTGACAGAGGTGGCTTCAGTCTATAGCGTCCTTGGCACATAACCTGTCATTCTACATAAAAATAAACCAAGACTTGGCCCTCCCTGGTGGCACAGCACTGAGAAGCTAAAGCCACTTCCCCATGAGTTCGATTCCCGCCTGCCCTGGAGGTGACCACATGGCGTGGCAGACCTCTCCTGACCCGCCCTCTGCTCCCCTCAGCAGTGTACTTCCTCAATCTGCCTGTTCTGCTCCCCACTCTGTCTCTGGTGAAGCCTCTCGCCACCCCTGAACTTATGGCCTGTACCCCAGTTCTGTAAGCACAAATAAATAAAATCTTAAAAATAAATAAATAAACCAAGACACAAAGAGGAGCATGAATTTATCTATTTCCCATTCAACATCATAAATCCTAGGTTTGAAAGCACATGAAAATATGCATCTGGTCATCTTTATTTAGACAATGTGCTTTATTAAAGCAGGATTTTTATTTGATTTTCTCATGAAAATAGCTGTGACTTTGAGAAACGAAACATTTTAAAGTCTCAAGTGGGAGGCCAACTACAGAATCTCTTGTTGCAGCCTGGCATAGCATTTAATAAATATTCAACATGAATGGTAGGCATCATCATCCTGTATTTCCTCCCAGATACAGTTGCATTATGACAAGAATAGTTTTCGTGTGACTCTGACACAAACTTTAGCAGTGAGTCAGAACAACATGATGAATTACAAAACTCATCTTTAGAAATAAGTGATTTGTCCAGATGTAGACAATTCAGTGAGACAGAGAGCGCATCCTTCAATAAATATCCATTTCATCAGAAGCTCTCTCCTACAGATCTTTACAGCATTAATTGCTGAAGGACAGTGGGCTCCGTATGAAAAATAAGTCTCATAATGTCATTATGTAACTGTATGCTTTAATAACTCAAAGTGATTAAATGAGAATGTGAAAGGCAAATTATACAAATTGATTCTAACTTCTAACTAGGATATCCCATGGGCCAAGAAAATCAAATATCCAAGTGCCTAATTACAGAATAATTAGTCATTACAATATAGATGATGAATGTTAAAAAGCACAGACAAAAAACAAATGGTAAAAAGAGCATGCTTCTTGGATGGAGAGATATATCAAAAGAAGAGGAAGTAGAGGGTGAGCCTTCAAAGAAATCCATGAAGAGCAGGAAATGTTTTTCTGCAAGTCCTATCTGAGAGGTGGGGAATCACTGGGGAAGACAGAGAAAAAGGAACTTTCCTTTAATTTTCTGAACACAAAATTAAACTTTCCTTTAATTTTCTGAACACAAAGGTAGAGCGTTGGAAGTGATAACAACCCCAATTTGCTACCAACAACAGACATAGTATCTCTCTCTGCACTGCTCAGCTTACTCTGACATCATATATGCAGCGGATCACTCAGACTCTGTTTTCCACCAGCACAAAACCCAAAGTTATGCTTGCTTCTTCAGGTCATTAAATGGAGTTTATTAGGAAAGATTTACAGGAGAACAGCTAGGCATATGGACCCGGCTGTCAGATAGACCTGAGTTTCAGTCACACACTACCTCTTCTAACTTGTGTCATGGAATACATTTCTCTAGAACTTCTCTCTTGGAAACAGAAACAATAAAATCACCTATCTCCTAGAAGTGTGTGGAAATGAACTGAGACAGGTATGAATGAACCCATATCTGGCATACAGTAAGTGCACACCCAAGTTATCTTATTATTACTGAGTCAAAGCTCTTTCATTAGTTTGCAATGGGATTGAAAAGCATAAAGTTGAAGAGTATTATGTCCCATTATACTGTTTCTTCTGCAACTGCCAACCGCACAGTGCTAAGGTGTTCAGGGGATGCTGACTAGCAGTATGACCTTGGACAAATCATTTACCCTTTTCTGAGATAGTCTTCCTTTATCGATCCATTTTGGCTCAAAAGACTGTGGCCAGATTATAATATGAAGATGCATTAGGTCATTATTAGGCTATAATTGAAAACCTATAAAGAAATGGCTGCTAAGAACATCAGTCCAGATCGCACCAGGACAAAGTGGACACAGTCTCACATTCCAGAAATTCCTACAAGCAAATGTTCTTCCAGCACAGAAGACTGAGCAATGCTGGCACAGTGCTATGCATGGCGGGGACCGAGCAACTCAGGACTTAGAACAAGATACAAACATAGAAACCAAAGAAAATTACTAATATCAAAAATATATCATTAATATCAAGAATTTAGTAAGGATTTTGAATTAAAATGGAAGGAATACGAACTTGAGTCAGTTTAACTTTTATTGTCTTCTCTGCAAAGATTTCACTGATTCTCAATATATCTGCTACAAGGTAGGTCACCAGTAATATTTCTTGGTTTACTGGTTGAGAAAGTATTTATGTCCTTTGAGATACACTCCACCCCAAGCTATGGTTCTTCACCTTCAAACAACTACTCAGTTTGTACTTGGCAGCCTTCCTATACTGTGCTTCTTAGCTTCAAGAGGCAGTTCTTTCTGAATTTAATTAGCTCCCTAAATGCCTTGCCCCAACACACATACACATTTTATAGTCTCCCTTAATACCTTGATTTTCTTGTCACATTTCCTTGAAGTGTATAGTTAACTATAGAACAGTTAACTTGTATTAGATTCAAAACAGCTTTTCCTGCAGGGGTCAGTAGCTGAAATTTTCTCTCCCATGAGCTGCCAGCTCTTGCTCTTGCATCAGAACCTCTGACATCTAGTTGGTTACCTGTAGAGTTTAGTGGTCAGACAAGTTTTGTGAGGACATTATACACACATTTGAGGGTCCCCTCTGCTATCACTCCTTTCTCTCTAGGAACATTCCTTTCATTCTCTGCTCTCCTTATAATCCTTGATCTGTCCAGCCACCTGCAAAGTCAGTTCTGTTGCTTCCCTCACAGTCACCTGTGGGTCTGTGAATGCACAACAGGTAAACTGCAGTGTTGCAAATTTCACCCTTTGCAGTTTGTTTCCCAAGGGTTGTTTTCTCCCCATTGTATCCCTACTTTTGATCTTCAGAAACTTCATATTTTTTTTTTATCTCTAGTTTTCTAACAGTATGAACAGGAGGTTCAGTATACCCTAGCTCTGTCATAACTCAAATCCAAAGTTTCCTGGAAAGTTTTCATAAGAATTGCCAAACCTTTTTTCTTCCCTTCTTTCTTTTTTTTCTTTTTACTGCATCTAATAAAGTCTTTAACATACATGGGGAAAATACATATTGGGACAGAGAAGCAGGGTCCAGGAACCCAAGGAGGAGATGAGAAACAACCTTGAGGACAATGCAACACAGCAAAAGCAATGGAAGCAGGAAGGTGAGCACACAAAATGATGGAATTTGTTCCACTCCTAATTTAGTGAAGACCAGTCCAGGATATGGCTTGTGCAGGGAAACTCCTTCACCCGTTAGCCCAGCTGGAACCTCTTATGTTCTCTAATCTCTTCCTCTCCTTGGCATCTGCCTGTGGAATTGCAGCACCAACATACTGCTCACCTCTTACATGCATCCAGTGGTTTCCAAACTGTTGTTATCCCAGCAAGAGTCTGATTCAGGTGAGATAGAAACCGGTTCCTCAGGCACCCTCCAGTTAAAAGAGACAGTTTGGATCTAAGCTTCATGCTTCCGTTTCTACACTGAGGACTGAGCTGCCAAGTGGGATTTGCTCCTTTATGTTCTGCACTGTGTCACAGAGGGAAGGCAGTTAGGAGTGCCATAACCAGTACGTTGGTTGGCCCCTTTCACTGGACTCCCTGCTTAGTCTTACAATGGCCTGGGTGTTAACAGCATCTTAATTCACCTATAGAGTTCTCACAAACACACTTTAGTTCATATGTTGTTGCTAATCGGGCTTCTCTTTTGGAGAGGAGGTTATAGCTTCCCACTTCACCATCTTGCTGATGTCTGCTCAGGACAATGTATTTTCAGGGGTTATATTTGTTTGTTCCTTTGTTTTTCAGTTTTACTCAACTAATTACAGTTGATTTAAGCTAATATTAAATTTCTTCTTTGTATGCTAAGAACTCATTAAGAATAGGAAAACATTACCTAGGCATAGATGAGGTGCCAGAAAGAGCCTAACCCGCCATTAATTTTACTGCGTGCATTGAGAAGTAACAGTACATTGCATTCAAATCAAGCCTTTATTCTTAGCCTCACAAAGCAGAGTTCTCATTAGCACAATAGCTGTATTCAGATTTCTAAGAATTGACTCCTGCCTTAGAAACATAATCACAATATTCTCTTGGGCAAATTATTTAAGTGCCCTTGGTCTTAATTCCTCACTTAATGTGTAGGGATGATTACAGGATGCACCAGGTAAGATTTTTGCCAAGACTAAATGAGGTAATGCATATAAAATACTTAGTATATCACTGACACATAGTAAATATTTGAATAAATTCTCAAAATGTTTTCTGCTCTTGTGGTAGGTAAGGTGTGGTAACTATATCTGAAGAGGTATGAATCTACATATTTAAATCATGTTGTCAATCATGTTGTACTTCAGTGTTGTAAAACAACATTATGTCAATGAAAAAATACAGTAAAAATCAATGATGTCATCTTCTATTTTCCAATTTTGACAAAAAAAAAAGAAAGTAAGACCCTTTCCTTTCTGATAATTTTGGAGCGATGGGTAAAACAGCTGAGGACTGTGGGGGTCTAATAATATATGAATTAAAAATGTCTTGCTGTTACTATTAAGTAGAATCTAGGTTATGATCTCACTCACTCCAATGGCATTTTGATGAAATTCAAAACATTTAGTTCAATATTGTCATCATATTACCTCCCCAGTAGCACAATGAAACCTCAGAGATAAAGAAAAAAACTTGACTGAATTTATATAACAATTATATACTCAGTGTTAGAATTGAATCTGGACTCCTAGTCAGAAAGGTAGAACTTGAATTTTGACTGGTTAAAATGAATCCTGACTTAGCCACATCTAAGTATATAGTTTAGTCACAAATTTTCATATTTTTTCTAAACATAAATGCATGGTATCTTTAAAATGAAAGGACCTGACAAAAGAACAATAGGAGAAACTGTTTCTATTAGTCATAAAAAAAAAAAAGCAAGATCAAATGTCACCCAAGAGCTGGCACAACTTCTTCCTAGATTGATAGAAATCTCTACACTATATATATTTTTCTTTCTTTTGTGCCTAGAAGAGGTGAAAGGCATAAGAAGATTCACCAGATAGAGTAGGGTGCAGAACAGGTGGATCTATTGAAATACACTGCTAAGGGGAGCAATGGGTGAGACAGGAGAGGTCTGTTGTTCCATGTGTAGATTACCTCTCTGGCAGCAGGGATGCAACTTAGGTCTTACAGGTGACTGCACTAGGACTTAATCCCTCGGCCACCAGGGAGGTCTTTGCTACTAACATTTTTTAAAAGATTTATTTATTTATGCATACGAGAAGTGGGTTACAGGCTAGAGATGTGGGAGGTCATAGGATTCACCAGAGACAGAGTGGGGAGCAGAACAAACAGAATGACTGAAATGCACTGCTGATGGGAGCAGTGGGTGAGACAGGAGAGGTCTGCTGTGCCATGTGGGTCAAACTCATGTTGCAGTGGCTGAGGTCAACTTTATAGTGCTGTGCTTTAATCCTTGTGCCAGCAAGAAGTCTAACTAACATTTTTATGGAAAAATAATGGTGTGCATATCTAGGTACACATATTATTAACATCATTTCTATTGTTCTTCTTGGTACAATGTCTGGAACTAATCAAATATGCTAAGGCACCAAAATGCCAAGACACAAAAAACAAAACACTAATGGGAAAGAGTGATTCAAAGCATTAGAATCAAAGGTGGCTTTTAGGCCATGAGGATTCAATGGGATTTTAAAATAACTATCATTAATGTGTTAAAAGATCTTGAGCAAATGGTGCACAACATTTATAAACAAATGGGAAATTTCAATAGAAAAATGGAAAGTCTAAAATGGAGTCAAAGTGAATTAAAATCAATTGTTAAAATTATAGGAGATGAAGAAATCTTTCAATGAACCCCATCAGCAGACTGGATATGACAGTACAAATGATCTGTGACACTGGAGAGAGATTAATATAAATGATCAAATCTAAAACACTATTTTTTAAATAAAACAAATTGTAAGAACTATCAGTATCAAAAGTTCTTACAGAGATGTCACTGAAATTAAAGAAGGAGGAGGAAGAGAATTAGGACAGAAAAAAATGGATTAGATAATAGCTAAGAATTTTCTACAATTATTGAAAGATATTGAACTATAGTCCAAATCTTGATAACTTGAGTAAGTGTTGATAAAAATGATATGAAACATACAATTAGACAGGTAACAACATGATAAAAATCAGATACAGAAAACAAAATTTTGGGAAATATTTGGCAAAAAACAAGAGATAGGTATGCATGGAGAAACATGTTTGATCAAAAGATGATCTACCCTGAGTACACTGAAAATACCAGAAATACTTTGGTTTAATGAAGAGTAAGGAACTCAAAGGCTTAGAAGTGGAATGTTAGAATGGATTTGTCATCTACTGACAAGTGGGAAGACACTGGGAAGAGTCACAAGACATACCTTCAGCAAGACAGTGAGAAGTAAACGTGGGAGAGCAGCCTCGGTGTCCCCAAGATCTCTGTGAGTGCTCTTCTCTGTAGGCCTGACCCCCACACCAGAAACACGTAATCTGAGCTCCCCGTGGCCAGTCCAATTGACACAAAAGTTAACTGGCACACTGGTTAAAACAATAACAATATATTGTGGGATATATAACAAGTGAAGGTAAAATGCCTGGCAAAGTGTGCAAAGGTTTTGGGCCCTCCCTGGTGGCGCAGAGGGGTAAAGCACAGCACTAAGAAGCTAAAGCCACTACCGCATGAGTTCAAGTTCAAATCCCACCTGCCCCGGAGGAGATCCACATGGCGAGGCAGACCTCTCCTGACCCACCCACTGCTCCCCTCAGCAGTGTACTTCGTCTCTGCCTGTTCTGCTACCCTCTCTGTCTCTGGTGAATCCTCTCACCCTCCATACCTCTGGCCTGTACACCAGTTCCATATGAATAAATACATCTTAAAAAAAAAAAAGTGTGCAAAGGTTTTTATACAACTGTGGTAACTAAGACTGTGTTATTGACAGAGGGTGGACCCTCACATTTGTGGATAGAATAAAAAGTATACACCCAAACAAATATGCATCTCTTTGGAGAATACAAATCATTACTTTTCCTTTAAAGAGATTTAGAAAATAGGAAAAAAATATATTTCTGCTTCTGGAATATAAATAGACTCCCCTAAATTGTGTTAAGTCACACATTATACCTCACTGTTAAAAGTTTTGCAAGGAGTTGCATCTAATATAGATCTAGAAGCAAAGTGGGGGTCTGGGCTAGGTCTTGAGGAGATCACCATTGATTGTCTTGTAGGGAAAGTCCCTCAGGGGATGCCTTTACAATTTTGATATGGAAAGGTTGACATGAGTAAATGAAGAGGTTGATACCATGGAGAGAGGATGGTCACTTCTGCTGGGCATGGACAGGCCACTTCCTATGGGTGGGAAGTCCTCTTCCATGGGCAAAGAGACTCATGAGAATTTAGGGACTTAATGTCTCCAACTTTAGCAGGGGCTTCCCATAGCTCCCTATCCTAACTACACATAGGATAGCTGATGGCCTCTTTACAGATATAGGGTCATCTGTAAAGAAATCTACAAAGACAAATGCTTTTGATTCCCTGCTAAACATTTCCAATGCAAGGTCCTATATGGGGACACCGTCCATCAGTAATAGACTCTGCATCATGGGAGGTAAGACAACACATAAAAAGGCATGAGATTTAGGATGGCTGGACCCAAGTTCTCCCATCACTGGAAAGATGCCCTGAACAGTCATATTGGTCCACAAAGGCTCCGCTCACTCAGCAGAAATATACGTGCTATGTTAGCGTCTTCAACTCCTCTCAGGATCATTGCCAAAACACTAGTAGATGAGAAAATGCCATAAAAATACAGGGGACTTTAATTACACAACTTTTTCTCTAGAGGATCTGAAAGGAAGACCTGATTCTTGACTAGTAAATCCACTACTTATAAGTTCTAGCCTACTGAAAAATAGCACTATTTCATTGTATTGACCAACGTCTTAAAATATCAGATCCTCTGGGCTCAAGATCCATATTGCCAGCATTGACGTGTATAATATTGATATTTTCTTACAGTAAATAATCAATTACAAAAGCTTTATTTCATTAGTTGCTGTGATCCATTATTGGCTGATGTCCTAAAGTTTTCCTAGAACATCTGCAAAGTTAATAAACCAATTATAGAAGCCATCTGGAACTAGAGAGAGATGGGGGAAAATTTTTTAACATTAAGAAAAAAAGAACCCTCTCCTGAATAACTGTAATACATGGCATGCCACAGAACAGTGATGCCCCAAACCTATTATCATTGAAGGAGAGAGACCAGGGTCTTCTATAAAGGAATAACTGACAGTTTATCATCAGTCATGGTGGAAAGTCATGTTAACTCACTCCTGGAAGTCTGAACATCTCTCTCTATATATCTATTACTTCCTGTCCACAGGCATGAGCTCATTCATCATGAACCAGCAGAACTCAATTGTCTGCATGAATGGGGACTCATTTAGTGACCTTAGAGAAGTTATTCAAACTGCCAGGACACTAGACTCACTGAATAAAATGGGAAATTTTGCCATTAATCTACCCTATGAAATAGTTGGATTACTAGAAAAAAAAAAAAAAAAACAGGGTGCTTATTCTAATACTGAGCATCATTTTTCATGTAGAGTTGGGAAGAAAGGGCAAAAGCTAAGGTCACAAATCCGAATGTATGCTATTAATAATTCTGGTATATTTGTAATTGACCAGCACTGTTTTATGGTAGCAGGAATGTGTTAGTAGTGGGGTAAGTCAAATTCTTTAGTGTCTCAACTATCCTGTTTTAAATCCTAGTTCTGCAATCTACTAACTGGTTTTAGAAAAGCAAACCACTTTGCCAGGTCTAGCCCTCAAATCTTACAAAGAAACATCATATACTTTTTGTTAGAATTCAGTGATATAATTCAGAAATATTTTAACATAGTACTCAGTAAATGCAAAGTTTTATTACTATTGCATTTTATTCTTATATATATCTAAACTACTGAATGGAATTTTGCCATCTTCTTGACATATTACCCTCACATTATAACTGACCATTAAATATAAAAACTAAAAAATAATGATTAATAATTAATAACCTAAAACTAAGGGATATATACCTATAAGTGTAATTGCTGGATCATATGGATCTAGTTTTTGAGGAAACACTATACTGTTTTCCATAGATTGCACTGATGTACATTCCTACCAATGTAGGGTTTCTTTTTCTCCCCCACCTGCCAACACTTGTTTCTAGCTTCTCTGATAGAGGGCATTTTCACAGATATGAGGTGACATTTATCTGGAGAATATGAAAACACAAGCTCAAAAAGATATCTGTGTCCATGTACATTGAAGCGCTGTTTACAATAGCAGAGATAGGGAAACAAACGGAATTCCCACCAGTGAATGGGTGGGTAAAGAAGATGTGATACCTACACACATCAGAATACCACTTAGCTAAAACAAAAAAGATAAAATCTTGTCATTTGGCACAGCATAAGGTGACTTAAGGGTATTAGGCTAAGTGAAATAAGTCAATAGGAAAAAGTCAGACCCTAGATGATTTCACACATAAGTAGGTAAAAAAGAAAACAAAGAATTCGAAGAAAAAAAAACAAAAATAAACCCTTGGAGCATGGAAATAGTACTGAGAATATGTGGGGAGTCCAGTGGGATGAGGTGGTTTATTAGTATGTCCGTACTGGGCACCAGGTGGAGGCACACATTTCAAGAGGTGTAAACCTGTACTGGAAACTTTGGCTCCTCTCAGACTCACTCATCACTGCACTGCTGCTCCTGAAATGAATGGCCCCTGATTTCCCCAATTGTTCAGTTGCAGGCCACATCTCTGTGCCATTCACATTCTCTGGAGAGGATTTATGCACTCAGGGCATTCACTTACACCCCTCACTCCACATTCCAATGAAATACTTGTTCCTCACTAATTTGTTCAGAGCTGAGACTCAGACACTTTTAGATATGTAGGTGCAGGTTTGTACCCTTGTAATCCTGAATCAAACTGCATGCTCAGCTCACACCTGCCCATGTTCAAATGAGATATTGGAGCTGTTTGGCTCTATAAACTGACTGTAAAGAAGAAGAAAAAAAGTTTATGGGGTCTAGAAGCAAATAAGCAATGTGTTCAGAATCCTGTCTAAATCAAGGAATTTACACTATTTCTTTGGGAATTTTAAATATAGTCAACATACTAAAGATGTCTTTGAGTTTTCTCTTTTTTTTACCCCAGACAAAAGAAAAATGAAATATATATTAGGTCTTCATCTAAGAGGTTCCCTTCCTTGTCTGAACTACAGAATGAAGCATCTTCTAGTCATCATGCTTGAGATGACAAGCCAGCATGGAATTAGATTGCAGCACCTCTGAAAAAAATGGTGTTCTTTTCATGAAATCTATGGGCATTTATATGATTTACATTATATAAGATTTATCATTTCAGAAGATATATTGCTTTTTGGGTAGTAACTTATAGAGAATAAACTGGAATGAGAATATGTGTCCTTAACATTGATATACAATATCAATTTATATTGTATTTGCATATCTATCTATATAAAATGGCTATAAAATGCAGTTTACATACTACAAATATTTAGTCATTCATTCTATATTTATAAAAGGAAGTTCACTCTTTTAAATTAAATTCTTATATGAAAATAAAAGATAGCTATAGTGGATAATATTGAACATATATTGTCCCTGCTGCTCATTTTATATATACTTTATAGTGTTATCTATTTAAATATCACAATAACCTAGAGGTGGGCTAGGTCAGGTGTTCTATTTACTAATGAAGAAGGTGAGATTCAGTGTGGCCAAGTGACTTACTGAAGGTCACACAGCTAGTTCATTATCCCACCCAATGCTCTTTTGATTTCACTCTAACTTGACTCTTGCACTGTAGCTGAGCTGTGAAGACACTTCAGCAAGTTTAACTGTTTGATCAATAATTCAAGGAGCTCCTAATTGAATGGGGCAACTTTTATGGATGCAGTAAAAGGAAATGCATCCCTAAGGACTACTAAAGGTCACATGATAACAGCAAGTCAACCCACCTGGTCCTAATCATCCTTCTACATAAATTATTCAGATTAGGGATTACCTCTAGTGCAAAGCTGAGAAGCATGCTTATTCTGGAGCACTAATATGTATGTTCTCAAATATAATAAACAAATATACTGGGCCATGAGCAGGTGAAGGCGTCAAAGGGCCCATCCAGGAGCAGGCTTACAGGTTTCAGCAAACTACAAGTTTCGGGCTTGTCGCAGGTCATTTCAGAATAAACATCTGGGAGGCGATATCACTGACTCGGGTGCTGCAGAGTGAGGACGCAGGCTGTGCTATCAATGAGCAGCAGATGTTTGCTGGGGAGTTGAGATCTGTGACTTCAATTCCAAAAGTAAAATGATCTTTAAAAAACGGAAAAAGGTCAGAGTTATCAGTCACTTTTGTGGAATCCCTGCCGACTGCATAACTAATTGTGTATGAGAGCCAGCTCCAGTCTGAAGGATATGGTGCAGGAGAGCCTCTCATTTATCCTCTCGTGCTGTTCAGATAATTGTACCTTCTAGAAAACGTCAGCCAAAGAAAATCCTGCAGTCCTCAGACTCTCAATATCTTTTGAGTAATACATTTTTTTTTAAAGATTTATTTATTCATACAGAACTAGGGTACAGGCCAGAAATGCAGAGGGTGAGAGGATTCACCAGAGACAGAGTGGGGAGCAGGACAGGCAGGTCTACGCAGTACACTGCTGAGGGGAGCAGCGGGCGGGTCAGGAGAGGTCTGCCACGCCATGTGGTCACCTCCGGGGCAGGTGGGGATCGAACTCATGCGGAAGTGGCTTTAGTTTCTTAGTGCTGTGCTTTAACCCGCTGCGCCACCAGGGAGGGCCCTGAGTAATACATTTCTTATCCTTCAAACTGCTTTGGATGTATAAAAGAAGTAATTCCAAATCTTGGGGTCAGACAGCTCTGGTTTAAATCTCTAGTAGCTACTCAAAAACTGTGCTTTAAGATATATATTAAATCATTTTGGTTGCAAAAGTCACCATGTACTAGGGAAATGCACTGGGGTGCGTTTTTAATTTCAGCAAAACAAAGAACAAATCTGGAGAAGCACCAGAACCTCGACATTTCTGGGAGAACTCAACAATGATTATGGGGATATTTGCTGATGCTCTGCCATTAAAGGTCCCAATTTCTGCTGAAGATTAAAGCCACGAGAGAGGCTGATATTCTGGCCCTGTTATTCAGTTGAATATATTGTGATAAATTTTACTTTATCGATACCAGTGACCTTGGGGCACACACCCAGAAAAATCCTGCACTAGAAGGGGATACACCCACATTCAGCTTTTCTGTGGCTTCTCCCCTTTCCTGCTACAGCTTCCAGCTTTTCTTTTACCATTGCAGGTCTTCACATACCCACTGATCCCCTTTCATAAACCACTGATAATTATGTCCTTCCACACTGCATAGATTTTTGTCTTGATTGAGACAAAATAGCAAGTCTTCCCAAAGGACCTCTCTTCCTCCCATACTTGTGCACAGAGAAAAAACAACTAAAAAGACAAGCCTCCTTTCTCACAGGTTCAGCTTGGAGAATTTTCAGATAGAAGACAGAGAAAGCTTATGTTACAAAAAGAAACAGACAAAAAGATAACCACACAACAGAGACAGCTCCTATTGGTTTACAGCTCCCAGTGCCATCACGGGAGTATTTGGGATATTAGGAGTTTGTGTGAGTATAAACCCACCTTGTCCTCTCCCTGGTAACTAACCATCTCCAGCCCAAAAAGTGTTTTCTTCATCTGTGAAGTATGAAGGATTATACAGCTACAGCAGCCAGTACTTCTGCTTGAAGCGCGAAGAGCATACTGAGGTACACCGCAGGGGACCCGTTGACACCCTTCCTTGGATCATGAAACAGCATTATTTATATCAGCAGAGGAAAAAGTGACCAGTACTGTTCTTTCCACACTTGCCATACATTCTTTCCAGGTGGCAATTTCAGGTTGTGGTGAAAGCCTGACGTTAATTGTTTGTTAATGGTTATGATTCGCTGGCATATGCCTCTGAGTGCTTAATAGAATATTTCTATTATTTTGATAGCAGACCCCAAGTTAGGGCAAATTCAAGCTTAAGCAAATAAAAAACCTCCAGATAAATCAATGAAAAAAAAAAGATTTTTTTGGTAATGTTTGTGAGCAATATTTTTTATCCTTCTCGATCATCGTGATGCCTACTTACCAGTGCTGAAAGGCTACCATTTCCACAGATTGGCTAAGTATAGGAAAAGCAAGACACGAAAAAGGGTTATTAGCAAGCTTCTGATCTGACAGCTACACAGGCTGACTGGGGGCCTTGGGTGCTCTTTTCCTCTGGCTGATAGCCTAACACCACCTCCCTGTAGTCTTCAGAAACAATAAATAAGTCGAAGAGTTGCCATGTCAGTGCTAGCAGGTAAAGAAAAAGAAATGAGGCAGCTTGAAAATAATAAAATGAGGAGATCTGGGGGGAAATGAGAGAATATCTATAGAAACAAAAATTCATGCTTAATGATGCCAGTTCTTTCTACTCTAAACTAGTACCTCAAATGTTCTGAGTTTTAATTGTGCACAAACTATTTTAAAGGCTTTAAATATCTGTTGGTGAAACAACACACAATTTTGATCTGACTTAAAGTCAAGGGCTGTTACTTTGTTTCCTTGAGGGAGGAATTCTGTAAATACAGGCACATGACTTCTGCTTCCTTTTTCTTACCAGGCAGAGGTTGAGACAGGAGAGGTCTGTCATGTCATGTGGGTCACCTCCCTGACTGGGGATTGAATTTATGCTGCAGTGGCTGCTGATACCTTCATAGTTCTGTGCTTTAACCTCCTGCACCACCAGGGAGGACCCCCTTTTATAGCTTCTTCAAATTTATTTGTTAATTTAGTGGAGGTATCTTAATTATATATCTTAGAGCACTCCATGAACTACTTTATATTGGCCTGAAGAAGATATGTTCAAAGAAGGTAAGTAAGTGATTTGCCTGAAGTCACACAGCACTATACCTGTGGAAACACTGAAACATGTATACAGCTCCTACAGGCTAGAACATTTATGTATGCACACATGTGCATAAATATACACATTAACCTTTTTTACCTTTACCTTTTTTACCTTTAGCCACCTTAGGCTAAATGATAGCACTTAGGGGATTAGACTAGATACCTCAATGGATATAATTTCAGGAAACCCAAGCAAATACCGCCACACTCAAATTAACATTCTTGCTAGGTTGACATTTACAGTGTCTTTGATACAACATACCATTTTCATCCCATTATAAGACACAAGGATTTAAATGCAATGCAAATCAACCAGAAAAGCCTACACTGGTATATTAACCACAAGGCTTTTTTACCTTGAATGATGGAAACCCAATTTCAAGCTTGTTGAAGGACAAAAAAAAAAAAAAAAAAAGAAAGAACTCATTTGATCATATTACTGTAAATTAAAAAAAATCTCAGAAATAAAGTTGATCTAGAAGTTGAAATTATGTTTCAAGGAAGCACAGAATTACATCTCAATACTTTCCCATTTCTTATTTCTCTCCCCTCTGTCTGCTCTGCTGTCCTTCCCCACTTTTCCACTCCTGTCCCCATACTGCTCATGATCTCCACTGGAGAGAAGTCCTGCCCCTCCTGGGATCTGAAGCCAATTCTTAAAAGGGGCCTCTAATTGCCCTCATTGGGAAACAAGGGCCTTTGATTACTGCCTTCTCTCTGTTCCGCTTCATCATATTGAGCCTGAGAAACAAAGTTCCCCAAAGGGAGACAGAAAAGAACAAGTGAGTCACATGTCTCTGACAATGATTGACATTTAGACAAGAGTTTGAATGACATTTTGATTCCTTGCTGGGAACAGGTTTGGATTTCTAAGAAAGAAAAAAGAAGAATAAGATAAAGAATGCCGTCACTGGAAAATAATGAGGTTTATAATGGAGTCAGGCAGGACTATGTCAGGGAAGGAGGAAATTTGAGCATTGAGAGAAGGGAATGTAACCAGATAAGCCCTCCTGGCCCTACACGCTTCAATTTCAAGATAACACTGTGACATTTATTTATTTTATTGTGTTAAAGATTTATTATTTATGCATACAGAGCTGGGGTATAAGCCAGAGGTGCAGGGGAGGTGAGAGGCTTCACCAGAGACACAACGGGGAGCAGAGTAGGCAGATCAACTAAGTACACTGTTAGGGGAGAGGAATGGGGGGTCAGGAGAGGTCTGCTGTGCCATGTGGATCACCTCCAGGGCAGGGATCAAGCTCACACTGAAGTGGCTATGGCCAGCTTGCAGTGCTGCGCCCTAAACGGTTGCGCCACCAGGGAGGACCCTTGTGACATTTATTTTAATACATGGAAATCAGCCTCAGAGAATGTGTTTATGGTTCTTAATTCTTTTTTGTTTGCTTGCTTGTTTCATCCCTTGACTTAAATATGGTCACACAATAGAAAACATACCTGTCAGAATCAACAGAATAAGTAGCAGTGTGTCTCAGTGTTGTTTGTGTGCATAGATACGTATTGTGTGCATGTGTAATTTTACAGAGAGGGCTCATTTTGTTTTCAATGACCCTAGAAGTTGATGGACTACATGATAATGATTTACATTATTTACAAAAATAAATGGCAACTTACTTTTTAGGCTTCTTTGGTTCAGTAGAGTGACCTCTGTGCTCTTCTCCCAGGTCTCACTGATGCGGCTGCATGAGCAGAAGGAGCGGGGGAACAACTTAGCTCACCCTCCTTGCAGGTGGTAACTGGGAATCTCCTTTCTTCCCCTGGCCTCTCATTCTGCCGGGCCAGCCCAACCTCTCTGAGCACTGATTGCATTGATGTGTCTGAGAGCGTGAAGGTAGAAGTTCCAACTCCTTTAAGTTTTAGTTCTGGGAGTTTCCTAGCAGAAATTAAGGCAAAGTGAGTTGGCCAACACAAATGATCAGACTGGTACAGATGCAAGGCCGAATACGTAGACGACACCACTGAAGGAAGCGTTGATAATTCACACTGAAGACTGGGTACAGATGCATGGGCAGTGGCTGTGGCTGTATTTTTAATGATCTATCAAACTCCTTGAATGTCAAGGTTCAGGCACAAAATTGCTGGAAAAGCCTCCTAATGATGACTAGATCTTAGCTCTCATCTAGATTTTTACACCCAGGTACTTAAACTCTGGATGGTCAAATCAAACAGTTTTTCTTGGTTTTGGTGCTGGTATAGTGGGCAATGGTTAGGTAGAATACCAGATTCAGCTTTAGGGTTACAAATAACTGGCTTCAGGTTACAAATAATTGGCTTCTCTATGAGGAGGAGAACCAGGTGATCTGACCTGTCTCCTTCCACCCGTTCAGGCTCCAGCTGTTTTATATCCAGAGACTCTGGCTTAAGCCAGTCATCACCACCCTGTACCCCTGCTCCTACAGTTTTCCAAAAGTGCACCCTCTATTCTGGACATCAACTTTGTGTACCCCCTATCTGGCACTGGGTCAGATCCCCCCACCAAGTCATGGAGAATATAGGGATTGATAAAGCAGCCACACACACACACCCGTGAGATGCACCGTCCCAGTGTCACAACAAACACAGTTCAGTTCTATTTGTCCTTCCCCTTCCCATGGGGCCCTTCATCCCTGGTACCTGCTGGGTGGTCCATTTATCCTTAGGGGTGATTGACTGCTCTGCTCCCATTTAGTCGGGAGCATAAGGAGGCGATGAGGACAGTAGCTTCTCTGCGCCGCCATCTTGCTGGACTCTCCTAATTCAGCCTTAAAGGGTCTCTTTAAGAGTTGATATCTTGATTTTTCTGAGTGAAATGCCATGTTCGAATCATGACACTGATCCCCAATCAGTAACCATCAGTGAGCTAGCTACTCATCAACAATGCATTAAACTATATTTGTAAACACTCAGATTTTAATTTAATAGTTAATATTTTAATCCATCTTAATTGAATCTCTTGGCACATAAGTTAGTCTTGGGGATAAAAGAGTAAACACAAGCATAATGTGTTACTTTGTCAAATCCACAAACACCATGTTGATGTGTTCAGGGTCCCTAATGTAGATTCATGAGTTCACATAACTCATAATTACTTATGAAGCCTGTTTGTAGGCCAGGCTGAATGGACTTGTGCTAGTACTTAGGTGCATAAGACAGAGATACTGTTCTTTTGTTGATCTAGTAATGAGGCTGAAATAAAGGTATTTGTAAAACATGATGGGAATTAGGTTTACGGGGCCAGATGCTTTCCAGAGGATTAAGTAAGGAAATGTTTCAATTTTTTATAGTGCATGAAGCCCCGGTTAGACTGAAAGACATCAAATGGATGTCTAAAGGATGCAGCTAATATTCCAAAGCAGGACAATGTGACAGCAAACTCCTTTTATACAAATTGCAACCAGCTATTCCTAATTTACTGCCTTTGCAACAATTGCCTATTGCTATACAATTACTGCTAACTGGCTTCAAAAAGAATTGTCTCAGGTTCTAAGAGCCAGAATTTCAGGCACATCTAAGTAGCTCCTGGGCTCAGGGTCTCACCATATTGCAGTCGACACACCTGCCAAGCTGTGACGCCTGACCCGAGAAGAAAGCAGTTTCAAGATCACTCCGAATTTTACTGTATTTCATCCTTGCGGTTGTAGGACTGAGAGCTTTGGTATCTTGCTGAGTTTCAGCTGGAGGCCAAGCTCAGCTCCAAAGGCTTGCCCACTGCCTCCTCCCTCCCACATGGCCTGCTTTATAGGCAATCTACAAGGCCATCAAGAGAGCAGGAGCGAATCAAGAAAAGAGTCACATACCGTATAATGGAGCTTCATCAGGATGAACTCCCACCGTCCTTGCCTGCCTCGTCAGTCACAGTTCCTGTCATGATCAAGGGGGCTATACAGGCATAAACACAAGATACAGGTGCATGAGGGCCCTAAAATCTGTCCACCTCCCCAATGGCGAGCATTAGAATGGCTTGAGGGTTCACTCTTGAATTTGCTCTCACCTTAAGAGTTTTCAGCTGCTACAGAGTATTCACATACATACATTTATCCTCATGTAAATGCACTTTTTTTTAAGCTTCACTCACAAGCTTTTTGCAAAAAACATTTCCGTTTTAGCATTAAACTCTGGGTTTGAATCCAAAATGCAGTGATCTCTACCTTCAGTACCTCTGAGCACAGAGCTGTAGGGCAGGGGACTCCTGAGAAAAAACTTCCACTTCAAGATTGTGAAGCAGAAATCACAGTTCCTACCAAGGACCTTTGCAGGCCACGGAGGGTCCAAAACACTCCCAGAAATAGCCCTGGATAGAATTGTCAGGAAAGCAGTCCTGTAACCACCTGGAAGTCCTAGAATACCCCTTGGGAGTCCTGTAACCCCACTGGGGATTCACTTATGTGAACAATACTGCACATTAAAGGAAGCATGTGTCAGATGAATCCTTTTGACCTGAGTGTGGTGACAAACTCAGGAGCTTGGTAGAATGGACAAGTTTTATGGGGCAGAGAACTTCCATGAAGACACCTGGCTGGGCCCCTCTGGAATCAAGCCACTATATCACAGGTCTCTTTGGACTTCAAATATATATTCTTTTCCCTACTCAAAAGAAGGCAGCTTGGGGAGGGGAAATTAGAAAGCCTATTCTACTTTAGTGATGGGGCACACTAACCTCGGGCTCTCAAGAATAATAGTAAAACTGATGGGACAATGGGGAAAGGAAAAGGTTGCTCTATGTACCTAATAGCACTTCAGATGACAGAAAAATCAATAAAGCAGCAAACCAACGCGTTAAAATGTGGGCCTTGGAATCTGGCAGACTTGAGTTAAAAGGCCAGCCTGCCACATTCCAGCTGTTTGACTGCAGGCTGTTACTTAGTGTCTCTGAGCCCCAATAAAAGCGATATTAAAAATAATAGTGTTTTGTGTGAGAGTTTCTGCTAAGCATTTTCATGCATTACTTCATTTATCACTTACCATAACCCTCTCAAGTTGCCCTTAATCAGAACTCCTTCAATTACAAGTAAAAAAATACTTTAATTTCTACATTTGAAGTAAGCAGATTAAGCAAAAGTGAAATATTAGTATTAAAAATCATTAAATGAGGGGTTCAACAGGGAAAGATCCTACTGAATGGGTAGGTTACAAGTCATTAGATCTACTTGCACACTCTCCTCTCACATGATTTACCCTCACTCTTTCATCCCGTGGGCACAGTTTCTCCCATTCAGTAAGATGGACAGGGCAGTGCCAGAGGATAGCTAGGAAGATCCCTGACCACTCACTGACCAATGTCCTTCCTATACCTATACTCACAACCATGGGGGTCCATTCTCTGGGTGTCTTGTCCTAGTTACGTGCCAGCCCCTAAAGTTGGTGATGGGCCATCATCATAAATCTTATTGGTGAAGGATGCAGATAAAATAAGAATCTGGTAACTTCCACAGGAAGGTGTATTTAGCTAACATTTTTTTTAGATAAGAAAGCTAAAGTTTAGAGCAATTACATAAACTGTGGATATCATCCAGATATAAGTGGGAGAGCAAGATTTGATGGTGGGTTAATGATATTTACTACCTACTGTAAGGGTTATTAATAATAAACTGTGTGTTCAATTTAGACTATCAGACTATTCTCACTGATCCCAGGAGTGAAATAATATAGGGAGTATTTGAGAAAAGGTTTTATATGGCTTTGAAAAAGGCAAGCAAAATGTCACTTTTTGTTATTAGGTTTAACCAAAAATTTGTTTTCAAAGGTGAAGTTTTATGAAATTAAAATTGATGGAACTTAACAAGCAATTGGTTTGCTTCCCCTATGTTGGAATGAGAAGGCTGAGAGCCCATGAGAAACATGTGGAATCCAGGCTCCGTGCTGATGACCTCACATCTGATTTTGGACAAGTCACATACATCATGACTCCTCTTCTAGAAGGAAGACCAGTACCTGTTGCCTCACTTCACAGACTCCCTTGAGACTCGAAATGGAAAGAACACATCAAAGTATATTGAAAAACCTAAAAATGCAATCCAAATGGAAGATGGCATTTATTTCTTAAGATGTACTTTCTTCTAGCTATGTTATGTGCCCTTTTTTTGCTGAGAATGTTCCCCAAATCAAAGTGAAAGTGGGTCTTTATAGTAGTATGAAGTATAGCAAGTCATTTGGAAAGTAAAGAAGAAAAGAAAAATTCACCAATGATTTACCTATCAATTTTCTTTTCCTACATATAGTTATTATTGTTATTTGTTTTGGTGAAGAAAGATTTGCAATTAGTCCTAGGGAACAGGAGTCTTATGGATTAAGTAATGTACCTGACAAAAGGCTTTGCTTTAATCCATAAGAAATGTATTTGTCTTTTTATTTATGCTCTTCTACAAACAGGAAAATCTTGCTGGCTATCCTAACACTGTCTTTCATTTATATCCCTTTGATGCCTAGGTCTATGAACAGGCTGGCATGGAGGATTCTGAGGTCAACCTACAAGCCAGATCACACTCAGGTTCTATGCTGAGGAGGTCGACCAGCAGGTCCGCCCCTCAGGGAGTCAGCCTAGAGGATGATGTTAGAGTTAGAGTTTGGCCCTGGCTCTGCCTAGCGGTTGCCATACTTGACCAGCAGGCCAGCAACACCATCAGCCTGGAATGTGTGGAGGTTGACCTGCAATATAGCTCAGGCACAGCCTGGAGGCTTAGTATGTCAACTGGAGGTCCTGCCCTTGCCCAAAATGGAGGTCACAGAAGTCGTGCTGTTGGGCCACTTGCTCAACATGGAGGCTCCAAAGTCAAACAGCAAGCTGGTCCTGGTTCAGCCTGGAGGTGGCCAAGGTCAACCTGCAGCCAAGAGGCTAAGGAGGTTGACCAGCATGCCTGACAAGGCTCAGCCTGAAGGCTGCCCAGTCTGACCAGGTTCCCCCACCTCCCCACCCCCAGCTCCCCAGCAGTCTTGAGGCTGCTGAGGTCGACCTGTAAGCCGTGTCTGGCTCAGCCTGGAAACAAAAAAGGTCAACCAGCAGGTTGTCCCCATCTCTGGAGGTAGGACCATTCTCAGCATTATTTCTCCTGGACCCCTTCCACTCCACACAGACTTTCCTTTTTTTTTTTTTTTTTCCTTGTGAGTGATCTCTCCCCCCAAAGATCTTGAATCATCTTTTGGTTTCTCTCTGTGTGAATGTCTCTCTGTGTGAATGGCCTGATTTACAGTTAGACTCTACCAGCACCACGGAGAAACAAAACAAAGTGGGACTTCTTGTGAATAATTACTTTAGGAAATAAATCCAAAATGCAGCTGGATAAAGCGATAGAATTCATGCTTCATCTCATTCATCCTGACAGTTGCAGGAATCCAGGTCCAATTGTGCTACTGCTAAAACTACAGACACAGGCTGGCAAAAAATAAAAGACATGAGATTGTCAAAGCAAATCTCACTGCCGTTGAAAGACTCTTAAATTTTGCCCGCGAAGGGCACCAGGCTACTTTATGTGCTCCTGGAAAATGGCTGATCAGGCAGGAGACTCTGAATGATTTTCCATTTGTCATGTGCCAATCACTCAATAACATGCTATCACCTGTCATGCAGGAT
Source organism: Condylura cristata (assembly GCF_000260355.1). NCBI lineage: Eukaryota > Metazoa > Chordata > Mammalia > Eulipotyphla > Talpidae > Condylura > Condylura cristata. The sequence goes on along the minus strand of NW_004567112.1, from coordinate 13,140,134 downwards.
GATCCTTCTGGGGTCACTCCAGGTCTCGGGTCTCGGGTGGTCTCCTCTGGCAGGGAGAATTCAGCTAGGAGAAAAGGTCCCCTTGTCTCCTCACATGGTTTTAATTTTGGGTTCAAATTGGATATACAAAAGTAATTAGATGCGTTCTGAGAAGATGATTTAGGATAATATAAAAAAAGTAAGACAAACATGTCTACATTTAACAAGCTAACATAGTTAATAGATTATTGCTTAAGACATATTAGTTAGCAACCAAACACTTAAAGACAGAAATTATTGAAATTTCTGTATTAAAACGTTTAAGGTTCTAGGGAGTTGAGGTAAAAAGCAATGGTGTGAGAAATTGCTGTTATTCATCATAAATCCATAGACTTTAGGCGGTGCTATTACTTTGTGTTATAATTTATGTATAATTTATGTTAGATATAATTTATAGTGTGCTTGTGAGATTCTAGGAAGTCATTTGTATGGAATGTGAACAACATAAACATTTTATCAACTAACAATATAAAATTTTATACTTATTTTCTACTTGGGACTTTATGTATATTAAATATGGGTCCATTATATACCCATATAATTATTTATAAAATATGAGAGGGTTGTGTTTATTATTCCATTTATTAAGTGATAGTATATGAGTCAAAAATGTTAGGGATATATCCAGAATTACTGAGAAGCCTTGGACCCAGTGATGAGAAAGTAAATCCCTGACTCTCAGGTAACTTTCTTTTCCCCATCCCCCATCACCTGACAAAAGAGGTGTTCACAGACATACTTGCTGGTGGTGACTGTCTGAACAATTTTAAGACAAGTGGAAGGAAAAGAATGCTTTGTTATTCACAGAGAATCTGACCTAATATTTGAAACAGATCAAAAATGCTAACTGAAGATTGTTTCAAATAATGTACAAGTGAGCCAATGAATCATAGAGCACAAAGTATTAGACATTAGAGAGATCCACCCCTAACACTGCAAAGATGACACACCATTGCATTCTTCATAACAGAAAGAAAACTGGAATCAGTAGGCCATAAGTCAGGTGTAGGCGGCGAGACTGAGATTCAGGGACTGGCACAACCAACAAATATATTTGTCTCACTATATTGAGCCAGTGGAAAGGAGTGAGAAAGATGCAGACTAGTGAGCAACTTGAACAGATAAATAGCCAGGGCAGACCTGGCAGCTGAACCACAGTCCCATCATTCATCATGGCACTTTCACTGGGAGAAGTGAGGGCATTCTTTCCACCCAGGGCTTTCCTGACCATCCTGATGGCTGTAAAGTGCCAAGCTTGTTGCATTGAGCTGTCTGCATGACATGTGAACGCGCTCTCCTTGGAGATTCATTCAGAATGTGTCTGTGTATTATTTACGCCTCCCTCCCTCCTTGTCTGGACCTAAGCTTTTGGTGGGAAATTCTAAGCTTAGCCCTTTTGTGCTAGGTCTGATCTCCACCTCTCATCTGCATGCCTCTGCACAAGCCAGGCCCTGGATTTGTATGACTCTCTGTAGCATATATGTATAAAACAATTTTACCATGATAGCTTTTAATAAAAGGTGACATGGAAGCAGAACTAGTTTGGATGGGTCAAAGTCTCCTCATCCCCCTGAAATCCACTTTGTCACCCCTTTATTAAATACAGAAAAGGAAGAATTTGGGGAGCACAGACATGCACACATACCCCTCCACACACATCCCTCATGGGCTGTACCCCAAGAAAACTGTCTTGAATCTCCTTTTTAATAGAAGGCTCATTCAATCACTCAGTAGGTTAAAATAGCCCATATACCCTAATTTAGGGTGGTCTAAATTTCAACTTACAGAAGAGACTAAACATGTGTATGTATGAACTTGTGCGTGTGTGTAGGGGGAGTTGCTGGTGTCTTCTTTATGCAGAAAACAAGTTGAGTCAATGTTGATGGAAGATTGACATCGAATGCTGTTTGTAAATTCATTAGAAAGCAGGAAAGGATCGTTATGTTATTATGAGTTTCAGGTCACATGTATTAACTCCACGTCATTCCAGTTTGCAGTGATCTGTGACTTCCTGCCACATCTTTTCACTGAATCTCAAAATCAATTTGTAATTTAATAAACTGGGGTCCGCCAAAAGTACAAAATTATGATCAAGTATGAAGACCTAATTTCATTTCTATCCATAGTCAGGTTATGTTGAAGAAAGCCTCACCCCGAAGTGATAGTGTTTGTGCAAGCACTCATACACGCATGAGATAAACCCTCAGGAAAGGAGACCAACCTGTTCACCATTTGAGGAACAAGTTGGGTTGTTGAAGAACTAAAGTTGAGGTCAAGCATAAGACTTCCACAATAAAATCGGCTCTCTGTAAACCTCCTTTCAGAAGACAATTTTTATTAGGAGTTTCTCAGGAACATGTGTGTTCCATGAACTTCTCATTTCCAGCCCTTCTCTAGCATCTTAAATTCAATTTGCAACTTAATGTCATGAAGTCTGCCAAGGATGGGGTCTTCTATCTCACACAGAAAAACACATAGCGTTCTGTGCAGGAAACTTATCCGTAAAACACCAGTGGCACTAAGCTATCAGATTGAAAGAAAATCACATTTCATAAATTCTGAATTTAATCTATATGTAAATTTAGCCAACATTCTTAAAAGAATAATAATTCATGAGTATTGATGTTTACACTGCTTGGCAATTTATATATATATATATATAAAACTTTAAGTAATGATCCAAATACAAATAACAGTAATTTTTTTTTAAATGAAAACAGGTACTTGGTTGTCTGAAGAGATTCAGGAGACCCATCTCTTGTTTTCAGAGAAATAAAGGCACAGGAAAATTCCCTGAGCTGCCAAGGAAGACACCTTCCACCTAGTCTTCCACTTCTCCCCTCCTATTCATTCTTCTCAAAACACAATGGATGAAGGTCAGAATTTGAACATTTCCTAGAAGCACTGAATGTTCCTCCTTACTACCTCATGGACCCTGGCTGAGGCCATTTTCCCTGACTCTCCATGTGTGCTGACTGCCTTTCTCCAACCCCCAGGTACTTGGGTTTCACATTTTCATGTGTCCCTTGGCCTGAAATGCTTCCCTTAGAGGAACGCAAATCACTCACTTCCTAGCTACAGGCCTCAGTGACCTCATGTATGAAGTGAGAATGAAAGACTTTTAGATATCAGCTGTTAAATCTATGAAATGCAGCTATTATTTATTCAATACCTTTTACTTTCCCTAAATATGCTGAAACATTTTTAGGTATCTTCTAGTAATCTACATAGTAAAGCATATTAAATAACATATTTCTTCCCATCATTTCACTAGTTGCAGTTTCATGGAATCTCAAGGATAGGACTATCCTTAAATATTTGTTTATCTCATCTTGGAAATTCATTATAATCATCCCAAATGTCACTGTGAAGCATTTTCCTTTCAATTAAAAAAAAATCTAGTTAACAATATTCTTTGGAGTGTCACATCCTTTTTGTGTATATCGGACAGCTAGAAATTTCAAAATTACTACATTGTTCTACAACCTATTTTATAGCTAGTAAAAACAACTAATGGAATTTACACACTTTCATGAACTCTGACAGTGAACAAAGAATATTCCAAATAAATGAACAAGTAAAGGAGCATTAATTAGTATCTAATTTGGAACAGGAGAGTGCTGAGCTCAATAATTTGAAAATTAATTGAACTTTTATGTTGATGTTAGAAGTTAAAAGCATCCCAAGCTGTGTAATTTTGAGACTAGATTAATATTACCTAGCAAAAACTTCCAAGAATACTGATTTGTTGGAGAAGTATAGATATAATGTGTAAAGTTATCAGGAGATTAAACAAGGGAAATATAACATATCAGAAATGGACAAGCAATGGAAGTGTATTAAATTTCTGGCTACAATGCCAAAAAAAAAAAAAAAAAAAGAGAGGCCAACCGCACATACCCTTATTACATTACTTATGTCCACACCCCAGATCACTGCAGTTTCTCTCAATACATCAGCCAGAAATAGGAACTGGAGAGCCTTTGTTTTGTCATAAATTTGAATATCTTTAGGAAAACAGATAATAGCTATATGAACTCCACATTGCAACCTCAGAAATTTTCTTGAGATTGGGATTTATCATTCTCATTTGTCCTCATTATGGATAATTCCAGCCAGTCAACATTATAGTTTATCAGAAGAGATGCCAAATGCTGATGATAGAACAAGAGAGAAAGATTTCAAAATGCACATGAGGCCTCCAACATCATATTTTCAGAGCCAGAGCCAGGGCCTCGGCATACCTCAAGCAAACATAGCCCCACCCCCAACCCCAACTTTTTCTTGGCTACACCAATTTGAAGATATTTAATTGTTCTGCTCCTAGACTTGCACTTTTGTAGATTGGAGATGTCAACACTTCACTTACTGCTGGGCAGTCTGTACAGAAGATGTGATGAGGCAAAAACAGGATTCAAATCACAGCAGGTGGACCCAGGACCCCCACTTTGACTGGGAAGGAGCTAATCCACCTGTATCTTGTTCTCATGTGTTTCTGACGCACAAAATTCAGCATTGGCACAAAGCATGTACTCAATGTATTTTGTTGTTATCATTGTACAAAACAGCATCTCTTTACATTTTGCAATACTTGACCCAAGTCATTCAAGATGCAAAAGGCAACAGGAGCTCAACAGGGTTCACACAGGGGCAGATGTTGTTCTGAAGGCTGGATGGGAGCCAGCCTGGTACAGGGAGGCAGGTGAGCAGTCACTGTGGGTTGTTTCTGTCCCTTGACTGCTGCATCTGTCACAGCAAAGGCAGCTTCTCAAGTCAGCAAATTTTCGGGAATCACTATCGCTCAACCTCACAGGTGTGTCCTGCTACCTGTGATGGGGGCAGCTGTCCCTTTTGTTCAGATGCAGGAAAGCATGCTTCAGAAGTTTACTGTCCTTCTCACACAGATGTGAGTGGTATTGTGCCCAAAGAAAATTTTGGTTGAGATATAGAATCCCTATTTTATTTTAAAGATTTATTTAGTTATGCATACAGAACAGGGTTACAAGCCAGAGGTGCAGGGGCAATGAGAGGTTTCACCAGAGTCAGAGTGGGGAGCAGAACAGGCAGATTAACACAGTGCACTGCTGAGGAAAGCATTGGGCAGGTCAGGAGAGGTCTGCTGTGCCATATGGATCACCTTCAGGGCCAGGGATTGAACTTGCACTGAAATGGCTGCGGCCAGCTTGCAGTGCTGCATCCTAACCCATTGCGCCATCAGGGAGGGCCCCAGAAACTCCGTTTTATATACTGAAGGGTCACAATGGCAAACAATCCTCTAATAAACTTCCAGAATACAATATAGTTTTCATGATGAAAATACACAGGATGATCCTGAAGAATGAAAGCCCTAGGTAACTCCCTCTGGTTCTTTCTTTCTTTCATTTTTAATTCAGTAATCATTTCTTAGCACCTATTCTGTGCTGAGTCTTAAAGATACAGAAATTATGGTGTCAACTCTTGCTACTTCCCCCTGTGGAGCAGACAGGCCTGGGGGTAGGCAGGGCATGGGCCTGCTCATAGGAGATTTTCGGGAACCAGGAACAGTATAAAAGACAGATGTGGGCGCCTCCCTGGTGACACAGGGGCTAAGTCTCAGAGTTATCAAGCTATCAGCAGCCACTGCAGCATGAGTTTGGTCCCCACCAGGGAGCTTACCCACATGGCACAGCAGACCTCTCCTGACCCACCTGCTGCTCTCCTCAGCAGTGTATTTCAGTCAGTCTGCCTGTTTTGCTCCTCACTCTGTCTCTGGTGAATCCTCTAGCCCACATCTCTGGCCTGTTCTCGTATATGTAAATAAAATAAATCTTGAGAGAGAGAGAGAGAATCCTCCCTGTTGGCATAATGTTTTAAAATGCAGCACTACAAAGCTAGCACCAGCTGCTTCAGCACAAGTTCAATCCCTGGCCAGGGAGATGAACCACAGGGTGCAGCAGACCTCTCATGTCTCACCTGCTGCTCCCCTCAGCAGTGTACTTTGTTGATTTGCCTGTTCTGCTCCCCACTCTGTCTCTGGGGAATCCTCTCACTGCCCCTGAACCTCTGACTTGTACTCCAGTTCTGTGTGCATAAATAAATCTTTAAAAGAGAGACAGACAGACAGACAGAAGTGCTTGGTTTTACATGACCTGGGTGAAGGAGGCCCAGAAGCAACTCTGTAATTAGAATGGTTGCTCTGAACCTTGCAGGAGCATTTGTCAGGCCAGCAGGCAATGGCCTTCAGTGTAGGCTGTGTTACCACAAGGCGACAAGATCTTAAATAGCCAGAGATGGCCTTCACCTTCCTGAGCCTCAGTTTCCTCCTTGACTTTTAGCACCTCTACAGTGTTAATGATTACAGCTCGAGCCAAGGAGAAGAGGTCATTCTGTAATCCAAGTCAGTCTACAGGAGGTAGAGAAATGCCTGGTAATAAGCTTTCTAGCATTGTCAAGCAGGCTGAACAAATAGAGAAGAGGAATTAAGCATCTGTGCTGGTTTTCGTGTTGAAATGGGGGTCCCCAGGAAAAGGGGAGGTTCCAGGTTCCTTGCCCCACCCAAGGGAGGGTGGAGCTGAGCTGGGAGAAGACTCTGAGAGGAAGGAGACAGGATGGAGGCCAGAAGGAGACCTGAGGAGGCACATGGAGCAGAGAGACCTGTGAAGAAGCTTTGTCTTGTTTCTTGGCCCTGACTAGTTGAAACAGGTGCGGGTGAGAGACCCGTGGGGAGGTGACTATGACAGCTTTTACCTGGATGTTGATTTTGCTCTTTTCCTCCCAGAACTGCCTGGCCACTTCTGACCCTTTTCTATGGGCCCCTGCTGGAAGGTGCTTTCCACTCATTCCTTTTCAGCATACTTTTACCCACAGAGATGGGTAACGTTGGGTGTTTGATTTAGAAACTATATTCTTTATATTTGCTGTATTGCACACTGTATTCAAGTTCCTTTTCATTAAATATCTTATATGTTTTGTCTTGACGCGGTGGGCGGCAGAACCCATTTAGAGCAGGCAGGCTTGGGGTTCAGCTGTGTCCTTCTCCCTGCCCTGTAACAATGTCAGACAGAAAAGCGCCGCCATTTATCCTCTGAGTGCACGTGTCCAAGTTATTTCTCTAAATCTCAATGTCCACACTGTATTAAATGCCAACAGGTGTTCCTTTTCCCCCTGTTTTCCCTTAAAGGACGGCAGCTTGTGCAGTAATGGAGGGCGCTGCAGAGGCACAAGACAGGGCAGGGGCTGAGGAGGCTGTGGGAAACTGCAGGGGTGGATGCCAGGTCCTGTGCCGAGCAGGCAGAGGGGCACACCCGATGGGGAAGAGCACCAACCCAGGGAGGCGGGGATCTTGAGGCGCCTTACTGGCCGCTGATAGCGTGCGACCCCTGTGAACTCGGTCATTTCAAACAAATGAATGAACATGGTGCTTGCAGCCTGAGGTAACACAAACAGATCAGTACCCTAATCTCTGTTTTTAATTAAACTCTTGGAAAGCTGCCTTTCCAAATCTATTAGCACCTCACAATAAAGTCCTCAATGGAGGGGGGGGGTTCAATATTGGAGGACTCCAGCGTCTAAGGGAAATAAATTGTCAACAGTTCGTGTTCAGGTTGAGTTTTGCTTGCCCTTCACTTTAAACTGTGACCTTTGAAGGTTGAGCATTTAAAAATGTTTAAATGTTTCATTTGTGTCAGTCTGGTATGCGCAGAAGTGAGACCATAAGGAGGGAACGATGCCCGCTACCAAGGTTTTAGGACTGATCTTCGTGTCCTGGGCTCTCTTATTTTGCTCTTTCCTGCAAGGCTTTAAGTGTGATTCTTAATTAAGAATTAAGATTCTTAATTCTTTTTGCTAAATTAGATGACTGAACATATATACGAAACAATAGGAAATGTTAGCATGTCAACAGAGGGGCAGAAGCAGATGTAAATTTACTCTTTGCCATTCCAAGTTTCCTCTATCAATATCTTCATGGCTGAAACCTTCTCTCTCCACATTGCTGGTGGGTCTTTTATCATTTCCTTTTAATCACCAGTCATTAAGATCTATGTACAAGAATGAATGAAAATCATACACAGAAAGATGCAATTAACTGATGAGCCAAACTAAGGATCTTTCTAGAAGCTTCACAAGAATTAAATTCCAAATTGAACATGGCTGGATGCTTTCGGTTGTCACAACCCACAAAGGGGGTGATGGGAAGGAGGTTCCTGCAGCTACTGAATGGAAAGCAGGGAGGCTGCTAAATCTCTCACAATTCAAAGGGCACCCCCCAAATACCTATTTGACTACAAGTGCAAGTGGTGATGTGATACATGTGAGAGATGGAGGAAGTTGAGAGATCCTGGGTTAGGAGGATAGAGTACTTAGTAGTACAGTGTTCAACAGAATGGAAAGTGGGAGAGGGACAGAGGCTATCTGTCAAGAGGAAACCACAGTGCTTCTTTACAAGAATCAAAGTGTATTAACATATGCTCCTAGGAGGCAGTCTGAGTAAGCAGCAGGATGCAGTCAGATACTCACCTTTGGAAGGAAGAGAAGATCACCACTCCTGAGGCTTCTGTGGATATCAAATCCTGATTTCAGAGTATCACATAGCTGTTATTTCCAATCATGGAAGTCACATCTCTTTTCTCCATTGCTCTTCTTCTCCTGCAGCCCGTGGGTTGTTCCTGTTGCTTCTTGGCTCCAAGTGCCAGGTTCTCTCCATCATCACACTCACTGCTGTACTCCTTCACTGAAGTTTAGGGAAAGTCCTCATACCTTTTTAAGTCCAAGTATCTCATCTGTGCAATAGCAAATCGATAGATTGCAAATAAGTGTGTAGGACGCTCCAAATCCAGTTATGATATTCAAACAAAAGTAAATTAAACTTGCAATACACTTATAGAGGAAGTTTTATACATTGGTGGGGATGTAAAATGGTCAGCCATTTGGGGAGACTCGTCATTTCTTGAATAGCTCAACCATATGATCCAGCAATTATACCTCTTGGTATTTACCCAAAGGAACTAAAAATTGTGAAGTGAAATTTCATGAGTATGTCCACACAAAAACCTGTACTTAGGTGTCTAAGCAATTTCATTCACAATGCCAAAATCTGAAAGATATTTCTCAGTAAATGGGTGGATAAATGCAGATTATGGGATATTATTCAATTCTAATAGAAAGGAGTTATCAAGCCATGAAAAGATGTGGAAGAAGCTAAATTACATTTATTAGTAAGTGAAAGCAGCCAATCAAAAAAACTACATACTGAAATATATAATATTCTGGAAAAGCACAGCCAATGAGACACTAAAAAGGTCTGTAGTTGCAAGGGGAGGGAAGCGAGTGAGTGATGAACAGATGAAGCAAAGAGAGTTTTTAGGCCAGTAAAACTATAACATATGATGATCCTTAATTATGAGGGCAGGGGACAGATATTTGTCAAATCCATAGAATATATAACCCCAAGAGTGAACCTGAACGTAAGCTATGGATTTGGAGGTATAATGTATTAATGTGATGACTGATACTTGATCAATTGTGGCAAATGTGTCACTCACTCTGAGGTGGGATAATAGTGGGGAAGACTATATTTGTGTGGGGTGGGGGGGTCACATAATCTCTTTGTACTTTCTACTCAATTTTGCTGCAAACCAAGAAATATAGTAAAAATAGCATGCTTAAAAGGAAAAAAAAATCTGAGGTTGCAGGATGTACACTTTCTTCAGAGAATTAACAAGGTATTTTGGAAAGGGTGTATGATCTTCAGAGCTATGCTTTTAGGATATTTGTCTATGCAAGATGCACTGACAGAGGGTGGTAGGACAGTAAAGTTATCTTAGCATATGAACAGGAAGTGAATTTTTTCTGAGTTCTGGGGGCCAAGTCTTTCCCTCTACACTGTAGACATACCCTAAGAAAAATCAGTCTTTGTAGAAAAGCCAATCCAATGATCATTTAGGATTGGCTTTTCTACAAAGACCGGTTCCTTCAGAAACGATTTTTGATTCAAGGAGCTGTGATACTTGACATGAATCTCTGATGTCTGTTTCCTCTTTGAGAAAAGACCTGTCAATATTTCCTAGATTAGACAAAGTGCAGCAACATTTAAAGTCCAGCTCTTCACCCGCTTCCACACGCAGGCTCCCAAAGGACCCTGGGCCAGATTCGGCAACCTGTCTCCCTTTGCAAGACACCTTTCTGATTTCAGACTGACAGTTCCTCCTCAGTCAGATCATCCACTCTTTTTTTTTTTTTCACATGTATTTTTGGATTTGGTAGAAGACATAGTCTGTGTATTTTGACTTTTTTCAGGGTTTGAAGATTTAGCTGAATTGATATGTTTTATATCAGTTTGTTTATTTTAATTATCTTTTAGACTTTCAGTTTCTAATTATGTCACAATTTATTGTCTGTTGAAGATCATATATGCTCAATATGCTCAACATTTTCCCAGCTGTAATACATTAATGATGTAATGGGACTTCAAGCATATATCTTCTGCATATGCATGAACATTTTTTTCAAGGTAGGTATAATAAGCTCTGGAACTGTTGGGCAAAAACATGTGAATCTTACAGTTTGCTTAATATTTTCAATTACCCCAAAAAGAATCACCAACTCCAAGGTGCTTCTCTATGAAATTTCCAAATTTGCTATATCTATGCCCAGTTCTTTTGAGTGATTTGACTTTAGGTTTACGTTAAGTATTATGGGACTGAAATAACATCTTACTATTACTTTCACTTGTCTTTCCTTGATAACATATCAGATTGAGAATGTTTTCATGTACATCTTGGTTATTTGTTATATATCTTTTGGGGATGACATTTTTCATATGTTTTACCCATTATGTCAGTGCACTGTTTATCTTTTTCACTTTGATTTGTAGACACCCTCTATAAATTTTGGATACTTATTTTTGTCAGCTTTATGCTTTGCAAATATCTTCTCAAAATCTGTTGCTTGTCTTTTCTACTTTGTTTATGATCTAGTTGGAGGAACAGATGTTTTTCATTAAATGGATTCAAACATATCCACTTTTCCTTTATGATTTGTTCTCCCGTTATTAAAAAGAACCATATTTGCAAGCCAAAGATTGTTAACGTTTTACATTTTAGTCTCAATATTTAATGTTTTATTTTGTATAGTTATCCTTTTGTCCACCAGAATGTAATTGTGCCTGAATCTTTCCTTTTCTTATGAACCCTCCTTCATCTTCTCCCTGAATCCTGACTTGTGATCAGACAGTTTAACCCCCAATTTCCCTTATGAAGTCATCCCAGAGCTAAACCACTACAGATGTTTCCCTCCCTGGTCTGCTAAAACACACCCCACTGAAATTGTGATCATCTCTATCAGAATAATGGAAATGTAAATAAATATTTGCAGCATCCAGACAGGTAACCTAAAGAAGTGAAATGGGGCAGGGTGAAGGTGATGAAGGGGAGGCTGGAGAGAGCACAGACTCAGGCGGGCACTGCCCATAGAGAGGAACTGCTATATGGACCTTCTATAAGGCCTCTCACTGTCTTGGGAACTATGGATCCCGAGTTGCCAGATCTTCTGATTCTTATTTCTAAAAGTAACCAGGGATTTGGATTTTTATATAAAATTTCTTGATTCTTAAAGCTGGCATCAATTTGAAATGTCTAAGTGAATGAGATGTTCCGTGATGTATTTTCCAATCTGTATTTTTCAAACTTTTGTCATCAACTTGCCCAAGGAAATTTAAGTATTTATTTCATGATCAATTATTTGTGCAAGTAAATAATAAGCAGTATTATTTTGTCAGATAAGATCGAAGTTGCGGGGAGGGTCACAGATCACTGTGCTATCTAATAAAACTTTGCCTCCTAAGAACCAAATTTTGCCTGGCTGGGAGTGGCTGAAAGGCTTCTACTAATTACATGACCTCTAGTGACTATTTGTCAGTTAAATCAAAATGTACCTCTCTGAAGGTTTTAGTTCCAATCCTGACTTTCACATAGCCCACCTGGGCAGGGGGCCACGCAGACTGCAAATGAACCTGACTAAAGCATAGCCACTGAGAGGCAGAAATAATACCACAGGGATCTTCAAACATCTGTGTATACATACACACACACATTCATGCACACTCATATACTCACACATTCATGCGCACTCACACACACTCACACACTTTCATACACACTCACACTCACACATCCATGACACTCACACTCTCTCTCTCTCTCATGCACACACAGACATACACACAGACGAGAACCAAAAACAATTAAAGGAGAATGCTTGAGTATATCTGTCTCATGTCTTTGCTGGATATTGTATTTCAGCAATTCTTTTTCTTAATTTATCAAGAGCTTCATTGAGATTATTTCTGTGACCTTAGAATCTTTTTGTGTATCTCTGATGGTCTTTCTGTGCGTACAACATAAGTTAATAGTTGTGTCCCTCTGAATGCATCTAATATATATGCACGTGTGAGTGTGTGTTTGTGTGTGTGACCCAATGCCTATGTCTGTGGAAATCTGTGTTTGTGGACTTCTTCCCTATAAGATTCTGTGTCTCTGTGTGTGTATGTCTATTCTGGGAGGTTCTAAGAATGAGTCTGTATCTATGTTGTGTGGGTATCTAAACATACTAGAGATTATCTCTGTGTGCCTGGTCTATGTCGTGTGTTTCTGTGAGTCCATATAGGTTCTCAGCACCTGGTTGAGTATTTCTGCTACAAAAGACAAGCTTGGAAAATTTTAATTTGGCCTATCAATGTTTCCGATTCATTCAGTCGGGCATGGCAGAAACACAGGCCCATAATTTTAAATTCTAATTTTCTTTTGATGTTGAGATGAAATTTTAATCTTTAGGCTGATTTTGAGAAGATGCTAATTGAGAAGTGACAGGGTGGCCACAGTCACACCAATTTATGAGGCTTTCCTGATGCACACAGGCTATAGAAACTTTGCACCAGAAAAGCTACTAGATCTCTGCCTTCCTCTAGGAATCTGTAGCCTGCTTGCACTAAAATTGACATTAATTATGTCACAATGGAGGGAAGTTAATTTGAGTGCTTTATTGTAGAAAAGAATTTATCCTCCCCTTTCCTGTGGAGCAACGAAGTGTCCTGAGAGACTGAAGCCTGTGAGATAACAGCCCCTAAATTAACCTATGAAAACAGACAAGAAGGAAACTCCTCCCAGCACAATCTTCCCACCATCTCAGCAGACACTTGTCTCTTTTTATGAGTGCATCTGTCTAATTAGGCAGATGTAGCACTGGCTTAATTTCCATATCAATTCTTCAGACTCACTTTGGGTATTTGGCAAACCCGAAGAGAATTAATTTATTAGGATAATAAGCAAAATGTTTTTGTTTTTTAAAATTGCATATTTTGCAACATTCCTATAAGATGATGGTCAGTGAAGATAAATACCAGGTACTTAAACCCAAGAAAGACGGACATCGTTGACTATTAAAAGCTGCAGGAAGAAGACAGAGAGCTCCTTACTGCAGCTGATGATCCACTGTAGTGCTGATGGGAGGGCGCTGTGAAGTGAGAGACTCAGGTACAGAGTACAGGCTCTTTCCAAACCTGTTGCTCCAACCACAACCCCCAGAGAACTCTCCCGGATCCTGAGAACAAGGAGTCTGGAACTCCCAGTGATTAACTGGGAGTCTGGAACTTGCAGTGATGAATTCAGGTGGGTAATTGACTCATTCATGGAGGTTAAAGAAACAACGTTAGAGTCTCTAACATTCTTACTGTCCGCTACGACAACAAGGAGTATGCGTGACATGGAGTGAGTTCTCAATAGATACTTGAGGAGTAATAAATGGCAGATCTGGCTTAACAACCTCACAGATCTAAGTAGGATATTTAGAGATCTCTTCAACAGCATGAAAGCCAATTCAGGGGGGAAACTCTCAGGCCTTTCAGTTTCTCACATGGGAAATAAAGTATTACTAAAAATAACAAAAGCCTGGTAGAGGTAGAAGTAGGAACATGAATCAGGATTCATTAGGACAACTTAATGATGCTCATTCTTACAGGAGGAAAGTAAAGTGGCAAAATACCTTAATATCACAATCCAGGTGGAAAGTTTAGTCATACTTGAAATACTTTATGGCTCCTAAATATATTCAGTGAAAGGGGTGTAGATGGGTAAAATAATAGCTAAAATTCATTGACTCTCCATTATGAACTAGCACCATGATTTACATGGAAGTTCTCACTTCATCTTCTTATTTATCTCAGTAGGTTGGCTTAGTTTCATAATTTGCCAGGTGAGAAATATTATTTTTTTCTTACTCATAAAAGAGAATCTAGGATTTTAAATTGAGTCACTTCATTGTAGAACCCATATGGTTAACCATGACTTCATTTGATCTAAGATATCCCTGCTTGCTAGACTCCATTCTCACAACCACTCACATCTTGACTGACAGAACAATGACAAAATAAGGTGGAGTAGCTTGAATGGAAAGTGCTTCAAAACTATATGATTTGCATTCCTTAAATACAATGCCCTGGGCCCTCCCTGGTGGCTTAACAGTTTAAGGCCCAGGGCTGCAAAGCTGCAGCTGCTTCAGTGCAAGTTGATCTCTGGCCAGGGAGCTGACCCACATGGCATAGCAGACCTCTCCTGTCTCCTTCGCTGCTCCCTTCAGCAGAGTACTTCATCAATCTGCCTATTCTGCTTTTGGCTCTGACTCTGGTGAATCCTCTGACCACCCCTGTACATCTGCCCTGTACCCCAGTTCTGTATGCATAAATAAATAAATCTTAAAGAAAAAAAATGCAATGCCCTAGGACACAGCACAATATATATGTGCTCCATAGATTTGGGAATAGTTTAGTGAGGAAGATATAAAATTGCTTTGCTTGGAAATTTTTAAAATGGGAACAATGGCCATCACACAGATGTTTACAGTTATACTTGGGACTCTTTAATCCTTTAACTTTTTAAGCTAAGTTGAGTTTATTACATTGGAGAATTTTAATGCATAGTAGTTTGTCAAAGACTCTGACAAGTCCAAAAGTTAAAATTGTTTAACATCATGTTTCCCAAATCACAAAATGGACGTTTTGTAATATATTGTCGTACATTTTAGAATTAATTTGAACAGTATTGGTAAACCACACTTAAACTTGGAAAGCTAATCCTTATTTTCTATACAGAAAAATTTTCTATGGAAAGGATTTTGCAATGAATCTACTGTTATTTCAGTTCAGTGCTAATAGAGCTGCTTGTCAAAATTGTTTCCATTTTTTCCTTATTTGTTCAGTTCAAGCAATTGAATCAGGCTGGAATGAGTAAGCAATCTTATTCTTCTTTAGTTAACAAGTCTCTGATAGAACCCACTAGATTTTTACCATATAAACTGAAGCTTTCAAGTATGACATCTTGAATCATAACGTAGGTTAAATTAATACTATGTGATGAAATTTAGAGAGAGAATGAAAAAGTGGAAATGCACCTTATGTGATTATTCAAATAGAAATTGCATTTGATTCACTTTAAATGCAAACCTTTTATACCCCAGCTCTGTTTCTTTCTTTTTTACCCTTTTAAAAAATATAGCCATGTTTAATGAAGAACCATTATCTTAAATCCCTATTTATACAGGGAAATACACACTCAAACATACATACACAAACACATAGGTATAGGCTTATACATACACACACACACACACACACACACAGATAGACTCTCTCCTCTCAGGTGTGTTCACCATAGTTCTCCTATCACCAAAGCACCCATAGTCCATCACAGTTTAATCTGATCTTCTCCCCCTCCCCCTTTTATTCCCCTCCCAGTCATCCTAACCCATGCTTCAGGTCTCTGATCAGCATCAAAATTTCATTTTAAAGTTTTTCTTTGTTTGATCCTTTGTTTGATTTCCCTATATGTAAGTGACACCATCCAGTATTTATCTTTCTCTTTCTGCCTTCTTTCACTTATATAATTCTTTCCAGCTCCATCCATGTTGCTGCAATTGCATGAGTTTATCTTTTTTGATAACTGGACAAGAATATTTGAATAGTATTCCATCACACACATACATCTGGAAGTGGCCAACTTTCTTGTCTAATTCTTTCTCACCAGAACATCCTTCTAACCCCATGTTATCACAGACTGCTTTGGATAATCAATATTTTCTTGTTATAGCCTCCATAACCCCCATCTTCCGTTATCTGTCTCTCCTGCAGTCTCCCATAATCTTGTGATTCCTGTCTGTGGAGTTAAGGGCCTCACCCAAAGAGGTCCTGGTACAAAGTGTGGAGCTCAGTTTGAACAACGGTCTGATTACCACTCCAAAATCCACCCTCACTCTTAACTTTCAAAAGAAGGAATATTTTGCTCTCACGCTCCCTGCAAGGAGGTGGGGATTGTGAACCCTAGTCCCAGTGGTCTGGGTGTGGAGCCCACACGCTTAGTGACTTCATCCCTCTGCAGACAACATCTGTGGGTGGCAGTTAGGCTCCAGAGAGTGATACCCAGCTACTTTCACACTGCAGCCTAAAATCACTGATTTGTCTATAAGGAAAGAGAGAGGTACAGCAGAGAGAACTCTGGAGGGAAGTGCTCTGTGGAGAGAATTTTAAGAAAAAGAGGAAAGCTGGGTACATAATAAGGTTCAACAGGTAGGCAAACAATGGCTTTAGTGGCAGTCTCAAACCAACATACCCAAAGCAAGTGATTACCATAAAGTGAGATTCAAAACCATTTAAATTTATAAGACAGCTTGTATACTGGCTTCACTGTGACATGTTTTTGTGAAGAGAAAACATCACAAACACACAATTTTCATGCAAATGTATTCTTCTTAACAAGTGTCAACTTCTTTTATGGGAAGCACAAGATGGAAGATATTTCATCAAGAGAAATTCCAATTTTTCCAAATTTAGGTGCTCCACTGAGCCTAACTAACTCAGGGTCCAAACACGTTAAATCACAACTTACACAGATCATTTCATCTATCTGCACTTTCTAGGGCTGCTGTCTAATACATGCTCAGATCAAATAAACAAACAACTAGATTGAGGACTTCAATAATCTACTTAGAAACAACATCTGGAACTTGGTACAATTATTGCCATCGAATTTAGTTATCTCTTAGGAAAATGATGAAGCAGAAAACTCATGTCATACTCTAATTCTTTATCTTCCCTCCATGGATCATTGCTGTAGCCCTCAATGCATTGATTATTTTTTAGAAAAAATAGAGTGTCCCAAGGATATATTTGTTAAAGATTTATTTATTTATCCGCACAGAACCGGGGTTCAGGCCAGAAGTGTGGGGGTGGGAGGATTCACCAGAGATAGAGATGGGAGCAGAACAGGTAGATCGACGAAGTACACTGCTGAGGGGAGCAGCGGGTGTGTCAGGAGAGGTCTGCCATGCCATGTGGTCACCTCCGGGGCAGGCGGGGATCAAACTCATAAGAAAGTGGCTTAAGCTTCTCAGTGCTGTGCTTTAACCCGCTGCGCCACCAGGGAGGGCCGCATGGGTATTTTTACATGTAAGAAATGATGGCTGGAAGCAGTCTTTTCAGAGGCGAATTGAGTTCCCTACTCCCATCATATGGTCTCTTCTCACTTTGCATGAAAGAAGCCTCTCTGCAGCCCAGTCCATGGTTTCGCTTCCTCACTCTGGAAGGGATTTCCCCCTATTCCAGATTTCACAGCCCTTGAATTGCACCCGTCTCTGAGGCATTTATGATCTGTTCTGTCCTGGAGATACTTCCACAGACTGTACATTTCACAAAACACATGGGAATTTTTTCATCATTGTGACCTTTATCATTGCTAGAAAGAGCCTAATTATAATGAAATATAATTATAGAGATAGAAGTAATTCATTATAATCTCACTCTATGAGAATGTGCTCAACCCTCGGTCCTGTGATAATCAGCATCATCTAGATGATCGAATACCCCCTAAACAGTCTGAATCAGAAAAAGAGACTCATAAAAGCACACTTTTAATATCAGGCCACTTTAGACTTAGATTTCAGCTCCAAAAATAGCAGCTAAAAGACCATGGGCAAAAGCTTAAGGTTTATATGCCTGGGAATTTCCATCTATCATATGGGTACTATTATGAGGCCTAGTTCTGGGTTACTGTGGGAAACACCTGCCTAGCATGTGAATGATCAATGCAGGCTCACTATTTATAGTTAAAAAGATCAGGGCATCTTGTTTCCCTTCCCTGAGAAAGTAACACTTTGACTCCCAAATAATGTTGCCAACATGTAGCAGCTGTCTTTTTTTACATGTTTATTTGGTTTTCTAAAATTTTACTTTTAGCATATTTGGGACTTAAGAAAATTAATTATGCATACAAAGGCTAGGGTGTAGGCCAGAGGTGGGGGGGTGGGGAGGGTGAGAGGATTCACCAGAGACAGAGTAGGGAGCAGAACAGGCAGAGTGACTGAAAATCACTGCTGAGGGGAACAAGCAGGTGTGCCAGGTGGGTCACCTCCCTGGCCGGGGATCAAACTCATGTTGCAATGGCTGCAAATAGCTTCATAGTGCTGAGCTTTAACCTCCGGTACCACCAGGGAGGGACTATTTGGGACTTTTCATTGCAGGCATTTAAGCCAACCCTTCTGACTGCCAGCAATCAGCACAGGAGGAAAGAACAGGGAAATGTGTAGCTTACTTTTCGCTGTAGACTATTACATTGCTTGGAAAATCACCTCACCCATGACCTAGCCCTGGAACACTTTAGTGCAACCGCTAGAGACATATTATCCGAATGTACAAAAGTAATTACAAAATGATTTGAATTTCTTCTGACACTTAAAAAATATTATGGTAAGAACACTTAATGTGAAAGCCACCCTCTTAAATGCTTTACAGCTCAATATTGTTGATTACAGGTGTAAATAATGTTGGAAAAAGAGAGTTTTTTTTTGTTTGTTTCATTTTACGTCAAATTTCTTCCTTCCTTGCCCTTTTCACAGACACGTCCATAGGACATAAAAGTACACAGTCTCTTTAAAGTTCGCAGGAAAATAAGAAAGAGGAAGTGGAATGCTTGAAATTTAACTAAGCACTTGTATCCAACACATCAAACTAAAATGTAATGCCTCACCCCTATATTTTTTACAGTCAAATTTTCAATTCTCCACCAGGCTCAGAAGCACATTATTTGTAAACACAACACCCATGTTTTAAAAATCCCGTTTTTTAAAACTTCTGTTTCCTTTTGAGTAATAATGTCTAGGACTTAATAGTCATTACCCAAATTTAGTGCTGAGCTATCAAGAAACATATACACATGAGTTTGAACTTTGTATAAAAGAAGAGGGGGTATGTGTTTCTTTATTGTCAAAATGCTGATAGTTGTTTAAAGAACACTCCTGGATCATTTGTCTTAATAGCTTTGCATTTCCTGTTTCAGTTTGTAATACCTAAGGGACTGGGGAAGTAAGTGCAATTCAAGACAAGTTTTATTTGGTAAACATTGATCCTTTTGCTTTTATTCTGATTGGAGCTTAAATAAAATGCTCTCCTCCCCTATTTTTATTCTCCATCATTCCAGATGGATGTCCTGAGCTGACCTGTGGTGACTGGTTGAAAAATCCCCTCTGCAAAATGACTGCCAGGTCCTTGGGCATCTGACTTTTTCCTATTTCAGCAAAGAGCAAAAAATAAGGACTCATCTCACTTCCTCTCTCAGGGAAAAAACTAATTTAGGTAAGTGGAAAATTTAAGCTCTTAAGTCAATGGCATAACTGTTTGTTAAGACTAATATTACCTTGGAAGTGCATAAAGAAATAGCCACAGTCCACCTGTGTGTATGCTGGGGTGAGTCATGAGCGTAGATAAAATATAAATGAGTCTATAATCTTTGCAGATGTGTTAGAACACAGAGGCACTCATGTAATCTTATCAGAACAAAATTAAAATACTTCATAATTAAAACACTAAAACAGAATAAAAACCAAGAGTCTTGGAAGCTGGCCTTTAGGTCTAAGAAAGCAGCAGAAGTCATATCAGCTTCATTTATTTTCTGTGGATACAATTTTTATATGTCTAGAAAAAGCTGATCTTTATTCTTACCTTACTTTTGCCAGAGCATGTTTTAGGGTGTGTTTTATGCAGTACTAAGAATATGCTTGATATTGATATTTCCCCTTAGACAGTAGAAGGCAAAGGATCTCAGAAGGATCAAAATCCCCTGGGGAAGGAAGGTTGCCTTAGTTATTAGCATAAAAGGTCTTAGGCAGGCAGGAGAGGCTTACAAACTGCCTCTCTGTTCCTTCTACCCGACTCAAGGGTTATTAGGCTGTTTTTCCAGAAACAGACTTCACTTGATTGTTCTGAAATTCAACAATAATGAATTTAGAGAAATTTCTCTTTTCCTAAAGTGGGGGCAGACAGTCAATTTAAACTGTAAAGTGAGAGGCCATTTCTCCCCAGGGAAAGACTGAGGATAGGCATTGCTCTACATGTATTAAGAGATGCTCAGATTTTTGAAAGGATATTTCATTTTGTTATCACTAACAACAGCGTGAAATCACAAGGTCATCCCTCATTCTAAGAGGTTTTCAGGTGTGTGTAGGGATCCAGGTGTGAGCGCACATTCCAGACAAAATATATGTCTACTTACCCACACACCTGAGCATCCAGTCACGCACACACACACAAACACACACACACACACATTCAAGAAGGTACGACTGAAGCCTTAGAGCTAGCTCTACTCCTACTTAATCTCTCCAAGACCATCACCCTGAGGTCTTCTGTTATTCCCTGCTGATTCTTTCCCCAACTCCTTCAACCTCCTAACCTATCTTTAGGCTAAAACCAATGTTTTTAAAGACTTACTTAAGGTGTATTGATTTATCTTCTCTGCATGTCAGACAGAAGTTTCAGGAGAACAGAAGCTAGGCCCATTGTTCTCTAATCACCTATTAGTGGGGCCCCAAACACACTGTGTGTGGTAGGTACTTTTAGTACACATTTGCAATGAAGTTGTCTGTCTCCTGACTTCAAGACTGTAAGTTGATAAAGATATGTCAATGGAGGCTGATGAGGTTGCCATAAACAAACTTTCCCCCCTTTCTTTCAGTAATTTTCTTTGCTCTTTTCCTCTGTAGAATTTATCCCAAGGAAATGCTTCCCCCTTCAAGGATCTAATTAAAGTTTTCCATAATTATGGTAATTGTCAGAAGACACAAAATACATTAGTTTCTAATAGCAAGCATGTTTTGAAAGGCTAGGTGATTCATTGCTGCACATATTTTTTAATTCATAAAATAAGTAGTAAATTCCATACAGACAAATGACTCAAAGGATGAAGTTGGGAGACTGAGGCAAGAGCATGAATTTGTGACAAATAAGCTGTAAACAAAGCAGAACTACATAGACAGGAGAGAGAATCTACAGCTTAATTACTAATACTCTGCATATTTAATGCAAATTGATTCATTCCAACAACTCTGGAAATAATTTGCACAATTCATTACTCCATAGAAATCTACCATCTACCAGCTGGGCATGTTGTACAAAGATCACTAAGAAGACTTTTGTTCCCAGTGACTCCTTTTTGTCTATATTCATACATACACATTGGTTCATGGAATCCAGCAGTGCAAAAGACAGACAAAAATGCACTCGAGACCTAGCTTTTGCATGAATCATAGAATAGATGAAATGTGCCAGTGAGGAACGGTTCTGGTTGGTTTCAGGCATATGTTCTCTTGGAAAGCATCAGCTCTCATCTATTCAACACCCTTTACTTTGGATGACAACTCCCTAAATTCATGCAACATTCTCAGAACGTGGTAATTAGTTTCCCCATTTAATAGAATAAAGATACTGATGCTCAGATAATGACAAATAACCTTAATGGAACCGATCATTTATAACATGGCATACACAGTGTGCACACACTTTTTCAATCACCCTCATGGCCATCCTTTCACGATGAAGAAGCTCAAAGAGGTCAAGAGACTTTTCAAGGTCACATAGCCAATACTTAGGAGAGGCAGAACTGAATTTCCTGTCAATTCACTAGGTTCTGAACCCTAAGTGATGCTACAGATTTTGGGGCAAACTGAGGCTCAAAGAGGTGGGATGATGAGTTCTAGGCACCTGAAATGAAAGAAGCCTTGACCTAGTGCATCTGACTGTGAGATGCATTTCTTACTATGAAACACAAAGAACTAGCCCCCTTAGTGTTCTAAATTGGGGTTGAGGATCCTGCTTAACACCTAAATGTCTCCAGAATAAGCAGCCTTTCCTCTGAGATAGTTGAGGAAATAGATACCCTGCCCCATCCCTCCCCGTTCCCACCAAGACAACCTTCCCTCTCTTTTTGACAACACTTTCGTTTCTCATCGTCTACTAAGTTTTCACCTTCTCTACCACAAGGATAATGTGACAATCTCTCCCTACTGTGCATCCTGTCAGCATTTCACTAACCTGTTTTATATGTGGACATCAGTCACCTCCAGGTGTGCACTCTCTTCTTGATCCAGCTTGAAGCTCCTGGAAGGCAGCAGGAGAGTCTTTCGTGGAGTTGCCAGAGGCCTCTGCAGTCTGGTTCAATTCTTTTACACAATGGAGACATACTTCTGGACACACTGATGCAAAGTGTATGAGAAAGAACACAAGACAAAGAGACAAGGAGAGTAAGCACGTGCAGGGGATATGTTCATGGAACAAAAATGGGCTTTGACAGAATACAAGGTAGAAAGTATTGCACCTGTTGAGAAATGAGATCATTCTAGGAAAGGTGGGGGAGAAGGAGAATGCTTGCACATTAGGGGTATAAGCATTCAAAGTGACACTGACATTTGAATTTAAAGGGCAATAGCAATCTGGGAACTGAGAATAATCACACCTAGCATTTTGTGGTTACTTCCTCTGTTCCAGGATCCCTGCTAAGTGCTGATACATGAATTAGCTAATTGAATCTTTATAATAGCTGTTTTGAAGTAGATATCAGCCATGAATTTAGATGCTGCTTAAAAACTTTTTTAGTAAGTATAGTAACCAACGCAACAAAAGTTAAGGCAACTTGTTCGAACACACTCAGTTATTAAGTGATGTAGCTGGTATTATGAAGTTGTGATGTCAAACTAATCAGCCCAAAGGCTTACCCACATGCCCCTATTATAGTGCCAGGCACTGGAAAACCACAGAGTGCATGCTGTGAATCAAGGGTGAGAGGACAGAGGATCTAAAGAAATGTCCCCTGAGATAAGATGACTGGGGAATAGGAGCTAGATTTATCAGGGAACAAGCAGTGTGAACTGATGCCACAAACTAAATCCTAATCTGTGCCAGACACAGCACTACATGTCTTGGACCCATTCTTGGTTGGACACAATGAAGTAGGTGGTGGTGTTACAATTCCCTTTTCACAGATAAAGACACTTTAGGATAAGGATGATTAATTTGTCAAGGACCACACAGCTGCTAACCACGAGAATTAAAAGTTGAATCAGAGCTCTGGGTCAAAGCGTCTGTTCATGAGGATTTAGCATGTGTCCAGTATGACAAGTTTCACTGAGGAGGAGGACTTGCGATGGTCATTTACATGGTGATGAGGCAGGTTGCACCACACAACTCCTTACAGTCTGTGAGATCTTTGTGAAGTAAAAATTCCATAAATTTTAGTACCAGGGCCAGACATCTCCCATCCCGGGAGAATGAGGATGTGAGAAAGTCCCACAATATCTCGGGTACATCCTTCAAAAGAAGGGTGTCCACACAGCTGTGAGGCAGGAGCCAGTCATAGATTATGGAGAAAGATGGAGTCGTAAAGTAGGAAAATCTGATGATTCCTTTTTTTTTTTGGAAATTTTTGAAGATGTAAAGAAGTAACTAGAGAGGGAGGCTGGGTCTGCCTGCCCATGGGCTGGGCTAACAGGTGGACATAGGAGGAGCACACAACACCCACCCATCTGATGCATCACCATCGGTACCAAGGAAGGGGCTCTTTCCAATTGATTGCTTTGATTCTTTGTAGTGTTTTACTTCTGACACAGAAGAGTATTATGGATAATTTTAGTTAACGGTGGAGGATGCACTAGAAAGGAAGACAATGCAAATGTGAGAGGAGAAAAATCAAACAAGAAAGCTCGAAGAGCTTCAAGGAGAAGAGTTGTCTTGGAACAAGAGAGAACTTCTTTCCTTAAAGACAATGAAATGGCCAAAAGATGGGCACAGAGGGAAGAGACAGCTGTCTAGTGAGCTATGGGCTTAAAGAGAAACGGCAGCCCTGAGCGCCCAGCCCCTTTCAGGCTCCCTAACGTGAGTAGCGCCTCCTGGTGGAGAGCAGCCATCATCTCAGGCGGAGTTGCTGAAGCGCTCCAGGCAGCAGGGTTTAGACAAAGCAGCCTAGACACAGGTCCCCTTTGGATCACATGTTGCTTCACGACTGTGAACAAGACCGTTTTACTCTCAGGCCCTCAGTTTCCGCCTTTGTCAAAAAAGAAACCAAACCAGATCTATGCCTGGAGGTGCATGCAGGATGATAATGGCACAGCCTTTATCTTTTATTTTAGTAGCAGAATAATACACCACAAAGTACACAGTGAAATAGTATACAGCTTGCTGTTTTACAAAATTAATGGCTGTGTGTATAGCACCTGAACTAGGAAACAAAGCACGCTAGAAACCCGCGCTCCCTCCCTACCTGCAGGCACTCCCCCTCAAGCCCTCACCCCTACTGCCATTTCTCACTGCTTGCCTCTGGTAAGCTAACACACAACTGCCACTCTAAAGTCTTCCTGGCAGAAGGCTGTTTTCCTAGGAGGGGCTCTGAAGGCAGGGTGGCGGCGCCCTTGAAAAAGATATTCACGAGTAGGGACGTGGCGGGATTTAATCTGCACCCGTTTTGTTTGATAGGCCTTCCCTGAAACACTCAACTGAACTCCTAATCCTTTCTGCTCCCCCAAAGCCTTCTGCCTTAGCTATTCTGATGGCATTTGAAGCCTGTGGGTAACTTACTTATTCATGCTGAGCCACTCCTGCATCCAGGAGGTATTCACGCTATTTTTAAACTTATTTTTATCTCTCACTGATGCTCATCTGATTATTTGCCAGCACAGAAGAAACAAGAGGGGTGCTAGATGATTTTCCTTGTGCCCCTAGATTTCTCTCATCAGAGACTAGTGTTACCTGTCCATAGTATTTCTATAAACCGGCTAATACAGAACAAACTATCTTGAGTGTGGTTTCTTTCGCTCACTACTGTAATAATGGCTTATTGTTGAACATAATGTTGAAGGGGTCAAAGATGCATGTTTTAAATTTAAGAAGAAAAAAAGGAGAAGTTGGTTGTAATGCTAAATTAATGCAAAATAAACAGTTGTCCTTTCATCTGAGATTATGTGTTTCTATCCTCTCTATTGATAAAAACAATACTTCAAAGATACTTGAAAATTCATTGTAACTGAAGGATATTGATTTTGGTGTTGGTTTTAGTTTCCCTTCTGTTTTCACCTAATGTGTTCATTTAGTAAAATCAGTACCAAATTTTGTTATGCTAAAATATTTGCCTAGGGTTTGAAACCTAGAAAACTTGGGGGCTAAAAGCCCCCCTATATTTCCTGACTCTGCTCTACCAGCCAGCTGGTGGCTCTGGGCTTGGACCTAGCCGCCTTCAGTAACCAACCCACGAGTGCTGTTCTCAGAGGTACCCACAAGAAGAACAGTTAACCAAGTATTGATGTTTCTTAAGGGAGATAAATGGAAGAGAAAGCTTGCTTTATGCTTGTAATCCACATAGACATAGCCAATACTAGCATCAATTTCTCTGAGTATCGGTCTGGATTAGGCCTTGCCTGAGCTCTTTGCAGTTGTCAGAAAATCTGGACTAGGAGGGATGTGTGGCTCACATGAAGTAAAGGTTGAGAGAACAGAACAGGAATTTCCAGCGTGATGTGATTTTTATGGATCCTGGAAATGGAAAATTCTGCCTGGTATTAGTTGTCCTCAAGAAAAGCCTCATCCCTTGAAACAGACTTTAAAGGATATGCAGAGGATGCTAGCAGGTGTAACAAGAGGTGACTTATTTAACTCCTTGGAAAGAGGATAAAATCAATTACCTATCATTCTAGTCAAAAGTAAAATTAGCAGAGAAAAATCATGTACCTGCTCACATAGCGCAAAAAAGAAAAGAGAAAGGGATCCTCATATATTTGGTTCTAAAAAGAACAGAGTCTGGGTGAAGTGATGGGATCTGTAATGATGGAATCTTCCTTCAAGATGTAGTCAAGAAATGCGCTTCCTGTTGGCAGAATTCAAAATTCCTTCCTCTAAGGGAGTTAATTGCACATTCAGACTCTTTCCCTTGAAGAAAGTCATTATGGACAATTTTGCTTTCCAACAAAATTAATTTGAAACTCTGATTAGCATTACTCTCTGTGAAAAGATACAGTAACCAAACAATTGCAAATAAAAGTTTACACTTTGCAATTGAAATAAGAGGCTTTTAAATATACATTAAAAAAAAAAACCCTGCCTATCATAAAAGGCAAGATATACAGAGACACTCATAATATCAACTTTATATTAGTTTAGAGCAGAATCATGCTTATTTCTGACTGGTTAGCATTCAACACTTCACCTCTGTGTCTGCACCTCCTCAAGTCCTGTTTGGCTGAACTCTTTACAGGTGAGGTCTTGGCAAAGTCTTCTCCCATTCCTCTGTCTCTTCCCCTGATGAGAAGAAGTGAGGCAGCTATATTTCTCCTCTTTTTCTCCTTCTAGAAAAGCCCACAGGTGGGCTGGTCACCAGTTCTGGTCAACTGGATTATCTTTTTGAGGACTTAGGACATTGATCAAATGATACTAAGAATAAGAACATCTGGAATTCCCAGAGATGCATTAGTCACACTTCCTTGGGTAAGATTCCTGTTGTCCTATCTCCAGGGCTAATGGAAACATTCCCATAAACCTCTACCCCACATTTGAAAATTATTTTTTTATTAAAAAATATATATTTTTAGTAGAGTGTATGTGATTGTCAAATAAAACACTTTCTAAGGCCTGAATTCATTACTCCACTGCACCCCAAAACCCCAACGCATTGGTACTTTTCTTTTTTTTTAAGATTTTTATTTATTGATACATGCATAATTGGGGCACAGGCCAGAGGTTCAGGGGTGGTGAGAGAATTCACCAGAGACAGAGTGGGGAGCAGAATAGTCAGAATGATGAAGTACACTGCTGAGGGGAGCAATGGGCAGGCAGGAGAGGTCTGCTGTGCCATGTGGGTCACCTTTGGGGCAGGGGATCGAACTCGCACTGAAGCGACATGCAAGCTTCCTAGTGCTGCACTCTAACCTGCTGCGCCACCAGGGAGGACCCCAGCATTGGTACTTTTCAAAGGCAAAGAACACATCCTCTCATTTATTAACAGATAAAAAGGTGTTTGACAAAAGAGCTTTTGCTTCCTGACATTGGCAGATGTCAGGAAAAGCTACAGGATGGTCTCTCAGCCCAAAGATTTATTTTTTTCTAATTTTTTAAAATTAATTTATTTGTATATATCTTACATCATTGTTCATTTAAACAGTGCTTACTTTTCCCCACCCCTTTAGGTGTAGACCCCACAGAATCTCCTCCCCGGGTTTGCCCGCAGGATGTCTCTGGTTTATAATTGTCTGTTTTTGTTTTGTATTGTTATTATTACTCTTATTCAGTTCCTATATTCTTCCTATAAATGAAGCCACCTGATAATTTCCTTTTTTCTTCTGACTTATTCTGCTGAACTTGATCCCTTCTAGCTCCATCCATGTTGCTGTTTATGCCTCAGCCCAAATTTTCAGTTAAGTATGAAGTTTCCTGAGAGGTGAACAGAAGCATCTTAAAATCTCCCAGAGTGGGTATGGCTTGAAATAATCGAGTTTTGATATTGAAGAATAAGAACAGAAATAACTGTGCTTAGGAAATACTATTCACAATGCCCTTATTTTCATTTTTGTAGTGATACAGAGAATTTGTTTTTAAAGAATAAACCATGGCTTAATTAGCATCCAAACAGGCTCACAACCTCATATGTCTCCTCTCAGTGCATGTGCACAGGGCAGAAGTGGGCACAAGAGGGTGGACATGTGGACCTGTCTTACCTTGTGCCAGCAAGACACTTCATCCACTTTAGTCCAAAGAATTGACTTCGGGAATCTAATTGCTTCCCTGTGCTGGGCACTTATCACGGTGCACCTGTCCCTCTAGTGTTCCTTGCCCTGAGAAATCCTGAGCATTTGTGGCTTCCAATAGAATCCTGTTCATAATGGGCCACGGGCACCCCTTTCCCTTCAGTCTCCCCGATCTTCTCCATCAATCCAAGTCACGTGGGAGTCTGTTTGGATCTGAAAACAGCCAATGCCCACCTGAAAATGGCTTCAATGAGGTGAAGCAGAGAGTTGTGTAGTCACACAGCCTGAGGCTGAATCCTGATGCTGCGTCTAGCTATACAGACTACCAGGAGTCAGAAACTTGGGCTTTCTGGCAGATGGCTGAGATCAAGATGCAGCCATTGAACCCAGACTCCGGGAGTGAAGTTCAGGAGTCAGTTGATTTTTCTAAATTTCAGTTTCTACTTATGTAAAGCAGAGCTGTTAAATCATGCACATCAGAGGTCCTTTGTATCAAATGAGATAATACATGTGTAGCTCTTAGAAAAAAGCCTGGCATGCAGATAATACTCATTAAATGTCCACTCACATTCTGCTTTGACACATGGACTTTATAGAGACCTGTGTCAGTGTTTTCGCAACATGGTGGAACTAAGTGGCCCACTTCCTAACAGTGTTACCCTTTAGTAGAATACGACGGTGACACAGGTGATCCAACTTCCATATCATATTCTCTTTGGATTCAATTCCCGGGAGTGGTGATGGGGTGTACCCCCTCGCCCCTCTCTGGTTTTGCTGTGTCCGGGACTGTGAAGGGGTCAGCAGTGTGTCTTGCGACTCCTCTAGGAGTGCACAGAGATCAGAGCAGTCCACCAGGGTGGTAAGAATCCCAGCACTCAGAACAGAGAAACTGTGTTGAAGAATAACACGAGCAGGGTTATCTAGGCTGGTGGCACTTCACAGAAATCCACGAAAAAGGAAAAGTGTGTCAGCAAATGGGATATCACTTGTGTCATGTGAGAGTCGCAAACTTGGGCTTTCTGGCAGAGGGCTGGGATTGAGGTGCAGCCATTGTAACCAGACCCAGGGAGGGAAGGTCAGGAGTGCAGACAAAAACAAAAAATGTGGGGGGGGGGGAGGCTGGGGAGGAGGCAGGAGATGAGACCCGGCCTCTATCACCTTCTGTGCACAGTCTGCTTACTGGATCTGGCCCTCACTTCACCAGACCTCCGAAGGCAGTTTTATTAACCACCATCACACACACTTGAAAGAAAAGAAGATGAGGTCTAGAACCAGAGAAAGTTTTACTCATGTCAAATACCCAGTAAATGGTAGAGCCAAATTTTAGGTGAAGGTCTTTTTGACCCCAGAACCCAAACTCACTCAACCCCACAGTGAGTTCCTGTGATTCCCCAGGAAAGCAAAGTTGTATCTCAGGCAAGTAGGGTAACTCAGTAGCCTGACTCCCAGGAATAATAATGACATCAAAAGCACTTTCTTAGACATGGACATAAAGGAATCACAGCAATCCCTTGGCTGAAAGAGGATTCAGGATCAGCCTCATGCTCAGCTACAGTGTGATGTCCATTCTAGACCATAACTGCTCCTTCAGGGTTTCTGCCATGGAAGAGACCACTAGGATCCCTTCAGTACCAGGGTTTTTTATGTTTATATATTTAAAAAAATTTTAAACATCTGCTCATACAAGAACTGGGCCAGAGGACCGGGGTGGGCAGTCGGAAGATTAGAAAATTCACTGGAGACAGAGTGGGGAGCAGAACAGGCAGATCTACTGACATACGCTCCTGAGGGGAGCAGCAGGTGAGACAGGACAGGTGCTGGGCCATGTGGGTCAGCTCCCTGGCCAGGTATCGAAGTCATACTACAGACATTGGTGAGAGCTTGAGAGTGCTGAGATATTAACCCCTGCACCACCCGGGAGGCACAGGCTTTTAAAACAATTTGAGGGCACTCATTTTTCTGCAGTGACCCTCAGTCTATAGAAGATTTTTTTAAAGGAGTATACACTTTTTTTTTTTTTTTTCCCCAGGAGGTGAAATTTAGAGTCAAAGCTGGAACTCAACCTGCGGGATGTTTTTGGTTCAAAATGATGTATAACGATGAGATGACATTATTGATTTTTGTGTGATGCTTGTAAATGATCATTTAAAATACAAATGTTCAACATCCGCACCATTTATCCTGCATGATTAAAGACTATAAAAGATTGAGAAAACAGAATGTAATATTAATCTGTCTCTGGGTGGTACAGGAACCCATAAGAAACATTAAAAGCAAACATAAAATGAGTGTCTTTAAATGTATTTAACTCATCCTGGCTGTCCCCACACTGCTTATGAGCAGCTTAATGAATCACTCTCCAGATTCAGCAGGAGACCCTTGGGAACATATTTTATGCCTTGAAACTGTAAGTAAAGCTTTGTTTCTGCATTTTCGTCCTTGTCACACTTAGATCACTCAGAGAAGCCTCATGAGTCACCTAAACTGTTTCCCTGGTCACTTAGGAGGTAGAAGAAGACTGTACTTACCTGCTTCAATGGATGGACCATTTGCCACATACTCTTCAGCCGCTCCTAGTGCCCATGAACCGAAACTCTGACTCTGCACTGTATAAATATCATTGTAGATCAGCCTTCATTTCTGCAGCATGCTCTGCTTTGGCCTTCAGTTACACTCACAGGTCATCACTATCTTGGGGAGTCTTGGAGACATTTTCTCCAATAAGTGTGTTCTTGCATTTTAACATCTTTGAAATTCAGGAGGCATCTTAGAATCAATGCAATGTAACAGTCACTGTCAGTCCAATGGCTATTTGGGTGCCACAGCTAGCAGGCACATTCTGGAAAAATCAAGAAGTTACCATCAATAAGAACCTGGAGTCCTTGGGAGGTCAGTCTATGTGCATATGTTACATTTAGTGACCACTTTGCATGGGCTGGTGTGCCAGTTAACCTATCGCCCCAATATTGCTAGCAGTTTTTCAAGCTCTGCATTCATAGTAGCGTATAACATTTTATGGGTCAAAGCAAGTCATTTGCCCAAGCCCAGCCTGAACTTCAAAAAAAAAAAAAAAATTGGAGATCTCTAGCTATTCTTCTGAGCTCTCTGGCATAGCATTAAGACTTTGCTTCAGTGGACATCTGCTGCCCCCTTTAGGATGGGTGATGACTGTTCAGCCGACCATCAGTGTTCTGCCATCTCACGTACTAGATTTACCTACCTGCCTGAAATCTGTGGTTTTACATATCATGTGTATACATGAATTCTAAATAGCCTACAACTTTAACTGCCATTATAACTAAAAACCACATGAGGCCTTGGGAATTACCAAATATACCTTCCTCTCTAACATATTCATCCTTCACAAAGCCAAAGATGCTAGAGCTGTTTCTAAACAGTGCATCAAAGTGATTCCAGTAGGATCTTTATGGGGATTCTATTATACGTCTTCCGAGGAACTTGAAACCCGGCAATTGTTGTGAACACCATGATCAAGTTCTTGCTTGTGACTGATGCTCACAATATCAATTCCTTTTAAGTTGCCTCTTGAAACACCCAACTCTGAATCAAACTCATGAGAAATGATCAGTAATAACTGTGCTGTCAGTGCGAGGCTTGTGCTGCCTTTCTATATTAAACCTCAAGAGAAGGACAGAGTGGTCAGTTATAGAGGCTGCTCCCTTGGATTTATTTTATAATGTCTAATGATCACTTTATAACATCTAATGGTCACTTTCTCCCATATATTAAAACATTATTTATATAAAAAATGTAAAAATGAAAAAGAATATTTCTTTCACCCCACTTTTTTTTTTTTAATCTTCAAATTATCCTTTTGAGATCATGTGTATCACATTTTTATTGTAGGCTTCAATCTTGATGGGAGCCTCTCATCTAACGTATTTCTCTGACTTATACTGTGATGGTGAGGCCCAAGAAACAGCATCAGGCAGGCGGGGCACCTGGATATTTGTATTTCTTGTACTTGGCAATTAAAGGCAACTTTGCTCTGTAGGCTGCTTTGGGATCGACAAGCTTAACAGCCCACTTAACAATGTCCGCAATCCAGGGCTCCCAGTTCCTGAGCGGGTGGGGTAGAAGACCTCATCCCAAAGAGAAGGTGTATAGACTTTTAAGGGAGTGCCGAATTAAAGTAAATTGAACCACTTCTTAAAATGTTCAAGGAAGAGCCTTCTTGAAAGTGTAATCAAAAGTAGTAATTTAGAGATGTGAGCAAGTATAAATCAAAGGGGTTCCAACAATTATCTCAAATGGATCAAAATTTAGATTGTCTTGTGAAACACCACTTTAAGCTTTCCTAGCTTGTTTATAAATATAACTCAGGAACTACCTGATTGTTAACATTCCATCTGGTGTACTGAATCAGTGATCTCTGAAATCACAAAAGGGAAAAACCTCTCTCTTTCCCTAAGTTATTGTCAGGTTCATATTTTTTAGTTGGCTTATTTTATTATAATAATCTAGTTTTATTTATATTAATATATTTGACAAGTATGATCCTGGGCCATACAGATTGTTTTTCTTCATTTCATGGGCCTCTAGTTAGATCAAGCAGCATCTCCCCATGTCCAATGATAGATTGCCAAAGGTGTACATTTATTTGGTCACTTTTCAAAGTCATCCAGACTAAAGATACACTTAAGATTAATGAGGGTTTTTAAAGACATCCATAAAATGGACTCTATTGTAGTCATTAAAAAGAATGAGGTAACATTTACATCAAGATGTGAAATATATCCAACAAAAATATGTACAAGGGCTACCTGAGGAAAACTACATAATTCTAAAGAAAGCAATCAGTGAAAAACCAGATATACTTGTTTATGAATAGAAGGATTCATTCATGTTAAGCTGTCAGAGAGAATTCCCACTCCCAACTTGATCTAAAGATTCAATACAATCCACTCAAAATCCTAGTAGGTTATTTGTGGTTATCAGAATAGATGACACCATGTTGGAGGAAAAGAAACAAATCAAGGATGCTTACTACTTGACTCAAATGTACTATAAAACCACAGTATTCAAGAATTATGAGGATAGTATAAAATTAGACAAACAGATCAATGGAAAAGAATGGAGAGTCCAAAGTGGACCCACGCAAATACTTAAAACTGGTATCTGACAAAAGAACAAGACAATTAAATGAAAAAAGTGTATTCTTTCCAACAAGTGGTGCTGGAACAAGTAGACATCCACATACAAAGAAAAGATTCTAGATATGAATCTTAGACCCTTCACTTGACTCACAACTGAATGTCAAGCACCCAAACTATAAAATTCTTAGAAAACAACAAAGAAGAATATCCCAATGACTGAGCTTGGCAGTAACTTTTAAATGATCTGTGAAAGCTTTAATCCACTTAGGAAGATATACTGCAATTTTTACAACACTAACATAGTTTTATCATATAATTCAATAATTGTATCCCTGGGTACTAAACTGATGCTTTAGAAGACATACAGATGCCAGCAGACACCGAAGAAATGGTCATTATTACTTACTTGTAGGGAAACATAAATCAAAACCACAATGAGATAGTGTCTTTCTCTCCCTAGCCCATCCATTTACCATTCCAGCCATCTCTATCCACCCATCTACCTATCCATAACCAGGGTGATGATAACTCTTCCAAGTATTCAAGGAGACGGAAACTTGAGTAGTAAACAGGAAGGAGTAAAGTGATTTCTCCTCAACTTTTGGCATCTATACCTGGACTACAGTCGGCAGGATTACACCCATCCAAAGCATCATTTGCTGGGAAGAAGGATCACAGCTATAGTCCTGTTTGCCCTCAAAGCTTTGAGCTGAGAGGCACACTGAGCTCCTCTGAGACAGGGGTGTAGATGGGGAGGTGCTCAGGGTGCCTCCAGGCAGCAGCCCTAAGTCCTCACTCAGCATGAGGCTGGAGTGGGAGCTTCTGCATGGGAGCGGAAAGGTCACACACTTCCACTGGGCAGGGAAATTCCTGATTACCTGGCTGAGAACACGAGCCAAGGATGCTGAAACCTTCTGCCTGCAAAGAAACTCGGGGCATGGCAGAAACTGGGAGTGGTGCCCTGTTTTGTCCTGGGTTGCTGGCAGTGGCCCTGGGTTGTAGGTGTTATTGTCATTGTTACTGCAAAGGTGCCCCAAAGGGAAATCAAAGAAAGAAAGTGGAAATGAAGTTAAGTCAAACACAGCTGGGAGCATTAGACAGGTTATTTGTATTCACCATGGTCTCAGCGTCCCATTTCCACCACCAGTAATTTCATGCAAGAAGGAAATTACTTGAAAGAAATAAAAGTCAGTCTAAGAAGTCCTCCCTGAGCATCTCTGCCTCAGGCACTCTGCTAGGGCACTGCCCTATGCTGGTTCACTGCAGCCTTTTGAAGATTTTGGAGGTGACAGTTGTTGTTATGCTAATTTTATTGATGAGGAAAGAAGAGGTTTCAGAGTAGAGTTTCAAACTCCTGGTTCCCACTGGAACCCACTGCTTACAAGAAGTGCCATATTTGAGGTCAGTCAATAGCAAAGAAGGGACTGGAAGCAAGTCTCCCAGTCCCAGGCTGGCCTGCTCACAACTCCGTTTACCTGCCCCCAGGTAGGAGAGTTCTGAAAACAACACAATTGCTGCAACCATTTAAACATGAATCTGAGCCGCTTTGATTTTAATGGAATGCTGTTAAATTTTTCTCTTAATGTCTGGGCCTTTAATAATTAATTAAATGGAGCTCATAAATGGGTAAGTCTGACTCTAATGAGGTGTTTTAGTCTCCATATAATTTTACTGATGTCTGCAATCACCTTTCATGGAAATAATGATCTTTTCAGGGAAGCAGTTTGACTTCTCCTAGGTGTGATGTTCATTTGACCTTCTCCTAGACTCTGAGCAGCCCAAAATATACTGTACAGGTCAGATCGGAGAGGCATGCCTTTTTAAAAAAGAAAGAATAGTTCATGTCTTACAAATAATAACAATCACTATATATCCATACATGTATATGTCCTTTGTAATTGACTACTAATATGGGTATAAACCTACCAATTCAATCAATAAACCTACCAATTCAATCAATATACACACATACAGAAAGAGAGAGAGAGAGGAATGATGGCAATGAATGAAAGTCTATCATACAAGCAGCTGGCATGGTAGGCATGAACTGACCCAGGCCAGCCAATCCTTGGCACTGAGTGAATTACCAGTTTGTCACAGATGCTTTCAGTAAAGGTCTGAAGTCATTCTCAAAAAAAGTTTGTATCGCCAAGACAATAAACAAACTAACAAAAAACCAGCAGTCTACTTTCAGAAGAATTGGACTTGAACCAGAAGCCAATTACTCATGAGAGCATAGCAAGGGATTCACTGGGCATAGACCCTAGGTATTCTGTGAGTATTCTAATATTGGAACAATCTAACCCCCAATCTGAAATAGAAAATAATCCCTTCTAGGATTCTGTTATAATCCATCAGAGAAAGAAAGTCCCTGCCATCACTCAAATAGCCCCAATATTCTTAGTAGTTCACTACAAATGTTAATAGAAAACTACAAATTCAAGCAACCAGAAGTTACACAGTTTACAAAGTTGGTTGATTTCTTTTTTAAAATTTAATTTAATTACTTATGCTTACAAGAGCTGGGGTATAAGTCAGAGGTGCGGGGGTTTAAAGAATTCACCAAGATAGAGTGGAGCAGAACAGATGGATATACTGAAACACATTGCTAAGGGGAGCAGTGAGGGAGACAGGAGAGGTCTGCAGGACCATGTGAGTCAGCTCCCTGGCCAGGGATCGAACTCTTGCTGCAGTGGCAGCTGATAAGCTTGATAGTGTTAAGAAATAACTCCTTGCGCCACCAGGGCAGTCTCTGGTTGATTTCTTAATTAGGGTTTCCCATGAACCCCATTCATAACTTCCAGTGGAAAGGGGAAGAGCATTAAAAGCCACCGCTGTGACCATTTTTAGTGGTCAAATCACTAATAATCAGTCCCATGCTCTCTAAGCTTTTTCTATATCACTTTTCACATCCCCTCTGGATCCTACATTAAGATACAACTCCAATCAGTTCTTTCCTGAGAAAGGAAGATAACTTTGAAGGAAGCAAGATGTTAGAAAAGAAAATCAGCCACAAAGGGGTAGCTTTCACTTCTCACTGATTCATGAAATCATTACAAATTGAATGAAATAACTCATTTAATAAGTTTCCTAGTGAATTTGTTTGATATAAGGATTGACCAGAGCAGAAGTCTTTGATGGTGTCCCCCGATTGTATGCTAAATTTCTAACTAAAAAACACTTTTGCTATGGAGTTAATAAGTGTATTTTTCAGCCTTGTATGAGAACTGAGCCATATTAGTTTAATTCAAGAAAGGGAGGACACACAACAGCAGCCATCCCATTAGGAGCTGACTTGGAGAACATAACCAGCTAAGCAATCTTATCTAGACTTAGATGTTCCATTAATTCGATTCCCTTGACTAAACTTATTTAAAGTTCAAAGTAGCCTAGATTCAAATACTTTCCCTGACCATCTGAATTAACGTGCATTCAAGAGACTTCCAAGAGATGGCCTAATGAATATGCCACAGAGTATCTGGTCCCTACCTTCTCGCTGAGGAGAAGGTCCTAACACATGTTTTTGATTTTGTTCATCATGGACATTTGTTCAGAATGGAAATTTGTTGGCATGTGATTTGCATTGGTGCACAGGATGAACTTTATATGGAACCACACGGTATTTTTGTTCAGCACATAGTACTCAAGCAAGCAACAGAGTCTCTCAATTCAGTGACTGCGGTGTAGTCATCTTTGATTTAAAATCCTGCATGGAGGAGAGAAGCTAGATGCTTTTACACTTTTGTAAGCAAGCCTAGCCAAGAAGAAGTCATGTGTGCACGGCACACACACATATAAATAAACATGTATATACACATCGTGTATGTGTACATACACAATGTACATGTACACAGGAATGGAATTACACTCAATAATGTAGGGTGTCCGCCTATATTGCAAAGTACAAACAAAATTAGAGTAAACCATATTAGAGAGTATTTCTTCATCTTTACTGGGAAGTCCAAATCCAGCACCAGAATTTGTCCCCTGTCACAAGACATTCTGCCATTAGCCATTCAATTGCCATAGCAAAAAGCAAAGGCATTGTCTTCCTTGACTCCTTTTTTAAAAATATTTATTTATTTATTCATACAGAACTGGGGTACAGGCCAGAGATGTGGAGGGTGGGAGGAGCCACCAGTGACAGAGTGGGAAGTAGAACAGGCAGACTGTCGAAGTACACTGCTGAGGGGAGCAGCGGGTGGGTCAGGAGAGGTCGGCCGCGCCACGTGGTCACCTCAGGGTCAGGTGGGAATCGAATTCATGCGGAAGTGGCTTTAGCTTCTCAGTGCTGTACTTTAACCCACTGTGCCACCAGGGAGGGCCTTTCCTTGACTCCTTTAAACACCTTCCTTCCTAGATGCCCCCTGGCTGCCAGTAAGGTAGTTCAAGATGTGTATCAAATCCTCACACTTTAATCTACATCCACTCATTGTAAAAAGTAATCTGCCAATTCTGGCCATCATAACTTCTTCCCTAGATTAACTTTCTAATGATTCACCTTACATACAGTTGACAAGATATTTATGTTCAGATTTCACCACAAGACATTTGTTAAATTCTGCGGCAGCAAAGGAACACAAAGAGACAAGCCTGCAGTTTCACTGGGTTTAGGAAATAAAAGCCAGGAGTAGGGGACAGGACCCAGCACAGGGAAGTGATTACAGAACTAGAAGGAGCAGTGAACTGATACTGAGAATCATGCACATTTCACATGGGCAACATCCCATTTTGCACAATCCTAGAGCCTGAGGACCAGTTAAGACTGCTGGTTGAAAGCAACTGGTTCTTAGCTGACAGAAAAACTAGACCCAACATAGTGTTTTTACTTGGTGGAATAATAAGTATGTTTATCCAAAAAGAAAGGAGAGGAACGTATTATATGGGGCTAAGCTGAACATCTGTGATGAAAAAAAACTTGCAAGCTCTTTCCCACGACTGAAGCCACCAGCTATACCAGGATCTCAATCGAATATTATGACAAATCACACCACTGTACCAGGGCTGAAGAGAAAAGATTGAATCTTGCTAACGCTGAAACACAGAAAAATCTCAACCAGTTCCTTAGAGAGCTGAAGTGGTTGATTCCCCAACCCTAGCCAGTATTCTGACATTAGAAATCCTCTGCTTTGGAACACAGTGTCCAGACAGTCCCTATGGTGATTTTCTGTGTTGTCTAGCAAACAAAAGAGAATTGCTAAGCATGTAAAGTGGGCAGATAGAGAGATCTATAAAACCACATAATTAAAATAATATGATATCAATTAAAGGAAACAATAGTGGTCAGAATGGAGCATTTAGAAAGACATTGACAAATACAGTCAGCACATGCATCACCAAGATGACTGAATAAAGTTGTAGTCAAGAATGCACTTACCAGAGACTGGCCCAGGTCAACTGCATTACCCCAGAAGAAAGAAGTGTGTGTACTGTCTTTTTATGTCATACAAAAAACAGTTCAAGGTGAATTACACACTGAGAGGTGGAAAATAAAGGAATGATTTATATGAAGATAGAAGAGAACACTCTGATGACTTTGAAGTTCTCTGGCTTTCTTAAACCTGTCTATCCAAATTTTTGAGCTAAATTAATGAGATAAGTATAGATAGATTGCAATTAAGAACGTCTATACATGAACAGATACCATAGCTAGTCACAGTCAAGCCACAAAGTAGAAATACATCTGTATAAATGACAAATGACTCAGTCCCACCAGAATTTTAACAAGTAACAAAACAACAAAATGCCAAAACTTACCAAATTTGGTAACAGGAAGCCAGATAGCATAATAGAAAAAAAAAATCAAAAGAATTGAATAGACAATGTAGAAATGAACAATTAGCAGTAGTAGAAATCATAGAAATAGGCAGTAATACTTAAAAATAGGTAAGTGAAAAATATCAATTGGCAGTCTCTGTACAATAACTAAAACTCTCATTCATTGCAGATGGCAATATAAATTGGTATAAATATTTTTGAAAAATATTGTTGGAATATATTTATGCTAAACATAACTGTCCTCAGAATGCAGAGATGTCATCAAAAGACACACACAAATGTTTACAGAACTGTTCATATGAATATCGAATGATATAGCCCAAGTAATCGACATATAAACAGAATATAAAAGAAATTAAAAAATCATAATATTGAACAACAACAAAAAATAAAAACTACACAGAATTGGAGTCTCAATATAATTTTATATTAAAAAGCATAAAACCAATTTGTACTAATTAAAGTCAAACCAAGGTTATCCTAGGTGTGAGAACTGATAAAGGTTCTAGCAGGAACTCTAGGATGCAGCTGAGGTACTTCTTTTGAACTGAGTGCTGGATGCAAAGGTGTGTTCATTTATAAGAATCCTACAAGGAATGATGTAATGATATGGAGACTTCTAAAAAAAAATGCATTGTTACCAATACATAATATACAGGCATGCCTGTATCTGTAGGTTCACACACACACACACACACACACACACACACACACACACACATACACATACATATATGTGAATACAAATATACACACAGAGGGAAGAAGAGATGACAGGGGCTAGTTTTAGAGGAAAATAAAAAGTCTAATTAAAGATAACTTTCTTCTTTGAAGAAGTTCTGAGTAAGCTAACAAGGTTAAAATCAGGAGACAGATATTGACCTAATCTAGAAACCTAACTCCTCTCATTTTTATGCATTTATCAAATTGATTATAGATAAGAGTTGATGATATTCCCTGTAGCATACACCATCACACTTCCTAAGGTAACTTGACTATGTAATAGAAAATGACAACTTACTTGCAACCTAGTAACTGGGATGCATCCTAATAGCCACACTAATCCAGCCAAGAAAAGGACTGAATTACCCATTTCCGTGGAAGAAGCAACAGGGACATCAAGGAGACACTGTTACAACTTGCTGGTGGAATTGCACTGTGAAGAGATGACAAAGCAAATGTCAGTTCAGATTTCAGGCAAGTCTTTACCTGGGTGGGGCTCAGATTCTTTGGTCTACTAAGAGAAATGATACTCAAAAGGAAAATGGATGTCTAATATACTATTTAAAGGCTGTGAGAATGCATCCCCATGGCATGGAGGAGGAAGAGATTAAGTAGGGAGGAAGGTATCACATCCTGTCGCATGTACCTGGTAACAACAAGGTAGGTGGACCTAAGTCCCATTAAGAAAAAAGGAAAAATTGTCCAATGAGCTGTTCTGGCCTTCTCCTTTCTGCCTTTTGGTCTTTTCTCTTTCTCCATTTCTCTTTATCTCAGTCTCTGTCTCCATTCTCCTCCTTCCTCTTCTCTTCCTTGATTCTATATTTCTTTGTATAGAAACCATTCAACCAGTAAACTTATTTTCTAATCCCATGTAACAGCATGCAGTGACTCTTGGGAATGGGGAGCTACAGGTAGACTATGGGTGCTTGACTGACTGTGTATACATATGGCGGAGGCACGTCTGTGTGTGTGCCTCACATGAATGAAGAGCTATGCATTGGAGAGATGAATATGAAGATCAAGCTAACACCCCAGATTTAACATGAGAGATGTCTGTTGTTTTTGCTGGAATCACAGTCTCCAGAATATCTAGTATATATAGCCTTGACTATAATGTTGTTGGTGCAACTATCTCCACATCTGTCTCTTTTCTAAGTTTTCTGGGAAAGATGTCACCTTTTCTATTTCAGAAGAGTTGCCTGGCATCCCGTAGTGAGTCACCTTGCTCAACCTGGACTGCTTCAGAGGGTCTTGCCCCAGTTTATTCATAGAATCCTTGGCAAAGCTGTTGAAACTGGACTTCACGAGTTTTCTGAAAAATATGCGGTCATAAACACACATCGTGCATACTCAGGGAATCCAGGGACCTTAAAATTCACAGAAGACCCTTAGGGAAATATTTTTAAACTTCA
This sequence comes from Condylura cristata, assembly GCF_000260355.1. Taxonomy (NCBI): domain Eukaryota; kingdom Metazoa; phylum Chordata; class Mammalia; order Eulipotyphla; family Talpidae; genus Condylura; species Condylura cristata. The sequence goes on along the minus strand of NW_004567112.1, from coordinate 13,098,991 downwards.
GTGTTTAGAAGATTCAACAGAGGATTAATTAAAACATAGATATTCCTGCTGACTGTCCTACCCCCTCCCCCAAAAACCCAGTAATTCTGGAGTCTGAAATTATTTAAAACATCACGGGGTATTTACAAGCAGGTGCCTGAGAAAGATACCTGAAAGTCGCTGTAGTTACCAGTGAGAAAGCCCAGTTCACCATCAGGTTACCTAAAGAGCAAAGTGCCAGGGGATCTGAGACAGCAGTGACAACCAGAGACAAATGCCCCTTACCTCTCCATCCAGGGTGAAGGTGACAAATGAAGCAAAAGTCTTTTGCTTTACAAGCAGGCGAGTGCTGGATCAGATGGTTCTGCACGTGTCCCCACATCCTCCGTAGTCTAATGAAGATGGTCAGAACAGAACATCGCCCTTGGCTGACGGGCACAGTGTGATCACTACTGGCCCAACGGTGTGTCTCAGTGGTACATTCTCTGCAGACGCGTGTCCAGATCCTACGTGCTGTCTCTCTAGGTCAGTACGACAGGGAGAGATCAAATGCCAAGTCCCATGTCCTCTTCCCGGTTAACGAGCTGGACAGAAGACCATCAGTGATGCTGTGTGACTCGTTCCCAGGGATGGATGGAGGTGAAGAATAAAGTGAGAATAAAGCAGGCAGTGACCTGAAAACAGGGTGGGGGGTGCTGAGAGTTTGCTTATATACACTTCTCCCCCACTATCCCTCTGAACTGATGCAGGGATTTCTCCCAGGAAACTACAAAATAAACCCATTCACAGGTCAGTGGAATCTAGCAGGATTTTGGCGTCCAACTCATCAAAACGAAAACCCCACCCTGTCACTTTTCAGCTAAGTAATTAGGGAGCAGGTTTCCTAGCCCTCATGAATCTGTTTCCTCGTTTTAGAATGGGGATGATGCAGACTTGTTTGGAATATTAAATAGTGTGATGTGTTGCAATGTACTTACAGAGAATTCCTCACAAGATATGGTAATTCTTATTGCTATTGTCAAAAGTCAGTTATTGTTATCATGAAGCTAGTCTATCAGATGGAACAAAATTGCTCTAATAGTCAACATACTCCCCTCTGTTTCCAACCCTCAACTGCTATCAGATACAAGGAGAACAAAAGGAGCCCCAGGTGACTGTTACAATTGCCAGCATCTAAAATGACAACAGGAAATGTCTGGCTTGCTGGGTTTGCCCATGTGTGGGATCCCCAACCTGTATCTGGGGCTGCAGAGACACCCTGCTCGCTCCTCACCCTATGTGGACCACATGGACACTACTCGCCTTAAGTGCTCCATGTTGACATCTGTGTCCTGTTATAACCAACCCTTCTGGTGACTGAATGTTCTGCAGGTTAAACTACAGCCTAGCCTGCTTCACCAAGCTTTACCTGCAGAAGACTATTAGACAGGAAAGAAAGTATTCAGTGGGTTTCTTTCCTGAATTCCCTACCAGCATGTCAGGCCACTCATCACTGAGCAGTGGGCACTAGAAACTAAGTTTTAATTGCTTTTCCACTTTTGCCTAAACCACACTGCAAAACCACAGTGCCTCACTTTCATCTCCCATGAAATCTAGGTGGTAACAGTTTCTGTCTGTCATGTTATGTTACTTAAGATGGTGATGAGGGTATAAAAAGTGATGTAACAAAATTCTTTAGAAGCAAAGACACACTACTGATCTAAGATAATATAAAAACTTTTAGCAGAACTCAGCAGAGACAGTCTTTGTACTTTTTACGAAAATATAAAGCTTCACTGACGGTTGCCTATATGTATATTCACACATTTTAGCAAAAGCTCCATTCTTTCATTTTAGACCTTGCACAGCAAGATAAAAACTGTTTTTCTTGCCAAGTCGTTTCATTCTGCATCCATGGGGTCTGAGCAGAGCCTGGTCTGGGGTGACCTTCACATCGCTCCTCCTCACACTGGCCACGCCTTTCCAGGCTGTCACCTGGGCCACTGCAGGGCTCTGTCTGGCCAGATTCCCCTCCAGACACACAGGTGAATGCTCTAGGCTTTCTAGAGGTATAATTAAGATGCACATAAAGAGAGGTTACAGAATTTCCTGTACACTTAGAAACATAAAGTTAAGTGTCAGTTTGGGCTGCCTGGTGAGAATGTCCCTCACAGAGTTTATTAAATGAAAGAAAATCCCCTTTTGGAAATCACATGTCAGAAATAAGTCAGGATAAAAAGAAACCAAGAAAAAACAAAAGAAGAAGAAGAAGAAGAAGCAGGCCCTCCCTGGTAGTGCAGCGGGTTAAAGCACAGCACTAAGAAGCTAAAGCCACTTCAGTATGAGTTTCATCCCTGGCCCCGAGGTGACCACATGGTGCAGCAGACCTCTCCTAACCTGCCTGCTGCTCTCCTCAGCAGTGTTCTTAGTCAATTCTGCCTGTCCTTCCCACTCTCTCTAGTGAATCCTTTCACAGCACCTGCGCTTCTAGCCTGTGCCCCAGTTCTATATGCATGAATAAATAATAAAAAAAAATGAAGTCAGAACACTTCAGGTGAGATTTAGATGCCTAAGTAAGGGCAACCATATCTTTCAGGGAGGAAGCAGAGATCTTCAGCTTTGTCTGGGGCATGCAATACACTGACAGTCACTCAATACTGACCTGTTAGAGCAGGGCATTTTAGTTTCTCCCCTCTTTAAGACCACTGCTTTTTGTAGCTCTATGGTTGACTATATATATATATATATATATGTGTGTGTGTGTGTGTGTGTGTGTGTGTGTGTGTGTGTGT
>NW_004567112.1:13050897-13096141 GCF_000260355.1 Condylura cristata | reverse complement strand
GTGTATACATACATACATACATACATACATATATATATATATATATATGGTCACCTCAAAACTCCCTGTTTAAGCTTCCCCCTACTATTCATGATTTGATTCAAGTATGACTTCATCAACAGCCTTGTAAACATCCCAGCCAGAAGGTGCCTCTCTCACCTGTGCTTCTCTCGTAGTCTGTCCATCTGGTGACAAGTATCTGATGACAAGTATCGACTTTTTACACACTTTACACTCACACCTCTTGACTGGTACCTGGAACATATTAGGTGCTCATCAAATATCTGTAGAATAAAAAGTTATCCAATTCAGATGATTTGTACAATTATATTAACAGAGTATCCCTGGGACATATTTAGACCTCCTTAAGTCTTAGCGATTATTAGTATAAATAAATGGAATACTCCAGGTATTTGTACACTGAATTTGTAGTTTGCTGCCTGAATTAAGTATGCACTTGTTCATACCTCTTCAAAAAGATATGAGTCATTTCCAGAGTCAATGTTTAATTATCTTTTAAGGTACTGGCAATTTTCAAGGAAAGGTTTAGTTTCTATTCTTAGGTTATGCATTTTGTGATCAAATTAAGCACTGTATGCTTGCCAACACAAAGATGAAATAAAAACAAATATGCTGTTATGTCTTACTGCAAATGCCAGAACCTGATTACTATAAACACCTGTGTATGTGAATAATATGAAAAGACCAAATCATGCAAGATGGGAAGATTTTTCATTTCTGTGTCAAGGGCACATATCAATGTATCTTCTTTGTTTCACTAAAATCTTAATTACCACCACAAAGTGCCTCAAGGTGAGGCACTAAGAAACTAATGCATTGGGTCAGACCTGGATGGGGCTTCAGCAAAGATGAGTGATATGTGTCATCAGAAAGTAGAAATCAGCTAGTCTCCTGGCTTGTAAGATAGGAGGTAAGGAGATCTGAGTCTCAACCCTAGGTCCACCTGGCATCACATCTTATTCTTTTGGTTTTATTTTCCTCTACAGCAATGTTGCCTTTCATGTCACAATGCATTTGCATTCTTGATTAGGATCAAATCCCTGATCAGATCAGGAAATTGGCTAAAGAAAGACAATTCTGTTAAATTTCACAAGGTTGGGAAAAATATATCAAACAAATGATCACTCAACCTGGTTGATCTTATAGTCAATGTTGGCATAAATCAAGATTTTATTATAAACTGAGAAATGCATTAACCAAGAACACATCTCAAAATTTGCATTCAGTAGGTCCTTAGACTCAATGAGTACTGTTAGTTGTTGATTTCAGGACTCACTGAAGATGAAGAAGAAGCTGTAGGAGCAATGCAATCACTATTGGAACTAAGGAAGAAAATACGATAGACACATTTTAAAAGTCTTCATTTTTTACAAAAAGATTGAGCTTTCATAATCCAGATTTACCTTCTCCCAATCTTCTGCAAAATCCACTCCAGGTGATTAATTTTACAGGCAGTCATTAGCAGGCTGTAATTGCTAAATTCTACATTTAAATCTCTAGTTTTTGGATTACGGGTCAAAGCAAGTTTCAAATTTTGCTCTGTCTTTGAACCCTATTAGCTTGGGCAAGTCACTGAGCCTTTCAGAACCTGTCTCCTGTTTATTCTAAGTAGCACAACTAAGTAGCAAATCACACATTTCTGATTTTATCTTCAGATTTGGGGTTGATGGACTTTTCCCTTTAATAGTCCAAAAGAAAGGAAAGTTGCAAATGGCAGTGGCACCCATGTACACTGAACTTTACTACGGCAATGTCCTTTCATACCAAGAAATGTGATTCTACCATTAATCCTGTTTGGCACCGATCCCACTTTAGAGATGAAGAAATTCAAACTCAGATAATTTTATCAATTTGTCAAAGGCACATGGCAAATAAACAGAAGCGGAACTCTATTCTTCACTCTCCTTTTTATGTCATCAAGGTGCTTTTAAGAAGTTCCTTCTGATTTTCCCATGTTGCTCACGCGCACAGGTGCATGCACACACACACACACACACAATTTTTAAACTTTATCTTGAACATAATGCTCAACAGATATTTGGCTAGCTCCATTTGACTACATATGCATATAAACTGAACAGTATTTTGTACGTGTATGATTAAGGAACAGAAGACTTTAGACAAAAGAAAGTTCACTAGTTAACAAACTATGGGAGCTGAGGCATTAACAGTCGCTATCCCTATTATTTCCTACAAGTAGCCTTATTTCTGCTACATGTCACCTATCCAGACTTTGACCCCGTGACCCAGTGCTACTTTTAAGTATAATCATGTACTTGCAACACACATACACACAGTATCAGTAACACACAGTCATTTCTTAAATGAGCAGAAAAATCTGGTTTGCCAAAGAAGTATTGTTCCCCAACTCATTCTGTCTGCACTCTTTCAAGACAAAGTAAGGGGCAGTCTGCAGCTTGGATAACAATATCAATTTTTAGAATGAATTTATTTTTGTTTCCTGTCTACCTATTTGATGTGCTTAGAATGCCCTCTAAAGCCAGAGATTCTGAGAGTAACCACTAGAACAAGTGAAAAAGCTTTCAAAATCACTTTGAGGTGGGAAAAATAATTTTAGTGGGAGTGATTACTAAACATGTGACTATTAAAGTAGGGAGGGCAGGCGTGGCAGACCTCTCCTGACCTGCCAGCTGCTCTCCTCAACAGTGTATTTCATCGATCTGCCCATTCTGCTCTCCACTCTGTCTCTGGTGCATCTTCTCACTGCCCCTGCATCTCTGGCTTGTACCCCAGTTTTGTATGCATGCATAAAAAAAGTGGTGAGGAGCTCCCTAAAAAGACAGCTGTGATTACTGCAATAAATGTACATATGAGCAACATGTGACCAAAGCTGTAACCAGAGGCTGCCTCTCAGGCATCCAGGGTGCCAGGCCAGGTGTGTGGATCCTGAGCTCTGCCCTCCTGATGGGCCCTGATATACTCTATGTCGGGCGGCAACATACTTCCTGGTGTGTAGTTATTTACTTGAGCTGATTAAAATTTTATTTTAAAAGCTCACACTGAACATCAATGAGGTATTTTTGGGAATGTTTTTAGCATTTATTTTACAAATGACAAGCGAAAAGTGCTGAGCTGAGTCAGGTGTGCCTATTTCAGAGTAAACTTTCAGTTTCCTGCATTCTGAGGTCTTTATTTATATGTTTGTGTTTTGCCCATCTGTGGCTATCTTGTTTTCAGTGCCTATTTTATTGCAGTCTAGAGAACTTTTACAGGCTTTTTAAATGGTCTTTAATCATTTACCAAAGCTTTCTTTTGCTTTATTTCTGCCCCAAAGAGTTTTCAGAATCACTTTAAATTGACAGCTATGGCATACAGAAGAATCACAGATGTATTCTTCCAGGTCTACATCTTCCCCTGGTGAGGTCCCAAGTCACCAACTTTCACTTTTACAAGCTTCTCTGGGTCTAGCCACAGCTGACCAGCCACTTGCCCCCGACCCTCACAGATGAGTCTACTATAATCTATCAATCCTTTCACTATATAAATAAAGGCCAAGCCTTTATCTGTGCTCACACTGGAGGCCAGGCAATGGGGACTGAGGGCGTGTCCTTACCAGGATACTGACATGCTAGAACAGGGCACCCTGGCTGACAATCAATAATCCACACAGCCGCAGCTTTACGGGGACCCTGAGGTCTGTAGAAGGTGGTGCTGGCTCTGCCAGAAACCTGCATCACCTAAGTGCCTGGGCATAGGGATGGCAAGGCTGTCCTGAAGGACAGTGATGCTTGCTTTCCATCTGTAAGTGAGGTCTCTGTCTCTGCATCTGTCTCTGTCTATCACCTCTGTATGTACCTCAGACTTACTGGGCTTCCTGGAGCCATCAGTAAGTTGGTAGCGAGTAAGAGAAGTCACTCCAGGGGGTGTCAGACTGCCCCAAAAGTTAACCCCTTCACTCCCACATTCATTCCCAGACTTAATCTTATCCCACCCTGCCAGGTCTTCAACTCCACGGACCACTGCAACGGGAAGTGGGATTTGCATGCTAATGTGAAAGTTCCTTTCCGGGCTGGGACCTGGAGAACCAGAGGACCAGGAGCTATAGAGGCTAAAATCCCTGGGGAAGATGGGCAGAGGCGACCTCCTGCACCCTTGCCAGCCAGAAGCCGGTGTCTCCTTCTCCACCCTCCCACTTTAAGCTAACACCCCGACCTGCCACCTCTTTGAGCCTGCCTCTGAACCTCCCCACTACTCACCAGCGGGTCGTCCTCTCTGGAGGGGTCCCTGTCTCGCACGTGCTGTTGGACCGCCTCAGACCCTCGGTCGCAGGAGCCTGTGGCTTTTTCTCACTCTTGCTCCGGAGTTCTAGGCTCCGGCCGCCCTGAGTCCTCCCGGCGCCCTCGGCTCGGGGATCTGCTCCCCTTGCTCAGCACCAGCACCAGCACCTGCAGCGCACTGGGCGGGGCAGGGAGTAGCAGCAGCCCCGCCCGGTTGCTACTGGTGAGGGGGTCCCCAGGGTGGGGGTTCTCGTGCGTGCCGTGGGATTCCACTGGGACTGCAGCCACCCGCGCCACGAGCGCGGCGCTCCGAGCGCGGCGCTCCGAGCCCCAGCCGGCGACAGCGCCCTCAGCGCGGAGGGCTTGGGGTCCGACCCGAGGTGGCGGCGCGGGGCTCTCCGGGGCGGGCTGTGGGGGGCAGGTGCCCAACCCCAACTCCATCCAAGTTGGGTCCCTTGGGGCAGGTGGAGGTGGAGGTGGAGGCGGCGCCGGCCGGGAGGCGGTGGCTAAGGCGTAGGCTACCCCAGGCGCCGCCACGTGGGCTGGAGTTGGGGTCTCGGGACCCCAGAGCTGCTCCTGCTGAAGCTACCAAGCCCGCCAGGAGGGGCAGGGGCTCAGGCTTGGCGCCCGGTTTTCCCGAGGCGCCCCGCGGGCTGCAGGTGAAATCCCACGGCAAGTGTCAGGTCCCTCCCTCTCTCCCTTCTGGCTTTGTTCTGAGAGGTACGGGATTTCCTCTACTGTCCTTGGAAGGTGAGGGATTGAGGGGTCTCCCTTTCCCCCTTATTTCCTGTGAATGGCTACCTTAGCCTAACCCACAGCCCAGACTCAGTTCTGGTCTGCAAGAGCCTTCAGGAGGGCAGTGGCAGAGCCCGGGTGGGGCTACTGGGGGTGATGGATGTAGATAATGAGATGGGGGTGGACGCGCGTGTCTAGTCTCCATACAGGGGGAGAGTTTAGGGGCTTTGCCATCCCTACCCATGTGTTACTGCTTTCCCCGGACCTTCTACAACACTCATTCTGTCTGAAGCTAGTCTTCTGTTTAATCCCATCTGAAAGAGAACTTTGCTACTAGCCATGTTTTAAATGTTCTGTGGGCACACATACACTACAGTGTCCGCTGAAATACTACAAAGGCAGAGGTGGGCGGCTGGGAGGGAATTAAACTTGGACATTTTGGGTTGTGCACAATATTCTTGTCCCAGAATTTAGCACAAAACCCAAGGCCCATGGGACGTCAGCTGTGGATTATAGACATATTTATTATATCATTATTTGTTGAGTGAATGAACCCACTTATTTGTTTTTATCCTCACCCTTCCAGCAGGAAACATGCTGAAATCCTGGAATGAACTGTCCAGACGGCTAGATGACACCTATTTGTGCACAGGTGTTCTGCCACTAATTTGCTGTTGGAACTTGGGATGCACCACCTTTATTTGGCTAAACTTGAAACGGATCAGGTTGCAAATAAGGGACCAATACATGTAAAAATGTCAGCGTGAGGATGCTACCAGACAAGGAGGAACTAACGGATTTAAAGAGGGTTAGAAGACTTGGAAACAAAAGGTGGGACCTTGGTTGGATCCTAGGACAGTAAGAGAGCCCTAACAGTACTAACTTGAAAAATTTGAGGCAAGTCTATAGATCAGTTGGGCGTAGCATATATTTATATATGTGTTGAAGTTGTACTGGGGCTGTATAATGTGTTTATATTTGTGGAACCTGGAAAAAAAAAAAAGGGTAAGTCTCATTTCTGCAACTTTTTGTAGCCGTATACTATTTTAAAGTGAAAATGTAAAATATTGGTATGATAGAAATACAATGAAAGACCAGGATTAAGTGACCTTTAAAACTATTTTTAGTCTAAATTCTTCAATTTTATAACTATAATATCTTCCAGCCCGACTCTCCTGCTGCTGCTTTTATAAAGTTCAAATGGAGATTTTAGGAATGAAAAAGAATTGAAAGTTGCAGTTTTTCTTCAAATACAAATCTTTTTGAGTAGGCACTTTATTCTTAGAAGGGTGAAATGTCTTCAGATTCTTTTGCAGTCTTCTCAGAACTAATCACATTCCCATAGATATTCTAGGAAATAAGTGCCAGGAAGATAATATCTATAAAATAGTAAACATTTTATATTCTATATATGTATTTTGTTTCCTTCATGGTAACTTGATTAACAATATAATTTTTGGACTTGTGTTTGGCCTCTGAAGATAATGGTAACAATTATTCATTAAGATTTAAACCTTTTCTAACTTGTTAATGGGAACATTTCCTTATACAATTGCTTTAAAGACTTATTTTATTTATTTATACATACAAAAGCTGGGGCGTAGGCCAGAAGTGTGTGGTGGGGGGGAGGGTAGGAGGACTCACCAGAGACAAAGTGGAGAGTAGAACAGGCAGAACTATTGCAATATACTACTAACAGGAGTAGTAAATGAGACAGGAGAGGTCTGTTGTGCCATGTGAGCCAGCTCCCCTAGCTGGGGATTGAACTCCTGCCACAGGGACTGCAGAGACATTGATAGTGCTGAGACTTAATCCCTTGTGCCACCAGGGAGGCCCATAAGTTCTTTAGAAGGTATGTTTTAGAAGAACCAACTAAGTTATTCTTCAGATGAACTTAAAACAATAGCAAACACAGGCAAACATCTATTTAGACATCAAAGTTCAAAGTTCCCATAAACAATTGAGTATCCTAAATAATAAGCTGGCTAGTTCAGTTACTAAAGAGGTCTGGAACAATTTTCCAAAGGTATATTTACTATCCATGAGTTAGGATCATCCCTTCATAGGAGTCCAAATTTGATTCTATTATTTTGAGGAATGTGTGTCTTAAGGCCCTGTAGAGAACAACAGAGTAACTGACCAGCAATTAAGGGAGCTTAACAGCTGTGTGTGATCAGGAAGAGACAGACATCACTACCAGAATCATGGTCATCTTGAATGACTAGATGATCCAGATTTAATTTCTCTGAGGATTAATATCATGAAAATTATACGGCCCATCCCCAAGCAAGAACCAATGAAGTGCTAATTAGTCCTAAGGAAGGAAGGGGTCATACCTAGAACTGCTTTATCATCTGAAATGTCCACTTACCTAAATCCATCAAACAAGAAAGGAGGCAAACAAACATTTAAGACATGCAAAGAAATAAAGTATGACCCAAGCACAGAAAACCCACATCAGGTTCCTTTTCTGAGTGCAATCGAAAGTCACAGTTAAACACTGCCCCCCATCACACCCCACCCCGACCCTGTGGTGCAGCAGCGGGTTAAAGCAGCAGACCTCTCCTGACTAGCCCACTGCTCCCCTCAGGAGTGTACTTCCTTGATCTGCCTGTTCTGCTCCCTCACTTTGTCTCTGGTGAATCATCTCACCACCTCTGCACCTGTGGCTTGCACCCCAGTTCTGTATGCATAAATACATCTTTAAGAAATAAGTCACATTTAACAGACATGAAATTAGTTATTGTAGATATGCTCAAAGAATGTAAGGAGATCATGATTAATGATATAAATGGCATGACAACAATATTGTATCAAATAGGCAATCTCAAAAAATATCAAAAATTATTAAAAAGGACCAGTTGGAATTTATAGAGTTAAAAATACATATATTCAAATTTTACTAGAGGGAGTCAATGTAAATTTGAAATGGAAGGAGTTTGAGACTTTTAGATAGCTCTAGAGAGATTATCTGGTCCAAGTAACAGAAGGAAGCAGAATGAAACAAAACCTCAGAAAAATAAAGGGTGTTATTAAACTCTCTAACATGCATGCAATAGGGGGTTGTAGAAAGAGGGAGTCAGAGAAAAAGGGAAAAGATAAACTAGTCAATGGCAGAAAACTTTCCAAATTCATTAAAGTTTTACACACTCAGGAAGTTTAAGTCTTGTAAAATTTCCCAGAATATTTATTTACATAAAGTCTAACAATGCATCATTACATCAAAATAGTCTTGACAAAAACCTAACATACTTTACTCTTGTCATTTCATACGTTAGAATATGAACCATCCTAACTCCTACAGTTCTCTAATGTACTGATACATTGGAAAGAGAGAATTGGACGGTCCAGATTGCTCATTATATCTACTTTGGGACCATTAGCTAGAGGAAATGTAGCAAGAGGAGGGGATAACTTTCCAGATACTTCTCTAAGGAGTAGTCCAGTAGAAGAAGAGAGTAGTTATTTCTATCTATTTCAAAGAAGTTATCCAAAGATGAATGAGGTTAGATCAAGTCAAGTTCAGTAGATTTAGTGGCCACAATAGTGCCATAGCATATATCTATGTGAGTTGAATAACAGCCATTGAGGAGCAGAGAGTGGGTTTTGCACAGTCGGTTTTCAATGGAAGTAGGTTACAACTAGGAGACAGCAGTAGTTTCAACGTGACATTAAGTTCAAACTTTTGATTAAATGTAACACTGGACATTCTCTTTTCTCTTGAGGTTGCTTTGTAACTTAAAGTAGTACTTCTCATTACCCTCTAGTGAATGTAAAAGTTATGGACAAGGGGATTTTTACTCAGGAGCAGAGAAAGAGCTGCTTTTAAACATTTTAAATGAGTGATAAAAAAATAAAGTTGCGTTTTGATGCCATGAGTCATGCTTAGTCAAATGACTAGTTTCACACATGTTGCATCTTAAGCAATTTGTTTCAAATTCAGCATGTCTAATGACCCAGAGATGAGCTAACAGCAAGACTATGCATGGATGGATGCCAGAATTTCGATGCGACATCAGCTGTGAATTTAATTTTTAAATCTTTTGTAATGATACAGAGTAATTTAGCAATAGCAATTCAGTGTAATGAATGAAGATTTTCTGCCTTTCATTCTAGTCTTTCTTTGAAATCTAAATCAGCAACACATCAGTTATGTTTTGTGGAGCATATTATACATTCCATAAGACTGAAATGAACAGCTGATCTGGGTGGTTTTTAATATTGATATGATTTGGTTCTAAAGATTTAATAAATGTACTAGTGGATGAAAGAAATACTAATTCTTTTTTCTACTTCCTTCTAAAGTGATGACCTTGACAAGTTAGTACTTTCTTTGTACATCATTGTCTTGTTCATAAGGTGACTGATCTCCATTCCTACAATGTGTTGACTGAAACTATTAGAAATACCTACAAAAACTTTAAAATTCTCTGGGATGAGAGATCTGAAGGTAATTTTAAGATATATTTTAAACAACATTCTATTTACTGAAAATATTCCATAGTGTTTTCAAGGATGGGAGAGAAACACAAATGTTGACAGGGTTGACTGTTCCCTTCTCCCACTTTCTTACATTTAACAAGATATCATTCTTTTTTTTTTTCAAATTCTCAGGCATAGATTCATCATATTCCCAGAGATACCAATTCCAGAATCTCAAAAATCTATTTCACCTTAAACAAGGACAGTTCAAATGGCAAACAACATTTTTATTATCAATGTCTTTGTCAAATGAAAGAATTATTTTCATTATGGTGAGAAATCACCACATAAAATGAGTTTTGTTTTTGTTGAAGGACTATAAAATATCTCAGACCTATTATTTGTTCCAATGTACTCCCCAAATGAAGACAAATATCTCCTAAAAATAAAATGAAACTACTACCTATAGTGCAGACAAAGAATAAGTGATATCGCTTGCATTAAAAAATAAAACCCTATTGTTTAAAATATTAGATATTGGCAGTAAAGAAGTTACTGTAAAGAAGTTTTATGTAAATAGCTTTCCTCTTAGAAATTGATCATGGTTTCACTCATAGCAGAACATAAGCTATCGAAGGGAATAAAAGCAATTGTAATGAAGTAAAAATGAAAAACAATGAACAAATATAAACCAAAGACATTTTACAGGGGTTGGAGGTTGAGGGGAATAGGATCAAAACTGGGGTGGGAAGAGAGCATAGGACTGTGGTGATGGCACATAGGTGAATTGGTTGTGGGAACTCCACGGGGATTGCAACTGAGATGAAAAAATGCACAGAATGAAGAATGACGTAAAAAAATAAAAATAGAAAAGAAATTGGTCATCTCTAAGTTCAAAATACCTATGATGGCTAAACCAACACATTTTATTATGCACACACACACACACACACACACACACATGCATATTTATTTTTGCATAGAAGAACTGGGGTGTAGACTAGAGGATGAGAAGATTCACCAGAAATAGCATGTAGAACAGAACAGGAGGCTCTATTTCAAACACTTGCTGAGGGGAGCAGCAGGTGAGACAAGAGAAGTCTGCTCTGCCATGTAGGTCAGCTCCCTGACCAAGGATCGAACTCAGGCCATGGCAGTGATAACGCTAAGACTAACCTCCTAGAGCCCTGGGGAGGATCCACATATGTCTCTGTGCGTTTTATGTATCTCCTTCAACCCTTATGCCTATGACTTTGAATTATTTGAATCAATACACACTAATATATTTTTCATAGTATCGGCATCTTCAATACAAGAAGAGAATGGTACATTTTAGCCTATTTTATCTTTTCCAGGAAGTTTTATTTGCTGATATTATGGCTAGCATATTAAACACTTTGTGTCTGTCAGCCATGGTGATGACTGGGAAGTAGTCCTTTCTCTGTATTCCCTAGTTATGTGTTGATGTATTTATATGGCATGTTACTACCAGAATTTTAGCTTTTCTTATCCTGTTCGTATCATGTCATAGGACATATACAATTATTTGTGGTGTTGAGTTTTCAGTTCTTTTCACCTGCCATTGCTCAGCTGCCTGGTCCTTATAGACTGAAATAGCCTATGAAAGGGACAGAATCTTCACCATCAGTATCTTCCCAGTTCATTCCCTCACACTTTGCTTGCAGAGAAAATCACAGTACTTGGTTCTTTATTTCTCTTTATAGTCTGAATTGACACCAGATAAGACAAATGAGTTATTACCATGCTGTGGACTGTAGGCCTCAAGGAATTTCCATTTAAAGAGAAAGATGAGATGTTGCAGTTGATTTTTTTTTAAACTCATAAAACTTGGATTCGTGAGAAATTTATTATTTTATTTTTAATAAGAAGAAATCACTTCCAAATATACTTTAAGTTTTAGAGGGCAACCTGGCAGGAATACAACAGGCAGTAATTTTCAGAGCTCACTTCTGTGAGTTCTTTTATACAAAATTTCATTCTGAGTCTTAGGACTGTAGGACTGATTTGCAACTTTTTACTTCATCAGTCAATAATGACTACAGAGGGAGAATTAATTAAGAAGTGAATATTGTTATTTTTAAGTGGGAATTTCATTTGCCCAGAGAGGAAATGTATTCAAAAGTATACCTAATTGTATAAATATCTGGAAATATCCTCCATGTTTACATTGCTAAAGAAAGGACTTTTGGAGTTTAAGAGATTGCATCAATAGTCAAAGAGCGACAATAGTCACTTCTGTGTCCGAGAAGGGACACAGGCTACCTTAGAGTTTCAATTTTACTACCTTCTTACTGGGCATTATTGGGAAAGTATAAAGCTTGATTTTCTTAAGAGTGAAATAGCCTAGAAGGAAAGCAAACTGCTTAAATATATGAATGAATTCATTCTCTCTGTGTGTCAGTTCCCCTCTCTTAAACACTTTAGCATTTTTCATACTTGAATGGAATTTTCATCAACTAAAAGTATTTCCTTGATTTATTGAATTCAAATTTATCATTCTGTTAGCATCAAAGAGATCCAGTCCAGTTGATCCAGCAATAAAGTAAGAAACATTTCCCCACATTGTCAATGTATTGGTAGGAGGGCTGAGGCTCTAGTTTAGATGTATTCAGAGTTCTCTAGGAACTTTACAGATCATGTGGTATTCATTTCAACTATGCGATTGCTGGTATTTTTGCTGTTTCTATCCATTTTTGATAGAAGTGTTGAACTTCCAACAATGTTAGTGGATTCCTCTACTACTCCTTGTAGTATATTAGCTTTTGTCTCACCTATCCTGCTGCTCAGTGTTAGGTATATCAGGTTAAGAATTATTATGTCTTTTGTGGGCCTTTCTAGTGGTGCAGTGGTTGTCAAGCTATCACCAGTCAGACTTTGATACCCGGCCAGGGAGCTGACCGACATGGCACAGTAGCCCTCTCTCGCCAGCTGCCCATCTCGCAGTGTATTTCAGTAGACCAGCCTGTTCTGCTCCCCACTCTGTCTCTGATGAACCCTCTTGCATTTCCCCTGCCCCCCACCCCCCATCAAACCTCTGGTCTACACCTGAGTTTTTATATGATAAAAATAAATCTTAAAAAAAAAAAACAGAATTGGTACGTTGTTTGTTTTCTTGGAGAGCTGACTCTTAACATCATGAAATGCTTTTCTTTGTCCCTGATAAGTCCACCATCACATTAAATGAATGTAATTCATATAACAGCAAAATAGTCTTCTTACATTCACATGAAACATTCATTCATGTCACATAAATTATATATGCTCACATACATCTATGCGTCATATATACATTATAATTATCCACCATACACTTAAGCTACACACACACAACATAGTCATTTATATATATATATATGTATGTATGTATATATATACACATATATATAATACACACACCATACATGAGCAATACATCACCCATCAAAGATACATAAATCATGCACCATACATACATATGCCAAACACATATAATACCACATATACCACATATCAAACACATATAGTATATGCACATAACACACACCTTACAAATATACAAATATATACACACATATGCATAACATTAGAGTCATTAGCTAGGGGTTGATTTATTATCATTTATTATTTTTTACAGTTCAACATGATTTAATGGCCTTTTTAAACTAAGGCATGTACTAGGCACAGCACTGTAAATGAGTTTGAAACAAAGCCCTTGCTTCAAAGAATTCAAAACCTACCCAGGATTTTACATTATAAATAGCATGTGCAAGAACAGAGATATATGTTTAGATAGACACATCAGTTATAATAGTGAGACATTGCTGGTGTCAGAGCAGCAGACTGGTGACAGAGCAAAAGAGGTGAAGGTCGCTATGAATACGGCGAATAGCTTGATTAATGGGATCGAATTATAAAACAGTGTGAAGAAACATGCAAAACTCAATATTGCAGAGTAAAAAGTGAAAGGGATTAATTGCACACTTCTGCTTGGAATGTTTTCTATCTCCCCAAACCTGAGTTTCACATATGCATGAGTTTGCACTCAAATGTCAACTGCTGCCTTCATTTAGCGCTTGCAGATGCCCATGGATAAAAGTGTTAGCACCTCTCTTAAGCTCATAACAAATAGCCCCCAAGTGATAAGCCTTTGTAGGTAGGGCCCATGTCTAATTTATCTCTAGTCTGACTAAGATGCATGATGCAGGTTTGCACAGAGATTTATTTATTGAGTACACTGAGCTCTTATCACATTAGTTTTCACTAGGTTGGAATCAATCAATCTTACAAATAGTGTCCCAAACAACCAGGCTAGTTTGCCTTCTATTTGGAGCACTTCATTTTCATTAACTTCTCCCAGTTCCGACAATCATGTCCCCACTTCTTCTTTCTGATAGCTAGCATGTGGTGCCCAGAATCTTAGACAAGGACGAGATATTAAAAATCATTCAGTTCAGGCATCTCAACCTGGTTATACATTTTAATGACTTTTGTACTCTAAAGCCACTTGTACCTGAAAATTAAACAAAGTGAATCCTGCAAGTATGCCCATAGAATTGAGATTAATCAGGGGCAGGAATGGTGAGGTCAGAGGAACAGACCAGTGGGCCAAGGTACACTCTACGGGTGCTTAATAGTGGGGGTGGTACAATAATACACATCTGAGGAGGTGGGGACTGTACCCCTAAATCATTTACAATAATTGCATGTTACCTCGATGATGAGAAAAAGAAAATAATGAAATAAAACAAAATATCTGGTTTTGAACTTCACCCTCCACAAAGTTTTATTGAATCAGACTGTGTTGGAGCCTGGCCACTAACCAGGTGATTTTAATGTAAAACTATGCTTCAAAACCACTGAACTTCAGTGCATTATATATTAAGATGCTCATTGAGAGAATAAAGTCTAATTCAGAAAAGTCAAGTGACTTGCCAGAAAGTCATAGAAATAGCCTCACTGGTGCACAAGCACACCTGGAGCCCAACCTTTTCTTTTCAAATCACAAAGGGCAAGTGATCTTAGTTATGCTTTCTGAATGCTCCTGGAGACGCCCCCACATGGGCACCCAACACTCCTGAAAATAAACACACCTTATTTTGAAAGTGATACTTGACTTTCTGTTTCACCCTAACAGCTTTGTTTTGAGGGACAACTTTTGCTTTCCTGCCAGAATTGAATTCCATTTCAGAATTCAGAGTCATACTCATTTACATAGAATCGACGGGTAGTAATTCCAGCGATAAGCACAGTAGAAAATCTTTGTATATGTAACCCTGTGCTGGATCCCTCTCCCCTTCTGTTTATGTGGTATGAGAATTAAATGAGGTAAGACACAGAAGGTATTCAGCAAAGCTCACAGGTCATTTCTGACCTCAGACACTAGGGTAACTACTACCACCAGCATCTTGGATTAGTGCTGAATTGGCAACAATTAGTGTAGGGAAGAAAATCACACATATGTGTACATCTTCAGGGACCCTAACATCATTATAAATGGACACTATATTTCCTTCTCATATTAGCCAGGTGAATTAGGCACAACGGCCCCTAGTTCATGGAGGAGAAATTGAACTTCAGAGAGAAAAAATGACTTGCTCGGTGGGGAAGTGATGGAGTTTGGTATTGAGTCCTGGTCTACATGATCTCTCTCTCCAGCCTATGTGATTAAACAACCAGTGAAGTAGCATTTGTTAAAAAAAATTATATGAATTCCAGGTGGGCAGCATTGTAATTCAACATCTGTGTATACTTCATCAGCATCACTACTAGCCACCAAAGTATATGTGAATTTTATACACAACAGTCCTTCATTCTTGGCCTATTTTGCAAAAGGTGTTAGAATTAATGAATAGCAGATCATCAATTAGAAATGAGGACACTCATTTTTGCAGATCTGGCAGTTTGAAGTTAATTATAAAAGAAGTAAACACGAGCCGCCATAAAATGAGCATTTCAGATATTCTAGCTGAAATTTGTGACAAACATACATCCCAACCTGTGGAGATGAGGTTGGACCAGGGTCTTCATGTCTAGTGTTGTCTCACTTGTTCATACTGAGCATACCATCTGTGATGACATCTGTCCTCCCCAGCCTCTCAAATACCCCTCATTCTTTGACCAAAGCAATCCCTACCTGCTCCCTTCCAGTCCACTTAAACCCGCTTTTCTCGAAATTCCTATTGTAGCATATCTGAGTCATAAAGACCAGTGACATATCCTTTGCTAAAAAATAATACACATGAGTCAAATTGGCTTAAACGAGTCAGAAGGAAGAATCTGGACAAGGGAAGGGGATCTTCTCTAACCCGGGCAGGCCCCATCAGGGGACCTCATGAGGGGATTTGAACTAAGGCTGGCTAGTCTTCGAGGATTGAGGTTTAAATTCTTCTTCCTGTCTCTTCCCTCCATCCCTTCATGTCTTTGTTGTATTTTTTCCATTATACAGGTTTAAGAGGTGGTCCAGACTCCCTACATCTTCCATGACCTTTCAGTACAAGAGCCATAGATCAAAATTTGTGGGAAACAGAAGTTCACTGTCCGCATTTTGTTTAGGTATCCATTCCTGTTCACTCATACTGGAGCCCAATCACAATTGTGGTGACTTCTGGGCAGTTTAAGGATTTCACCACTTGAAAAACACTGACTTTTCTATTTTTAATATGAAACAATATTGACTTCACATAATATGACAATTTAGGGAAAGGATAATGACAGTGACTTCTTTTGCACCCTTGACAATGCAGACACTATGGTTGATTGGCTAATGAATGCACAGGGGGCATCTAAAGGACACTAATTAGAAATATCCTTGTGTCTTACTAGATTGGTATAATAGCTGTTCCAATACCCTGTACTTTGCCAGAATGATGACTCTGCCAAACTTGTATCTCTGGAGTAGTATTCACAGCACCAGAACCCTCATATTTGAACAGAACGAAGTGGGGCAACGGGCAGGACCCAAATTTATCCAACTCACCATGGGAGGAAATGGCCATTTAAAGTTACTCAGGGGAAGTTATACTATTTTGCAAATATGGCAAACAAAAATTTTGTTTGTTGTTTAAAAATTGTAAATTTTCAGATGATTCTCTGGTCAGACTTGGAGGAAGAGCTGACATAGTCTCTGCCCTCAGGGACTCACATCTTTGGGATCTGGGTCTGCTCGAATGATACAGTGGTCAAAGATGCTCTTTCTAGTCCATTTTCTATTTTTCCAGTGGTCATAATTTTCTTCAATAGAATGAGAATTCCCTGCTTAGAACACGATCTGTGGCAGTCATCCTCCTCACCCCAACACCAAGATGCACACACACAGTCTACTATACACATAGTCTATTATCTCACACACATAGTCTATTATCATACACACAGTCTATTATCACACACACAGAAGCCATTGTCACACGAACACAGAGTCTATTATCACACACACACACACACACACACACACACACACACACTGAGTCCAATATCATTGTCTCACACCTCTGTCATTCTAGATAGGGAAGTGCAGATATTTTCCTTATCTTAGAAAACCTTTTTTTAAAAAACTTTTTAACAGTAGTATTTGGTTTGCAACACATTAGAGAGGACAGTACAGAGATTTCCCATGTGAGATCTGTCCCTCCAACCATTATAAACCTCGATCACCAGGGTGGAAAATGTTGTTTAAGGCAAAGATGAGCTTCAGTGACATCATAACCACCCACATTCATAGTTTACCTGCAGGCTCACACTTGGCATTGTACATTGTACAGTTATGGACAAATATATAATAACATATACCAGAAATTATAGTATCATACAAAGTATTTTCACTGCTCTGCAAATAAATTCTCTATGTTCTGCCTATTCATCTCATCCCTCTACTCCTGCCCCAGGCAAAAACTGATTTTTTAAAAACTGTTTCCATAGGTTTTGCTTTTTTTCCAGAATGCCATATAGCTGGAATCATAGGGTATGCAGCCATCTGAGATTGGATTTTTAAAATTCAATTTATATTGAATAACTGCAAATGCAATTCACTCCTTTGGTATATTTTTCCCCTTTCAACCACTCCATTTTGAGTAATAGGAACATTTTTTTTCTTTTTATGAAGAAGCTAATGGGCCAAACTGAGAGACTGACAGAGGGAAACAATGGGTGAGGAAAAGGAAGAGAACAGGAAAAGGAAGAGAGCTTAATGCATCCCTGCGTAGCTGTCACAGGTGTGGAAAGCTCAGTGAGGAGCACCCCGTGTCCAGGAACATGAATTTATCTAAGTTTGGGTTTCTTCTGTGGTGCCCTGGGCAGGAACAGCTCCATCTAGGGTCAGAAGTTTATTATCACCAATACTAACTCCTTAATTACTGGCATAAACACATGCTTCCCTTCTGCGCAAATATATTTAATCTTTAATACGAATCACAAATGACAGTCATATGTGTAGTTATACATTTTCTAATGAATAATTTAAAAAGTAAGAAAATGCAAGAAGAAATTATTTAATCTGGCCTCACTCTTATACTTTTATTTTATATGGATTATATAGGGAAAGTCCCTCGCTCAATTGCTGGGTTGGAGAGTAGTTGTAGCTATGTTAAGGTACATGTCCTCAAATTTTTCTTTTTTTCTTTTTTCTTTTAGGTGATTCTACCTCTTCCCTCCCAATGACTTCATTCACAACATGGAAGTCCTCCTGTAATTATCCTCAAATGTCTATGCAAGCTTAAAACGGCTGACATTTCCCAACTTCGAACTCTTCACCCATCAGGGGGACTCCAGCGTTCTCCCTAAAGTACTGTTGCTACAATTTGTGTTGAGAAAAGTCAGTCTATAAAATAAATTTCGAGATTTCAATCCATTCCTTGAAAATAGCACACACTGGCCTATCTCCTTTGTCTATTTCAATAATGTCAGGTCTCTAACAGCGTTGTTGAGGATTGTAAATTGAGATGTTTCTGAATGGAGAAGATGTGAGCTCTTTACAGCTACCTGTCACTTGTTAGGCATCATTTTGAGTTTTTAAGCCAGGGATGAACCTTAATTCACATCTTGGTAGTAGTGATGGGATACAGAAGACATGGAACACTGATAAATAGAAGGGGACATTTTAGGTTTTAGATAGTGGTGACTATATGAACCCATTTCAACCTGTTAGAAAAATAAGGACCAGGATAAGAAGCAAAATGCAATTTGAGGTGCTTATCCAGAAGAGTCCCTCCCAGTTTCTCTGTGAAAAGATCGCATAAAAATAAATTCAGTATTATCTCCCCATCTTAGTCTTCTGCACTGAACCCAAGCAACCCCTTCAGTCAAAAGAGCTGACATTCTATTGCTTATAGTAGTCAGAGAAATTGAAATGTCAGTCTTTGTTTTTTCTGAAGATTATGCTAACATGTCCCATCTTTGTATAAGATGTTTATTAGAATTTAAAATCACTCTGGTGGCTTTAGAGTCTTTAATTATACACACACACGCACACACACACACTCACATATTTTTAGTTAATTAATTAATGTTAGAGATTTATTGATTTATTTATGCCTACAGAGCTGGGGTACAGGCCAGAGGTACAGGGGTGGTGAGAAGATTCACCAGAGACAGAGTGGGGAGCAGAGTACGCAGACTGATGAAGTACACTGCTGAAGGGAGCTGTGGCGAGACAGGAGAGGTCTGCTGGGCCATGCGGTCACCTCCAGGGCTGGAGACTGAATTTACAGTGTGGTGCTATGGTTTAATCTGTTGTGCCACCAGAGAGGGCTCACTTTCATATTTCTAATGAGATCCAGGACAGTGGAGTTCAAATCATTAATATAAATAAAATTTGACCACAGCAGAGAAGAAACTAACAAACACTCTTCTTTCTGTCTGAAAAAAATCTCTCGAAAGTGCAGAAGATTCTGGGTCCACAGATGACCTCATTGCTGCTAACACAAGAGGAGAGAGTCCTATGGAAACTGACTCAGGATTACAGCAAATACTTGAAGATGAAAATAAATATTCACAGTTTGTGAAGCTGTTGAGACAACCACTTATCCATCCAGGCGATTACCCAATACCTGCACTCCTGGGCAATTCTTTGGAAGTGGTATTGTTACCTCCTATTTCAGGAATATAAGTTCCTTCAAATAGAGTTTTTGTCAACCTCAAACGATTTTTCAGTCAATAGAATTTTCCAACTAAAGTAAGAAAAGTAACAACAGTAGAAAAATACTGGGCATTGATTTCCACTGTCTTCTTAAAAAATCTTTAATATTTTTAATTGCAGCAATAGTACAATATCCACTGTAATCCATCCACATCACTCCAGTTTAAGTTGACCATGGATGAATTTGCCCACTATAGATTATGTTGCTTTTGCTGTCCATTATATAGACCCCATCGTTCCAAATGCCCGGCTGGCATTTACTTCTGACCCTACCTCCTGTTGTGTTTTAAGATATAACTACTCCTTTCATCATTCAAAACTGCAAACATTATTACTATACCTTGCCCTCATGAAGGAAAAAACTAACCATCAGTTATTCAACAATCCATAACAGTCAGGTCAATCAGTTTACATATAGATAGGTGGTTCGTTTCTCTAAGTGTATTTTCAACTACCTGCATTTGTACCACTGGGAAATGTGTTAGGTGTGTAAATTATCAGGCAACACTATAGACTTGTTGATGTGAGCTTGAGTTGAGGACCAGCCTTGTAATCCATGTTTAACAAACCTTCTGGATGATTCAAATGTCTAGTACAATTTTTGAACCAACAAGAAAGAATAAACTGACCCCACTAAACCGATTCAGATGAAAATGTGAATGGCTACTAGATATTGTATTTACCCTCCATCTCTATTTAAAATATTAACAAGTGCAATATATAAGAATATAAAATATTACAACATATAATGAATAATATAGTTTGAATCCCAAATAAGACTAAATTATTCCACATCATATATCATTAGGGAATTACAAATTAAACAACAATGGACTACTACTATAGACCTATCAGAATCAGGAACAATGAAAAAACTACACACTGGCAAGGTTGCACAATAACAGGGACTATCATGGCTTGTGAGAATGCAAAATGTTACAGCCATTTTCATTATCGTTAGCTAACAGAAACTTCAGCCGAAGTTCATTCGACTGTGAGCATACAGGTTACATCTGACTGGAATTCCATTGAGTTTATTTTCTTATTTACATCAAGAGTCCACAAAGTTGTGTCTCCAGGAGTGGCTTTCTTTCCCACCCTTAGAAATTTCTGGATTATATACCACAGCATCATCAATGGTCAGGAAGTTTATCAGTCTATGTGACTGTTGTCAGGACATCTCAGAACATACGTAAAATGTCCATATATAAATTCAAGACACCTTCAGTTTTTTTGCTTGTCAATCTAGGAGTCTAAAGTCTCTGCATTGGGAAATACAATTAGTTGGGACATCAGCCACTCCAACAGGTTTCCAATTTTGGAACACAATTGGCTTCTAGATATGAAATGTGTGAAGCCAGGAGGGAAACACTGTATCTCAATTTGTGGGTGTAATTGTTATAAAGACTGAGTGTTCACTGCCATTTGATTCTGTGCAGGATGTGCACATCATTGTGCAGCTACAGCAAATGTTGAAGGCGGGGGAAGTCTCCCTGCATTTAATATGGCTGCAAGAAAGCCAGTCTTCACCCAGTGCTGCCACCAAGAGGGACAGCAGCAATCTCTAGTTGTAACACTTCAGGTGCCTATTAACTAACCCCAGACCATTTCAAGTAAACATGCAATATTAAAAACAAGAGCAGTCTTATATTTAAATGTTCACCATAACAATTGTCATAGCACCACTCACAAGTACAGTGAAAGCTGTCCATAATAAATATTATGTGAATTACTAAAACAGTTAGAACTGGACAATGAGTAACAGGCAACAGACAGTTCCATTTGCTTTTCCTACTTCAGAAAATGAGATAAGGACTAAAGTATTGAAACCCTCATGAATAAATGTTATGTACATATCCTTTACCATAGTCTAATTGAGGCCAACCAGTGATAACATTTTAAATATACTTAAAAAAAATACATTTCCTGTCTTTCATGACTCTAGTCCCAGTTTAGTTTGGTTATGATTTGATTTCTAAAAGAGGGCCATTTTCCCTTCCTTTTGAATTTGGGGATGGATAAAAGATTAATTGCTAACCTAAGCCATCTTCAGAACAGTCCTTCACGGATTCCAGGTTATCATAAATGCCATTAAACTTAAATGTTCATTGTAAGAGCAGAAACCAGGTTAAAATGGTGCATTTTCATTTCAATTGCATTTGATTAGTCGTACAATGTGATTCCTCTGACCAAATTGTTTCATTTTGTCACTATAGAAAGCGGTCCACCCAAGAAAATATGACTTGAAATAGATTATCAAAGATTATTCTCTGAGTACTCAGCTGTTGGGCAGTACTCTACTCAGAGAGCTCATTGTTGTAGGCATATCCCAGATAGTTAGAAATGGGGATGAAGGGAGAGCTTTGCCCTTGACCCCAAGAACTGAGATTGAAGAACACCTGACCCTGGACAAGTCATGCTTCTTCCACTATGATGCCCTGTGAACAGCAGCACCATTTGGCAAACTCCTAAAGCTGTCACGAGTTTGCACAAATTGTTCCCTTTCCCTGGTAGATGAGGAGGGGGTCACACCTACTGCAAGTAGAGGAACTTGGCCATTTTTACTTTGTCATCAAAACCCCTACTAGGGTGAGTTCAGGGAGCAGAAACCCACAACACATGACAACTGAATATATTTATACTCATTGTCTCTCCTATTAGTGGAGACAATGTAATAGGCTCCTTGAAAGTCTCATCACCTAACACAGAGCCTAACATATATGAGAAGCAAACATGTCTAGCTAAGTGTGCTTGATAGTGACATATTTGAAGAGAATAGTATCTCAGACCTACTCAAAGAGCTGTGGCTTTAGCAAAGATGAAGAACAAGGAATTTAAATTAAGGAAACAATGCTGAGAAAAGGTTAAATTCACTCAGAAATCAATCTTTCTGTGAAAAACCATTTCAGAAGATGTGTCTCTACCCTGAGATATGAGAAGCACATAGATGTGGTCAGCACTTAACTCTATTCCAGGCGGGTTCAGCAACCTCTCAAAGGCACAGCAGGAGAAGAGCCCTGGAGGTGAATGAGGATGCAGTCAGACCCTGCTAACAGGTCAATGTGTACTCTGGACAAGCCATTGTGAGTGTCTATGTGCCCTTTGATCTGATCTAGAATATGATGAGGAGGCAGACGAAAGCATCTCCTTTCAGATAAGGCTGTTGACAAAGGCAAGTGATGATTTAAATCCAGGACAAGCCTAAGAGTTTGACAGCTGTCAGTGCATGGCTGTGCTCTCTCAAATCTCACTTTTGAAAATTTAAACAATCTTCTCACTTGGATTCAAAATTTATCCATGTTTGTTTCAATGTAATTTTTTATGTATAGAATTTTCTAAGAGAAGAACTTTCTTCCTGGAAGTTGACTGAATCTTAACCTTAACTTCTAGAACTGTGCTACACCCCCTCATGTCCTCATGGCAACCTATATTTCAGGTGCAAAGGCACAGAAGTAAATAAAGTCTACTTTCTCTTTGCATCCAAAGCCTAAATGTGAAAAGAGATTTAAATACTATGTTCATTTTCATTTCGCAAACTCATTATTTTATAGGGTTTTGAACTAAAATTGTGCTTTAATTGGCTGTTGAATTGGTAAACAGTAAATATATTTAACTAACAAGTTGTCTCTGGGGAGACAACTCAACATAAATAATTGAATTTTATCCAAAGGGGAAAAATGCATCATTACCCTTAACTGACAATTTCCTTATGTATCTTATGAACTCTGTATCATAATTAATCCACAAATACACATATTTTAGTTAAGTATTTGAGGGATCTAAGTCCTTAAATGATTTAGCTCCACTACATTATCCTCACTAAAAATTACAAGGACCAAGTAATTATCTGAATATGCACCAAGATAAGTCTATAGCACAGAACAGAACCATTTTTCCCACAGTGGGAAACATAAATCGGAAAGTACAAGCTTCAGTAAGCTCCAGACTCTGTCCTTGCTGTTCTGTCCAGCAGCCAGTCCTGTGTCCCACTCGAGTAAACCTCCCTAACACATGGCAACTCTTAGTCTTTTCAGTTCTAAAATAAGCATATGGGACTTAGAACTCAATGGGTTCTTTACAAAGTTTAAATTTCCTTAACTTTAATTTTAGGTTACTACACTTTGCTATGGCAATTAAATCTAGCAAGAGGGTCTTCAGGTCTGAGCATATCAAGTAATGTGCTTTGTACTGCATTTTATAGGTGGCCAGACAAACCACAAAAAAACAGAAAGGGATTTACAAGCACACACAACCACAGTAGAAAATCTTACATGGCTTCAGAAATAGATCATGAGGACCCACCTGGCCCTCAGTCCTTACTCTGAGTTCTCTTCCAGCTGTTGGCTTTGCTCTCAGCAAGTATGGTCCTTGTCCTAGGATACATATAGCTATTATGAATCTCATTTATTTAGCTTTATGTCCAACTTGAATGAAATAACTCATCTTTTCCTCAGAATCAGACAAATATCCAAGGGCAGCTTCTGTTGTTTAGATTAGTGTGAATCCTTTCACCTGCAGGAATCACTATAGATAGGGAGGTAGGTGATTTCACTCTGGAAAACTGTGTTCTACACAGTATCTTAAAAAATAGTATTTTAAAAATACTGCACACAGATCAACCATAGACTGGTTAAGCTTGTAAATCTTTAAGTGAGAATCAGGCATTAGTATATTTTAAAGCTCTCCAGTGATTGCAGTGTCTAGCCAGATTTAAGAACTACTGCTTTAGACCCATACCACCATGATTGATGTTTATACAATTCATCTGGGACATCATTCTAATGGCAGATTTTGATTCAGTAAATCATATGAAGGACCCAAAACACTGAATTTCTAGGTTGCTACATAATGCTTGAGATGTGTTCACAATGCACACTTTGAGGCATAAGTCATGAACTATCCACACAGCTGTGAGTAAGGTCAATTCTAACCAAAACGTTGATTAAGAGTGCAGAAGATTTGATTGATGCATTAAGGATCAATGAAGGTTTAAATTACAAGCATTTAAAATGTGAAGATGCCCACCTTGTCCAGCATTACCAACGTGGACCCCTTCTACTTCCCTGTATCTCCATTTTACCCTGAGTGGGCATGAGGAACATGGGCTACGAAGGCACAAGACACAGCAGCCAACTACCTGGAACGTCAATTGTTTTCTCACGAAGTGACAGCTCTGCCTTGTCACTAGATAATGAAGGATGATTTTTTTTTTTCTCATGGAATTCTTTGGAAACATTACCTCTTTCTTAGATTTTCCAGGTTGTCCAAATTAGCTTCAGAATAAATTTACAGGATTTCCATGTTTTCTTGAATTACAGTTGTTTATCGTAAGCTGACCAATTCCCTCCTCCTGTTCCACAAATATATCCTAAGGTTCATAAAGCATTAAGTGAGGATATTAACTCCTAGTCTGTTTCCTTTGTCACATTTCCAGGTACTGTATCATATCAAAACACCAGGAAATAACAAGAATAAACAACCTGAGGCTAAACTAACACCCAGCATCTTGACTATAATCTCTACCTGGCAATTAACTCACTTAGTATCTCAGAAGTCATGAAACAGACATTAGTTCTAAAGATTATTCTAAGACTCTTGTACTCTTTATCAAGCTGTTCATTCCTAAAAACCCAACAACTTTGGATCATGGTAAATAAATTCTAGCACACAGCTATAAATATTAAAATACTATACAT
Organism: Condylura cristata; assembly: GCF_000260355.1. NCBI lineage: Eukaryota > Metazoa > Chordata > Mammalia > Eulipotyphla > Talpidae > Condylura > Condylura cristata. The sequence goes on along the minus strand of NW_004567112.1, from coordinate 13,070,900 downwards.
CTAAATCCATGCTTGGGGCCTCCCAAATCTACCCTAGATACTAAAACCGTATAATTCTCTGGAGCTCTGTCTTATGCCTTCCACTAAGTCTTTTGAAAGAAATGTAGTTAAGGAAGTCAAGGGTTAGCAAGTTAAATGATTGTTCTCAAGGCCTGACTTTAACCTGTCATACATCATGAGTTAACCTTCCCAGAAACCAATTTTTCTTCCTATAAGAATAGTCATTGTCTCAGATGGAGAGCATTGGTTGTATTTCCTTAGTCCCAATTTACCCTGCATCATGCACAGGGTTTGATAAAAAGAAATGCTCGTTAAATGTTTGTTAGATCAAAAGCTTGGCAGTGAATAGTGAAACTATTTAAATATTTTGCTCTATTTTTTAGCACCCTCTAACACACCCTCAAGGTGGCAACTTACTCATGGTCCCTTGTATATTTTTGACAAAGAAACAGAAGTGTCTCCATGTGTGTAGACACACAGGCATTCCTAAAGCGTTTCCATCCTGTTGCTTTAGGAGAAAGGGCTGTTAAAAAAAATATGGGCAGAACAATTTCCTCTGCCTCCCCATTCCCTTCCAGATGAATCTACCATAACCGCTTTACCTCTACATAACTGACACATAATTATTACACATGACATATTATTTGCAATAACCAAGCTATGGAAACAGTCAGCACCAAAAGGCTGATGTGCGAATTACGAAGACATGGTATATATAAACACTATACTACTTAGTTATATATATATATATAAGCTCTTGCCATTTGCGACAAAGTGATGGGGCTGGAGGGAATAATGTTAAACCTTATAAATCAGAAGGAGAAAGACAAATAACAAATGGTGTCAATTACATATGAACTAAAGAGATTGAAACAAAGGGTCTGTCTATACCCAATAGAGCCAAACTATTAACATATCTAGAAATATGACTGAAGAATGGAGTTTGCTGGAAGGACAAGGGTTGGGGGGAGACTGAGTGTAGAGGAGTCGGGATGCACAGTGGTGGAGGACTAGGAGTGTCCTGGTTGTGGCATTGACACCAACACTGGAAGGGAGGTGACCCCCACCTCCTAATCATACACAAACCAATGTTACCTCAATTAATAAAGCATTATGGTATGATGCAGTGGCAAAAGTGAATTAGTTTGAGTCATTGTTATTATTCATGTCAATCATGAAATTAAAAAAAAAGGGGGGAAGGTACTTTCCTACAGGTATAAAAACAATAGATTACTTTTTCAGGCTAGATTAAATTGAGGTAGAAAATGATTTGCCCTTCCTCCAGTCTGTTATCCAGACTGAATACGTTTCAGCTCTGGAGAATGTCTAGATTAGTCAAACATTTGAACCAAAGAAATTCAGATTACTAGTAACCCAGAAGTCTCTGTATTCATTTTTCAGCCACTACCCACTGAAAGCTGAACATTATTTTTTCTCACAATGGCACAGATTATTTGTGCTTTTACGAAAGTGGCGATGCGACCCTTGAGGAAAGACTTCTGCTGGACTTGACATCCTGACCCTGTCAGTGATTAGCTGTTCATTGGTTGTTACCCAGGGTCAAGATCCAGCCATCTAACCAAAAGGGTTTTGGGAAAATGGATTATCATCATGAACCCAGGTTAATAAGGGTTTTATAGGCATCTCTGAGGGCTGTAATCTCAGGAGTGATGGTGGCCACAATACACGATGACTGAGAGATTTAACATCTGAGATGCTGATACATATCTTTCAGAGTCTGTGAGCATATATAAAATAGAGGACAGTAGCAATATGTGCGCAAATACAATCTTTTAAGGATGAATTAGGGTGCTGACATACTGAAGAATCATTGGGTGATATTTGTTAAGTATTATATAAAATATATATTTAAAAAAACCAGTAAATGAAAATCTGGCAAGTGGTAGCACTTAAAACATTTCAAAATAAACTTCTGGATTCCCTCACCCTAAACATGTACTTCTCACAGATGATTTGTTGTGAAGCAATCCATGGAAAACATTAAAAATTGTCATTTTACTGTCTATGCATGTTGGTAGAGAAAAAATAGTGTTCTCCAACAACATCTCTGAATCTTGAGGCAGAGAAGTAAGGAGGAAGAGATGTTCATTCAGTCTAAGTTTTGACAAGAATTTAATTTAGAACTGGATGGGTATTGATCTTGTAGACTTGGCCAAATGCCACTATTATGAAGAGAAGCAAACAAAATTAAACTTTCACAGATACACACTGCTGTCTAGGCACTGTGCTCTAGACTTCACACATGATGCCTAATATAATCCTCATGACAACCTTGGTGGTAGGTATGGCAATTTTAATTTTTGGATGTTGAAATTCATGCAGAGACGAGTTAAACTGCATAAGTACCTACTCTGTGGCACAATTAAGATTTGTTCCTTGATTTTCTGACACATAAAGTCATGGTCTTCCATTAATCCTAGATGCCTGAGATTTGCTGACTTTATAAATACAATTAATCAATGACATATTAACAGGAATGTTAACTAGCTGTCATGTCAGCTTAGAGCACATTCTCACAAATGACCCAATTGCATTTAAGGGGCCAGGGTCCTTTATGGAAACATTAAATTTACCGATAGCTATATAATCACAGATTAAGATATTTTTACTTTGAAGATACTTTTGAGGTCTTTTATAGAGAAGTCAGCTATCCAACAGTTGAAATTGCCCAAAGTCAGAAAGGACAATTAGACTCAATTGTCCTCAAGTTGATTAAATTTCAGTCTTAACTCTCTACAGCTTTCCTGCAATACCTGTATCAGTCAATTTCAGAACATGAAGATAAGGAGAGGCAGACATTATCAGCCTATCATGCACCAGAGTAGAATCTGGAGAATGTGGGGTGAATCAGAGGCAAATGCCATTAGTATTGAATATGAACTGGGTGGATTATTGGTTTCCATTTTCCTTTCTTTATAAAATGTTCTCTGTAAACAGTGGACTTTGTCTTGAGCACTAGGCTATAGTCAGATGATTTTGGAAGCAAACAAAAACTTTGATGGGGTTACTGATTATGGTGGAAACACCTGACACTCATAGAGTTGTCCTGTAAGATGTTTTGGGCTAGAAGATGTAACATAACCAGGTATCCCACAAAGTATTGCCCCACCCAAGTCCTTTCTAGTATTAACAGTCAGGTGAGGAAACGAAAAAGCACTATCATTTGCTTTTTGGGAAGGAATAAAATGGGTGGATCTACTTTTGTTCGGCAGATGTGGGGATTTATGATCAGACGATGGAGTTGTCCATGAAGTGCCAGGGGCCTGAGGTACACAAAGGCTCACGTCTCAGCACGCACCAAGGGAAGCCAGACACTACGGCACAACTATAAGTGGTGGCAACAGAGCTGAAGCAAAGCAAGTGCCCTCCCAGCACAGCCAGGGCAACGCTCTGGGATGACAGGCACTCAGCCTCTGCTAAAGAGGGACACTCTATGTCTCAGTAGCATGGTGATGTCATCAGAGTGACTTTTATGGGAATTTTATAAAATATGCATGTTTACACATCTTCCTACTTTGAATATAAGGGAATGGACCATTTTACAATGAGAAAATGCAGGATAAAGAATGTGAAGACAGGCCGTCCCTGGTGGCAGAGTGAGTTAAAGCACAGCACTATTAAGATAGTTGGTGCTTCAGCTAGAGTTCCATCCCCAGCCCCGGAGGTGACCCATATGGTGCAGCAGACCTCTTCTGACCCACCTACTGCTCCCCACAGCAGTGGATTTCATCAATCGGCTTGTTCTGCACCCCACTTTATCTCTAGTGAATCAGCTCACTGCCCCTGCACCTCTGGCTCTACACCCCAGTTCTGTGTGCATAAATAAATCTTTTTTAAAAGTATTACTATACTTAACATTATTTTTTTGCAATGTGAAGGTATATCCTTCTGACTAAATACTATATTTACTTAAAATTGCATGTACTTCAGTTTTTTGTTTTAAATCTGATTTGATGTGATAAACTTGCTATGCCAGAGTCCACAGTGGTTAGTAGTGTAGGTTCTACAGAGAGAACCTCTACTGAAATCTTACCTTTACTTCATTACACCTGCTCAAATTTGCACCACTTTCCTCTTATTTTCCTAATCTGTGAATAATAACACCTTCCTTACAGAGTTAACATAAATATTCAAAGAAAATCTAAATCAAGATCATGACCTTGAGTATTATTTGCACTTTATCAATTCTGTATTTGATTAACACCCTAAGTTTACCATGAGTGAGGTAAATTCACCGTAATAGATTTTCCTCAACTTGCTCATTGGTTAGTTTAGTTAAAAATAAAGTGATGGGGTTTGTAACATAATTACAGGTAACTTTTAAGCTCTCCAAAACTTACTTCTTCTTTTATCAGAGATAACTACAGGGGATACGCCCCAGTTTACATGTTCATGTATTTGATAGTTAAATAGATCAAAGAAAGTCATCAACACACTGGCATTATCTTGAAAGAAGCTGATTTCTTTCTCTGGACTTTCTCCAAGGCTTACAGTATCCCTTAGGGTTAAAAGGGATATCACAGCTATCACAACCTCAATTTTATTTCTGATTTCTTGCAATAACCCTCTCCACTGAAGGTATCCAAAAGAGTAATTTTTATTACCTACCAAAAAGCCTCCCTAATATAAGAGAAGAGATACCCAGAAAGGACATTTTTTGGCATAGTGTAGGACTATATTAATGATAAGATTGGGTTAGAAAACCTCATCCCATCACAGAAAATGGAAATATCCTGCTACTGTTTGTCAAGTGAGAAAAAAAGATTAGCAATCAAATCTATCTAAAACAAAGTTTTATTTACTGAAAAGCAAAGGACAACATTGGTTGCAGTGTTCAGTCATTTAGAACAAAGTAGGGCTTTGGGGGATGTTTTCTGGGGCTTCTAGAAGCATAGTGGTAGTTGGCTAGGTGGGCTTGACATCCACTGGCTTTAGGAAGCAAGGCAGAAAATAGGGTGTAAAGAGTGAGAGGATGTGATGGAAGGGCAGGGTCTGCCTTTCATTAAATTTTTGTGTACAATAAAGCTTTTCTTGCATTATCCCTAAAATAAAGTATGGAACCTTGATGGCTGACCTATTTGATGCCACCTAGAATGTGCCTGAGGTGGGTGTCTCGCATACCCCATCCTAGCCTGCTGAGTGTAAGCAGAGGGACTGAAGCAGGGCGGCCAGGTGGTGGGTTGTCACCCAGTTCTGTGATTAGCTGTGATTAGACTCAATGAATAGCAATGTGTTTTCTTATGATTCAAGACAATTCCTACTTTTATTCTCATTATGTTGCAATTAACTTTGAAATCTGGATGGTTACTTAATATGTTTCGAATCAGGTATTGGGCTATTTAGAAGGAAACAGATTTGTAATCCCTCTTCCTCTATGTCTAGTGTCTATTCTAAACTTGCTCTATTCCTTCTGTAGATCTGACATACTCCATCACTTCTTCCTTTTTGAACAATTCAAAATATCCTATTTCCTCTGTGCTTACTTCCATTCTATCTGTGCCAAGAATCCCCTAACGTCTTTCTTTTAGAAGGCCTAGACATCTGTACTTCTGTCCAAAGCTAGCTAGCCATTTCGGCAGGCATTGAGTCCTATGTTCTTCTATTATCTTTTTTTTTTTTTTTTTCTTTCAGCTATACTTTGGTACAGTTCCCCACATCTCCATAATACTATAAAAATGACATTAATTTACAACTTCATGAATTTAGTTTAAATTCCTTTTTTTTTGGTTTTTATCATCCCAAAGTAACTGTAACAACCATTCTACAATTTCTATGCCTCACTTTCAAAACCCCTGATGGTACATTGTGATCAGTTTCAAATCACCAATATCATTTCTCTTCACTTGCAATCATCACAATAATCACTAATAGACAATGTGAAGTCTATTATGCTAACTGAACCTTGTAGGTTTGATATCATTGACGGTTTAATATCATACGTGATTATTCAGAGGTTTAAATGAGATAAACTGCACGATAATCTATGGGTTCATTTTAGCAGACTACTGATGTATAGAACCATCTGAAATTTTTTAAAGATTCAGAGAGATTTAAGAATTGTCTTTTTTATGATATCAGAGTGAAAAATCATGCCATTATAGTTTCAAGAGCCTAGTTGTATACTATAGTAAAATGGCAGTGCATGTATTTTATATATTTGGGTTAGGGACGTTTCTGGAATTTTCAAGATCAGCATTTACCATAGCAATAGCAACAGCAACAACAGCAGCGGTAGTGGCAGCAGTAAGAAAAATAGGTACCAGAAAAGTCACCTTAACGTTTTGATGACAAAACATTAAATTAATTATACTTTTTGTTTGACAAGATTGACAGACACTGTGGAAGAGGACATATAAACATATAAATTTATCATATGATGATAGCAGGATTTGTGCCTATTCTCACAATATGTTTTTCTTTAATCACAGTCATAAAGAAAAGTAGAATTAGGACCAAATTTCCTTCATGCCACGCTCTAATTTTTTGTTCATGTTCTTAGGCTACTTCTCTATAGTTAATGATTTTCCTTAGTATTCCACTCTTTTGTTCCAGATACTGGTAAATTTGGCAGCAGAAAAGCAGAGAAACTTACTTAGTATGACTGATTTCAGCAGAAATTATGGAAATAGAGAAAAACTGGACTGAAGAGAACAGACTCTTTTTGTGATCTTTCTTTAATTCTCTTGTTCCCAAAACCAGGGGATTCCTATCAGCACATCGTGACTTTGCCCAGTTGAGTTTTAAATAACTCAGCTGACTGGCGTCTTCCTATTGCTCCTGGGAACTTGTTCTGACATATAATAGAATTGAATGGTAGGATGTTCTTCTTGATATAATATCCCTAGGCTCAATTCTTGAGAAAATTTCCTCTGCACAATTTCACCTCCATACAGACATCAATGGAAACTAAAACCAGAAAAGACAGAAAGGGTGAGTGTTCACAGGATGGGGTGAGGTAGAAAGTGCTGATAGAGCAAACCCCAGAAAAGAAAGGAGAATCAAAGTTTCATCAAAAGAAAGGTCTGAGTGGAGACAAAAATAGTTCCTCCAATTGAATCTTAGACATCAACACTATCAGTGAAATTGATGGAAAACTCCCTCCTTCATCTGGCCATCTCTAAGTTGAAAATAATCTCAAGATGCTGATTTTAGTAATAGCTATGGGTTTAATTCTCAGGCTGTTAAATTCAAATTAATATTTCATACATTTAAAAACCCATTTTGATCCATGTTAAAAGGTCTAATATGACCAGTGGTGGGGACATTTCAGGTGTGGGGTGGATTAACCAACTTAACTTGCCTCCAGTTATTAACAAAGCCACCACTTTCTATTAACGCCACTCCCCGCCCCCCACCCCCCCGCACTCCATCACATTTCCATGACTGTCTTCTTTGGCCCTTGAGTTCTTAAAAGATGTGGATTTGGGGAAGTAATGACACAAGACAGCCATACAGAGCACAAGATAGTTCTCTAGAACAAGCTTCATCTCTACCCTCTGCGGGCAGTCAAGGGCAATTTCTCTCAATGATTGCTGTGAAGATAAAAGTGTCAGATGAAAATCTTAGGGTGCCTTTGGGAAAGATGTCTAAAAAGATTCACAGTATTATTTCATTCATGTCAGACAAAATTAGACATGCCTTAATTCAAAGGTAAGCCCTGCTACTATATATTTTATACATAAAACCTAGTCTCCGGCTAGGCTTTCCTGTTTCCTGGCCACACTCCAGCATGGACTTCTTCAACAACGCCCTTCTTCCTCATGCTCCAGGGGTCTGTGCATGCTATAAATCTCTCAGATTTCAGCAGCCCCTCCCCGGCACCATTCTGCCATCTTGCTCTCCTTCTTACTTTTGAGTATGGCTTAGTCGTCAGTGTCAGGAAGACATTCCTTGATTAACTTCATCCCCAGATTGGGTTATTTATTTTGTGGTAAGTTTTCATGTGACCCTGCAATTTTCCTCCAAAGTGGGTATAATCAAACTAATTAAACACATACACAACTAAATACAGAGATATTTTTCCACAGAACTGTAACAGTCTTAAATACAGAGACTCACCTTTTTTTTTTTTTTTTTTGTTATCAAACCAGTAAGGCTTGCTCAGTACCCATCACTTGTCACTTGGTGGACTTTCACATTCTTTGACTGAATAGATAACAGTTCCTGTTACAGCACAGAATAAAGAATTGCCTATTTATAGGTGTGACACATCTGGGAACAGCTGAATAGAACCTTTCACAACTACTGGTTTTAACATGAGAAACAAAGTCTTTTCCAAATATAAATTTAGTTCACTCCCTGTACGTGTCACCAAAGCAATGTTCCAGGGTTGAATATTCATGTTTCTTTCCACACAACTAAAACATCTCTACATAATTCTTAATGATTTCATTTCTCCTTAACATTCTATCCATTTATGCTGGGTGTTTTTCCCTTAGTGTACGCTCTCTCTCACTCTCATACACACAAGGGCACGTTCTATTTAAAATTGTAAACCTGTTGAAAAAGAACCATATCTTTCCCTCTTCCAGCAGTCAGTGTACTCTTAGATAAGGTGTACAATACCACTTAAGACTCAGAAGTACAGCATGTCTTGGGAAATTGAAGAAGTTCTGGGAGAGCTTTTATCTGTGTAGTGAATAGATAACTGTGATATTTAAATCCAAGTTGACAAGTGCATTATAGAGTCACAAGATTCTCTGGCATTTTATAGATAGGAAAATCCATGTATCATTCAGAAGCAGTTTTATCCAAAGGTAAGTGCAAAAGAAAAGAGAAAAATTTCAGTGGTTCATGTATGAGTAAGCAATGTCAGTGTTTTTTGGTTTGTTTTGTTTGGGTGGGTAATTGACAAGATAGTTTCAGGGGCGTTATTAGGATAATGACAGATGGTTATGTGGAGAACTGTGGGTAAATGGATAGCAAAAGACCCCTGAGAGTAAAACAAAGGGGCTTAACATGTGTGGCAGCAGAAGCATAGGTATCTTTTGAGTTGCAAAAGAGCTTCTGGGACAGAAATTTGAATACATGCAAAGATGGATCTAACAGCACAAGTTTATAGTGGCAGTAGGTCTAAATGTCCTAAGTTGGAATAGAAAGTTCAGTAATAGCTAACGCACATGTGTCACAGGCAGGATGGCCCAGACCAAATGGCACAGCGGAGGGTTCAAAAAGAGACTCTGTGAGAAGTGATAATGAAACCTAGTTCGTGAAGACTTCCTGTATTCCCCAAAACGCAGTGGCTTCTTTGCACCTCGATTCCTCCTACACTATAGGTCTGCTCTGTGCAGATGGGAATGCTGTGTAATGCAGACACACTCTTGTGGAGCAGCCTATGAGCCACAACAGCCACAGCAAGTCTCTCTTGGAGTGATGGTAGAGGAATTACGTTTCCTATGAAGAAACACTTGGTCTGACATTGCAGGAGCTCTGAATTTATTCGTTATTGTTCACTTTAATTAAGACTTATTTTAAGCTATGCCATTGGTTTTGTGCTGAGCATTCCTACCCAGGAATGGGGTAGGCAATAGGAGTTCTGGGAGCAGTCTTTTTGCTTTTAAATGAGAGCCAATGGTGAACTTTTCCTAACAATTGCTCTTTTCGAGGGTTGTGGGAATAATACATTCACTTATTTTGCACTTGTGTCTGAAAAATGTGTCACAGACTCTATTCCTGTTTCCGCTATATGAGACTTAAAATTTAATGGTTAGGTGCATAATCTGGAGCCAAGATGAAGAGTGAGAAAAATAAATCAGATCCTCAGTTCACTTATGTTAGCTAAATAATCAGCTGGAAGCAACCAGCTCTTAGCATGGTAGACCCAAGGTAAAATGGACTAAATTCTGCTAAATTGCTTTCCTTGGAATGTAATGACTTTAAATGATAGCTTCTTATATTGGCATCAATGACACATTTGGGCTTTTTTTTTTCTTTAAGATTTATTTATTTATACATACAGAACTGGGGTACGGGCCAGAGGTGCAGAGACAGTGAGAGGATTCACCAGAGACAGAGTGGGGAGCAGAACAGGCAGATTGACGAAGTACACTGCTGAGGGGAGCAGCGGGCGGGTCAGGAGAGTCTGCGGTGACATGTGGAACCTCCGGGACCAGGGATCGAACTCATGCTCAAATGGCTTTAGCTTCTCAGTGTTGTGCTTTAACCTGCTGTGCCACCAGGGAGAGCCATTTTTAGGCTATTTTTAACTGAGTTGTCCTACTCACTGGGCTCTTGTTTGGCCTTTTGGGAGGTGGCTTTGATAAGGACAGGTATGCCCCGGGTATCTAGGATGACTGGTATCTCTCGCCACATAGAAGTCTTTTATCTACAAATATATTGACTTCTGTATAGCTCACTGGCAAGATTCCAAGACACATCAAAGAACTGAGAAGCGAATAGTGAAATGTTGCCTAAATTTATGGTAGGGATCGCTCCATGGAACATCAGGTTCTATGGTGTAATCCCTTCTCTGCAGTGTCAGATATCCATTGTCACATTAGCCAAAGCAAGTCATGTGGCTAAGTCCAGCATCACTGTTGAAGGAGGCACATGGGCATCAGCGAGCTTAGACAGAAGAGACATCAACACACTGTCAGTCCTGCAACAGTCTGTCAGAGATTTGACTTTCAACTCTCATCATCCAGTCTCCTGAAAAAGATAATTCTATATTTTAAAGTCTTGTTCTCTTTTATAAAAGTTACACTAAATCTAAGCAGTCCTACCAACTTTGTTAACTTAAAATTCTAGAAACACAAGGCTAAAAAATTGTCAAAGCCTGAAATGACGTAGAACCAACTTAATCTGGTGAATATTTGCACATGAATGAAATAAAGATCAATAAAACACAAAATGACATTAAATAATGTTCTTCATTTTCATCTATAAAAATTAATTTCCCCATCGGGGCATGTGTATGTAATGTTACTTCACAAATCTAATAAAAGATAAAGCAATCATCGCAAAAAGACGATTTTTATTACAGCTAGCCACCATGCAAAAAAATTCTCAAAGTATTTTATTATTAACATTATAAAATTTTAAAGAGGTCTTATTATCTCTATTTTTAACAGAAAAACAGGACATATGAAGAGCAAGGTGACAGGGCTATGGAGTTGTGTTTTTAGACACAAACTACTATCTTTCTAATTTTAAAACCACTATTTTACTTGACCTGGGATGAAAAAAAAAAAAATGAACTTGTTTTTTTAACCAATAATTCAGAGGAGTCTACAGATACTGGAAGGAATAATGCATCAAACCAGTGACATGTTGACTTTTTTGTGTTTGTGGAATGGAACATTCTAGTGGTATGGAACATTTTTGGTGTGGAATGTTTGTAGTGTGAACAGTTCTAGTTCATTATTTTTTTAGCAGTATGGATTTCATTTAATCTGTTCTTGTGATGTAAAAAGTGAATCACGCCATAAAAAGTAGGATCTGGGACCCTCCCTAGTGGCGCAACGGGTTAAGATACAGCACTGCAAGCTGGCCACAGTGGCTTCACAGCGAGTTCAATCCCCACTCCCAGAGGTGACCCACATGGTGCAGCAGAACTCTTCTGACCCGCCCGCTGCTCCCCTCAGCAGTGTACTTCGTCCATCTGCCTGTTCTGCTCCCCGCTCTGTTTTGGTGAATCCTCTCACTGTCCCTGCACCTCTGGCTTGTACCCCAGTTCTGTATGCACAAATAAATAAATCTTAAAAAAAATAGGATTTTTGATATGTTATGATATCCGCTGCCTCTATCACTTGGGCAAATTGATTGAGGTTCTGGCATTCATCCTTGAAGTAGGAATTTTCTCTGCACAGTGAACTGTTCCTTACAGCAATTAAACCTATGAAATGGCTATAAAGAGAAAAGACAAGTTTTACAATCTGGCTTCTGCAACACTATAGATAGTACAGGCTTCACCTTATCTCATGCCACCAAACACACACACACACACACACACACATTCCTCTATTAACAATTAATCGCATTAATAAGTAACTTGAGCTGACACTGATCTCATGGCTTTTGCACAGGTGTTACTGAGTTCAGATCTGTACATAGGTTCTGCCCAATCCAAGACTAACTACCACCACCCTCACTTGAGCACAGGGGGCACCTTCCTCTACACTGTATATACTGTGTATGTTATCAGGTTTAAGGTGATGGATGCCCATGGGAGACTCCCTAACCCACCCAGCATGGGAAGACTGTAGATGTTTTCATGTAAGGATGTTTATCACGAAAATATTCAGTCACCCCTAACCTCGGGATACAGTAGTTGTGCAAATGCTTCTTGTAAGCCCATTTAAGTCCATAAAGTAAATTAATGTTGCTCCCTGTTCATTCTATGGCACAGTCGTCCTTTTTTTTTTTCACATACATAAACAAGAAAAATTCAATAATCCTGAAGTCAGTGTGCTGAAACTAGATCCAGAAATATACTCAGTGAATGCTTAACTAGTCTCTCACTCTGCCTGTAGAGAGCAAAACCTGAGCTGTTTTTCCAACAACAGAGTAAATCTACAATAATTCAGTCATCCTAAGGTGGTCTTCACTGTCTATGGTGTAGAAGGTACTGCTTCCCCATGAGACGGGGGGTCTCTCAGAGGCTCCCTGCATAGAGTATTAAAAGTTAGGAAACCACAGAGACCATGTGGTCTGGATTCTGACCAACAGGGACAGAAAACATGTTCCCTGTGTAATATGATCATGACTTTGGTCTCAGTCCCATTAGTTGTAAGCATTAGGTCCATAAATGCATCCAGTTGGGTCTTACAAATATTGGAGATGTGGTTTTCTAGAAGTCTGATCCCCACATAGTCTTAGAGAGATAGTCTGAACTGAATTGTGGTTGTGGCTCTTGGTATTTAGAATTGGGAGGATATAAAATGAGTCTGATTTTTTTTTCGCTATTATTTCTTTTTTTTTTTAAGATTTATTTATTTATTTATGCATACAGAACTGCGGTATAAGCCAGAGGTGCAGGGGTGGTGTGACGATTCACCAGAGACAGAGTGGGGAGCAGAACAGGCAGATAGACAAAGTACACTGCTGAGGATGCAGGTCAGGAGAGGTCTTCCACACCATGTGGATCACCTCCGGGGTGGCTGGGGCTCGCTTGCAGTGCCGCATCCTAACCCACTGCACCACTAGGGAGAGCCAAAATGAGTCTGATTTTTAAACCCCATGTGCACATCAAACTGAACAACACCAAAATGCAACTAACCAAGGGCTCCAAGTAAGTAAATCATCACAAATTGCTCCCAAATATGCTGACTTCTCAAAGAGTATTCTGTTAGCTCTGCCCCTGAAATCATGTATACTCTTTGCTTTCAACTGGATTCCAGTTCCTAAGCATCCTTGCATCGCCATCTCTGTTATGAATTCTGCTTCTATCACACTCAAGTAGATAGAGCAGGAAGTAGCATAGCTAAATTGCAAGACTGTTATAGACAGAAAAGACAGAATGACTCACCATTTAATTGTGCTCTTGTAAATTGCTGAGTACCCTGGAGAGAGTTTTAAGTAAAAAATGAGTCCTGGTCATTAATGTGCAAAGCTAAGGAAATGTAATCATCTTCTTTTTATTTTCTTTAACCCGCTCCTTCAGTCATTAAATTCTAGAAGTATGGTATCACATCAATGCTTAATGTTTCCAGATCACTTCACTGTTCATGAAGGGACTGCCTTGGTATTGGAGGTGACAGTCAAGTTAAGCACACAGAATAGCCAAGTAGAAAGTGAGACATCTCTGCCCACATAGCTACTGTCTGGAAGTCAGTCTCTGGCTGGCACACACACAAGGTTCTGGATGTAGCCCATAGACCCCAGGCAATGTCAGTTTGCAAATCTTAGTGCAGGTAAAGATGTGTTTTTCATTTTTTAACTAATTTTCTTACATTATTGTTTGTTTCTGGACAGTATTTGATTTCTCCCCTCAGATGGGTTGCCCGTATTTATCCCACCACCAAAACACCCATGATCTATCCCCATAGTTCCTCCTACTCTCCTTTCCCCTGTCTTGATCCTTCACCTGCCCCTCCTTGGAGGATGCTTTTACTTGGGAAGAAATGGAGAGGCAAAGTGAGAACATAGATTTGGAAGTGATATCTAAAGAGAAAGCACACACACTGTTTATAAAACAGGCCTGATAGAACAGGAAACAAAAGCTTTAACATTCGATGCTGTGAGGATTTTCTTTTTATTTCCACTTCTCGTAGTTTGAAGTGCAGTCACTCAACACTTCACTCACTCTTTCTGCAGTCTCTTTTTGTCTTGGGTTAATGGAAAATTGGACTCAGAATTACTTTGTTTCCATAATTTCATGCTTCCTCCCAGCTTCCTAACTTACCTACATGTCCTTAGAAGTACCAACTGGAGTCATCACTAAAAGAAAATCAGACAACTGAGTTGCTCTGACAAAAAAAGTTGCTTTAAAAGTTAAGTAGAAAATTTACTTCCAGGATGAATGCTAACATTTTATATGAACAGGAAAGCAGAACACACAGATGAGAGACTTGTCTTTTCATTTAGTCTCACAAAAAATAAATAAATAATAAAAAATAAATGAAGGAGTAGATTATTATTATTTTTTTATCTAGTAAGCAATCCATAAAGCTGTTAGATAGTTGAGTCTAGAATGAACTATGACAACAACAACAACAAAAATATTCTACCAAATTTAAGTGCAAGGGAAGAAGCTAGAGAGGAGAGACTCCCTGCTGCCCCATGAGGGAGCGTCACTATTAAGGATAGAAGTAAAGTCACACTCACATTTTATGAACATGAATGAATTCAAAACAAGTACTCACTGAAGCTCGGGCTGACTTCTGGATCTTTCCCTACTTTGATACAAACTCCGTAGGCCGAAGATATGTACTAGGTGTATTATTCATCTCATTAAGAATTGCTCATAATACCCAGTTTCTGGATAAAGTGTATGTGAATATCTAGATAAAGTGCAGGCAACCTGACAATTTCAACAATCTGATTTTGCATTCGTAAGGACTTAGAATTTTCTTTTTTTGAGATGTATTTATTTATTCATACAGAACTGGGGTACAAGCCAGAGGTGCAAGGGTGGTGAGAGGTTTCACCAGAGACAGAGTGGGGAAGCAGAACAGGCAGATTGATGGCGTCCACTGCTGAGGGGAGCAGCAGGGGAGACAGGAGAGGTCTGCTGCGCCATGTGAGTCATCTCCGGGACTGCGGATCGAACTCACACTGAGGCGGCTGTTGTCAGCTTACAGTGCTGCATCCTAACCTATTCCGCCACCAGGGAGGGCCTAGAATTTTCTTTATAACAACTTTTGGAGGGCTGTGGTTACTGCCCTTCTCACTAGTTTGGAAGGTCCATGAGAAAATGAGCCTGGCATTCTGTTGCCTTTATGGTTCTCAATAAATCTATTCTATTAAATAAAAATTTGTTGAGCATGAATTATCTCATGAAACTTTTACATTACTGCATTGGATTTTTATGTACCTCTTAAATGTTTAAAATTTTCATATATTTGTTCTGAGACTTTTCAGCTACATGGTTATTTAATCAAAACTGACAAAATACTTGTCATATACTTGCAAAACTGGGTTGTATTTATACATGTGTACATATATATATTTACTCTATATCCATAAAAATGATGTCATCGGAGTATATAGAAGACCCAAAACATGACCTCACAGAAAATATCATTTATCTTGTAAAAGGTATTGATGTTAAAAGGTACAGATATATTTAAATATCTTTATTCCAGTAATGCTGAGTGAAAAAGAGCCAGCACATTGGTATAATCCTTTGCCCCATTTTTCTGATTTATTTCTGTGACTTGAATGATAACTAAATTATGGAATAATACATGCACTACAGAGAGCACAAAGTTAGCTCCCCAAGTCTCAGTGACTAAAAACAGCTAGGAAGGGAGACAATTCTAGGTTATATATCTTGAAAGGAGTATGTGGCTACCCTTCCAATTCCGGGCCATCGAATTAAAAAGCCACACTGGTGTGGCTGAAGGGTTTAGTCTCAGCACTGTCACCCAGTGGGCCCACCACTGGGACCTGAGTTTGATCCCCAGCCATATGGTGCAGCAGACCTCTCCTGACCTGCCTGTTGCTCTCCTCAGCAGTATACTCGTCAGTCAGCCCGTCATGTTGCACCATGTGGGTCACCTCCTGGGTGGAGATCAAACTCATGCTGAAGTGGCTGTAGCTTCTTAGTGCTGTGCTCTAACCCACTGCGCCACCATGGAGGGCCCGAAATATGCTCACCTTTTAAGAATAATCTCCACAAACTATAAAAAACCTAGGAATAGCTGCGTTTGAAAATCAAATTGTTTCTCATTAGTAGCTTCAAGTTCACTAAGAATTCTCAATTTAAGAAATTATGAAAAAAATTAAATACCTTTAGTAACTATTGTACTAAGTGGAAGAATGCTTAATACGTTGGTATTTCATTGTGATAGAGTTGTATACAAATAACTCTTATAATGCTACTCTACTCAATATTTCTAAAAAGTTAAACTTCACAACAAAGTAAGGGAAAAAATTAAAAGGCACCTCATCTTGAATATAAGGGAAAACATAAAACTGTTGTAATTTTTAGATGGCTTATCTACCAAGGATCTAAAATGATTGTACAGAAGTATAGAATTAATATGTATTTGACAGGTTTGTTTTATATATATGAGCAATATATAGGAAGTACTAGACTTACATGCTACACTAAAATAAATGGAATGTTCAATTTCTAAAAATGCACTAACAATAGCCTCTAATGTGAACAAATATTTAGAAATGAATTTAAAGAAAGTTTTACAAGATAATTGAACTGAAAGAGATGACATTTTATTTAACATACATTCTAGCAGTTAAACTCCCAGATGAAACTTTAGATTGTGTTCATAAGTAGAAAAAGTCAATAATGTAAAATAAAATAAATAATGTAAATATAGTCACATAATCCAAAACATGTATCATGTGTTCGTTATTTTTGAAAATAAACAGTGATAGATTGGTTGGATAATGTATTGGAAAATCATACTGAAATCCATTTGTTCATGTATATGATATATCATATAGGAATCATATATTTCAAATGGATTGCAAACCTGGAAAATAGTTTAAAACAACATAATTTTACCCTTTAAGAAAGAATAATATATGTGTTCATTATGCTAAATAAAGTATTTATTTTAAGGGCCACAAAAACAATCTCATGAGAAAGATAAATTATACTATATAAAATTAACAACTTTTTTGTTTTTAAAGATTTATTTATTTATTCATACAGAACTGGGGTACAGGCCAGAGGCTCAGGGGCGGCGAGAGGCTTCACCAGAGACAGAATGGGGAGCAGAAAAGGCAGATCTACGAAGTACACTGCTGAGGAGAGCAGTGGGCGGGTCAGGAGAGGTCTGCCACGCCATGTGGTCACCTCTGGGGCAGGCGGGAATGGAACTCATGCGGAAGTGGCTTTAGCTTCTCAGTGCTATGCTTTAACCCGTTGCGCCACCAGGGAGGGCCAAAATTAACAACTTTTATTTATAAACATATAGCAAGAAAAAAAAAGATGAAATAGAAATAAACAGTTTGGAAAAAGATGTTTTCAAATACATATATGTGATAGCAGTCTTATATACTGGATCTATAGACAATATATATAAATCAACAATATACTAAAAAGATATATAGAAAAATTAAAAAGAAAAACTTGAGTAGATGCGTCATAAGAAACCCAACCGAGGACAAGTAACTTGAAATAAAATCATAGCTTCTTGGACTCTTCCTGGTGGTGCAATGGGTTAAAGCACTGCATTATGAGGCTCTCTAAAGCCACTGAAGCACCAGTTCAATCCCCGGCCAGGGATCTGCCACATGGCGGGGCAGACCTGTCCTGACCCGCTCGCTGTTCTCCTCAGCAGTGTATTTCAGTCAATCTGCCTGTTGTGCTCCCCTCTCTGTCTCTGGTGAATCCTCTCACCCACCACATCTCTGGCCTGTACCCCAGTTCTGTAAGCATAAATAAATAAATCTAAAAGAAAAAAATATATACTTCTTAACTCATTAGGAAAATGCAAATTAAAAATATAATTGACTCTTACCCTGTATCCATTAAGAATTCTAAAACATAAAAGGAGAAAAATCAAAGCCAGAAACACCAGGGAACAGAGCGCGACATATCCAGAATTCTCATACACCATTAAGAGGAGTGAAAATTTGTGTAGCCCTCTGTAATTCAGAAGCATCTAATACAGATCTCTAACTTATATTAAATGACTCAGTCTTTATATGTAGTTTGTTCTTCAGTACTGCATGCCTGTATTTGCCAAAATACTCACATTAGTATACTCATAAAACACAATTTTTAATATCTATGGACAAAACATCCACATTCCTATCAGCAGTGGAGTAATAAATACATTTGCACTCAAAGTACTACACAACAGAACAATTTACAACATACAATAATATGAGTGAAACTCAAAATACAACATTGAGAGAAAGTACAAAAACAGTTGAAATAATCTACTCCATTAAAAAACCATCAAAGGGCTTTCCTGGTGGTGAAATTTAAAGCACAGCGCTATGAAGCTATCCACAGACACTGCAGCATGAATTTGGTCCCTGGCCAGGGAGGTGACCCACATGGCTCAGCAGACCTCTCCTGTCCTGCCCACTGTTCCCCTCAGCAGTGGATTTCAGTCAGTCTGCCTGTTGTGCTCCCCACTCTGTCTCTGGTGAATATCTTACCCCCCACACCCCTGGCCTGTACCCCAGTTCTTGTATGCATAAATAAATAAATCTTAAAAAAATAAAATCATCACAATAGTTACTTTGGTGTGTTCATCTATTATGGAGCAAGACAGGACCTTTTGTGGGAAATGATAACACTGTCTCTCATGATATAAGGGCTTATAATTTGGGGAGTATCCAATTTCTAAAATCCCTCATGTGTAAACATATGCTATGCCTTTCCATAGATATTCGAAAGCTTCAGAAACCTTTGCTCAATCTCCCACTGCGTTCACATGTGAGTGGTCTCCTACATCTCTTCTCTTACTTTCAGCTCAGCAGCTTCCCCTCTGTCTTCCCCATCATCTTCCCATCTCTGTAGATTAATCTTTTTATTTTTTCTCTTCCAAGAACTGACCTTCTGTAGGTTTCTGTGAAGTATTCCATGCACCTTCTCATTTTGTCTTAGTAAACAGTGAAAATTCATGGTCCCTGCATCTCCTTGTTTCTTTTATTCTGTATTTCCTCCCTCCTCCTTTTTTTTTCTCACAAGGAAACAAAGATTTACACACAGGAAGAAGCCAAACTCTACCCATATCCTCAGGGTGTTTGTAAGGACATATTTTACAGCAAGAATTTTGGATAGGAACAAAGACCATTTAATGAAGCATCACAGGTCCTTCGACATCATAAGCCCTCTTGTTTCTGGTAGGTGTGGAAGCCCATAAGCTCCTGTTTCTACCTTAAAATGGGTTGTTAGCATGCACAAGGGTATAGAAGAAAGGCAGGGAGTCTCAGGGATTAGTCCTTGTCACCCACTGTGTTTCTTGGGGTCAATCTGCCACCAGACACTGTGACTTCATACTGTGCTTTTGTATGCATCTGTTTCTTCATGCTCTTTGAAAGATCTCACTTGCTTTGCCTAAACCAGTTGAATTCTTCTCAGCCAAACTATTTATTAATAAGTGAGGAAATAATCCCCAAATGGCCTGCATGACATTGCACTGACTGAATGTTATTTAAAGCCTGCTTCAGGGTGGGGAAAGCCATATATTAGGCAGTCCTGGCCATTTTAATTTTCTTTTATTGCATCTTGGCAGGGGCTTAATAACTCTACATTGAATAAAATAAGACATTACCCATCATGTGTTAATTATGAAAATGTTAAGAAATATTGTCTCTGCTCTCAGAAATGACAAATTTAAGTAAGTGGAATTTAAAATTATCGCTTACCAATTTTCATTCATTCAGAATCCAAGTTA
>NW_004567112.1:13025402-13048532 GCF_000260355.1 Condylura cristata | reverse complement strand
AAAAAAAAAAAAGATTTAGAAAAAAAGTAGCAATAATAAATAATAAAGTAAAAGTCAAAATCACCAGGCAACTATGGTCAGAGACATTCTGCAGGGGAGGAGGAGGGAACAAGACCAGGACAGGCGTGGGAAGAGCACAAGGTATTATGGGTGATGGTGCGTGGGGGAGCTGGTGGTGGGAATTTCGCAGGGAAACCACACATTGTACAAAAATGAAGGATGATGTAATAAATATAGTTTAAAAAAAACTAAAAAAAATTATTAAATAAATTTCCTAATTATAAAACACACCCAAAAAATAATTTAAAAAACATGGGCATATAGCCTTTGACTTTCCACATTGTGAGAACAGAGTGTCCACTCTCCCTCATATAGCAAGTGGGCCTCTTAGCTTGAAGAAATATCTAAAGATATTTAGTAGAATGGCTTTGTCATTGCTTTAGCTTACTAAGTTTCTGACTTATATTCTTTTATGAAAATCTGTCTACTTTGGTCCTTCTGATGCTGCAAGAGGTTAAATCTCAGCACTATGAAGCTATGTGCAGTCACTGCAGCATGAGTCTGATCCCCCTCCAGGCAGCTGACCCACATGGCCCAGTAGAACTCTCCTGTCCTGCCTGCTGCTTCCCTCAGCAGTGAATTTCAGTACACCCACCTGTTCTGCTCCCCACTTTGTCTCTAGTGAATCCTCTCACCACCCATAACTCTGGCCTGTACCCCAGTGCTTGTATTTGTGAATAAATAAATCTTTTTTTAAAAATTCAACTTTTGTTTGCCCTTTGCATAAGGACTCTTTGGATATTACATTTTATGACTGACTGATAGAGATATTTTATTATATTAGACAGACAGATAGATAGATAGCAATTTAGTTATATTTAATCTGTTTTAAGTAAAACCCTCTTGGTTATAAACTCCTACTGTCTACATTATGGCAAGGAGAAAATGTGTTTCTTATCCAACTTAGAGGACTTATTTGAGTTCCATATGGCATTTGGAGAAATATCTTAAGATTTATGTGAAATTTAGAGATTCAACTGACATAACCAGGCTCTCAGAAACAGTTAAAAGGAAAGGAGCTTAAAGTTCTTTTTCCTCTCAGCACATCTAAGCCCAGCATAGCTGGGACTGACATTTCCATTTGAATATATACCAATCCCTAATGGGAGATTTAGCAGTGAATTAAAGATTTGAAAACAGCAGAAGAGGGGTAATTCTATTTTCAATCTCATTCATGTAGCGTGTTATACATAAAAATCAAATGATCTTTGGATCATATTTTTAACAAAATGCAATACATTTTTAGTTTTTCAAACATGTTTTTCCAACCAATGTTCTGACATGGTTTGAAACTGCACACACGTACAACACATTGTAGTTGCTTTTAAATCGATGCCACTACGCCACAATTTTTTTTCTAAACATCTCAGGTATGTGGAAGAATGATTCATACACCTTCCATAAAGTCATTCCCTAAATGAGATTGACCCATTGAAACTTTACTATGTCACTAATTAGGAAAAGGCTTCCAGCTGAAACAGAAATCTGAAACTTTTTCTAATCCAAACCCTAAATGCTGACGGTGAGACAACTCTGTATCAAATTTGGACTTTTCTCTTTTTTGAGGGTGTTTGGTTTTGAGCATTCTTCTTAGGTACACAGCAATTTACTTTGTGAAAGAATCCAGAGACAGAAGTATCTTTCAACAAATCTTAACAAGTACCACTTCCTTTATATTAGTTTTCTAGAGCTAACATAAACTACCAAAAACTTAAAAAACACAAACAAATACTAAAAATTATTATTTTACAGTCCTGGAATCTAGAAAAGTCCCACAGTTAAGGTGTTGTCAGGGTTGATTCTTTATAAGGTTTTAAAGAATAATCTCACCATGTCTCTCTTTGAGCTTGTGGGGGGTGCTGGCAAGTTCTGGTATCTCTTGGCTTCTTGAGTCATCCTTCCCTCATCACCACACAGCATTCTCCCTGTGTTTATCATAGAATTTGCCTTTTTAGGGAGACACTAGGCATATTGGAGTAGGGACCCTGCCTGCCCAGTAAAGCTTTGTGACATCTAGTTAACGCTTCAACATCTGATTAACAAATAAGGTCTTATTCTGAAGTCCTAGAAGCTTGGATGTCAAAGTATGAACTTTGGAGTAGACAGTTCTACCAACAAAACCATTAATGTGGTTGATTCTCCTTGATTGGTTATCATCTGACATAAGCCTCTTGTGTGTTCATAGTTTTATTTCCTAATAGCTTCAATATTTTCACACATATAGACATATGTATATACATATACTCATATATATTCATATCTATAGTCATGTGTGCATATATTTTCCCCTTGGACAATAAAGGCATTTTAATACGCTGAACAACATATCTTGGGAACTTCTAATAGGAAATAAATCTTGGATTCAAGAGCCCATAAGTATTAGTCTGTTGTTTTTAACTTTAAAAATAGTTGTCTTTATTTTTCCTGCTAGCACTATTACTTTGCCTTATTTATTATGTTTTTATTCATTTTACTTATAATGTCTTTATTTGAGAATAAAGTTCCTTTTCCCTAAGTTGGAACAAAATCTAAGAGGAAATCTATTCAGCTCTATTACTTGCCATGCTTTCAGGTTCTAAGGAATACACCAATTCCTTCTCTTTGGAACTTGAAACAAAAGAAGGAAATATAATTATGCAAAGTTGGACCTGTATGTAGAACCAGGTAACAACACAAGAGCCAATTTCCTCCAATATTCTCTCCTTTGTAAAATAGATGCATCTTTTAAAAAAGACATTTATTTATGCATACAGAACTAGGGTACAGGCCAGAGGTGCAAGGGCGGTGAGAGGATTCACCAGAGACAGAGTGGGGAGCAGACTGAGGAATATTATCACATCCCTTTTTTATGTTTGTAAGGATGCAAGCTTTGACAACAACACATTTTTTCACCAACATTTTTGGTAGTTAGCCTATGCCAAGGAATTCTGCATTTTTTGATAGTAGCAAGAAGAATACTGATAAGAGGTATAATTTTCCAATTCTGAGAATTCACAAGCATTTATTAAAGCTTATGGCATTGCCAAGCTCCGTCTGTGTGTTTTTAATCCATCCTAACTGTACTGATCTAAAACTTGATTATTCTTGTTTGTTAAAGGATGATCCTGAGACTCTAGGGAGGTAGAAAATTATCCTTAGCCACATGGCTCTGAGGGATAGAGCAGTGGCTCTGACAGCCCAGGGCCTAGCCTGCCTCATTTCTACCTTGGTCACTTTTTTGTTTGGATGGCCTTATATTCTATGGAACCAGGGGTCATCTCCATGTTAATTTATCTGAATTCTTTTTGATACCTTGTGATCCTGTGGGTCCCAGTTCCTAGTGAACTAGCAATGCTGATGGTGTGTGAGCCCAGTCCAGGGATAAACACTGGAGTTGTTCCTGGAAGTTCTATGGTTGTGGGAAGGCTAACATCAAGCCAAACTATCAATTGGGTCCAAAAGGCCTGAGCTAACCATTCTCTTCCTTTTGTGGTGTACATCATAGGTTCATCCATAATAAGTAATTCAAATACCCAATTCACAGAGTGATCATGAGAATTAAATCAGATAATAGTATTCAGAATTTCATTAAGAGCCAAGCACATGCTAAGTACCCAAGAAACACTGCCTTGTACTCTGAGCTGATGGGAGAGGCCCCATCACCCACAGCCCTGAAGTGGCATAAATATGCAGAAAAATCATACATGATTAGATACAATTTATTTTAATGTTAGATGTGTTTGGGTGTATTTATTTACATGCCTGGTGATATTTTTGACTAGGACATGCTATAGGAATTTAATTATTTTTATATCCATCAGTCCACAGCAAAAAGTTTCCTAATATGTCTTATTGCTTAAAATCCCAGTTGCCAAGAACTGATGTTAAGTGAGGACTTCCTTGAAAAGCTACCACTGACTACATCTCAGAATTGAATTCACTGGGTACTCAGCTCTATCACCCAGCCCTCCATGAAGACTTTCATTATTATTATGAGGCTGAGGGGATTTCTGGGTTCTTTGCCCCTGAAGAACCTGGGCTCAAAGCCGTGTGATGCAGAAGGAGATTGCAGGATAAGGGTTCATTGCAAATAAATCTAAACATTTTAAACATTAAAATATTGTAGCTAATAATGTAATGACCCTGGGTAAAGAATAGGATGGTTTTGTGTTTAAATGCCAGGCAAAAAGGTTTCTCACTGAGCAACTTATTCCAAGATGAACAGCCAGAAAGGTTGGTTCAAAATCACATCCATGAAAATGAACCCTATTTCCATTTTGTCATTAACTTACATTTAAAATATCAAATTTAGCTTAAAGGACTATGTTTCTAATCATCAAAGTTCAGATTCACAAGAGACTGGCAAGAGAAAGTTACTTCAGCAAGTGCTGACATCTCCAGTTCACTAGGGGTTTAGTTCACATGGAGTCACTTTAGAGAAGAGGTTGAAGCCCTCATTGGCTTGAACTGCTCTCTGGAGCTTTTCCTTTCCCCTGTCAACAGTCATGACTCACCAGCAAATTCTCAACCCCTTGAGGAGGCTGAGATGCTCCCAGAGGAACATTTTTAGGGGCATGAGCTACAGTTCTTTTTTATTTCAAGAGAGCTCCTGAGATAATGACACTCCCTGTTACTCAGCATGGCAGGTATGGCCAGTCACACTCTTAGGAGTTTTGAAACATCTGAAGGGTCCTCATTCCCTCACACCAAGCAGAGCCACAGCATTCAGTTTTCATTTGGAGTTTTTTAAAGGAGGACCAATGTCAGAGGCACACATAATGGTTTTCAATCAAGTAATCAATAGTAAATAATGAGTGAATGAATCTAATATGGATCGAGAGTTCTAAACCATAAATCCACAGCATTTTTTTTGTTTGCTTGCTTTGTTTTCAGTCTCTGCTGTTGATATCCATGTCCTGTGAATCCATAGTTGGTATTTTATCTCAGGACCAACATTATTGACAGGTAGCAAGTGAGAAATGCAGACACAACTCAGAAGGATTTTGATTCTGGGAAATGATTCTATTTACTTTTCTAGGGGGATGAAGTAAATCAATAGCAGAAGAGATTCTATGACTCTGTGGACCTGAATCCTTTGATAGTAAATATATTGCTATTGTCACAGCCTCTGAGTTTCATCATATTATTTCTATTTGTTAGGAAGTTTCAATAATCTTATCTCTATGATGCTTATAGAGGTGATATTTGGGAATATAGGTGTTACCCAGATCCTAAAACTGAATGTAAACATCACCTTTGACATCAGGCACCTATGTTCTATAGTGATTTACTAAAGTGGCTAAAACAACACAATTTCCAGATGAGATGTCAAGGGGAGCTGAGGCCAGCTCATGGCCCAGACCACAGGATACTGACCCAGCTTGAAGTTACTGTTGGCTTTAGTGTTCAAAGGGCAGATAGATAGAAGCCTGTATGTCCAGGACTGAGGCTGAGAGAAATCCTTAGCCTCAAGAGGACCCTGACAGAGAACAGGAGTTAGGAGTTAGGTACCTACAAACGAGACATGTGGGAGTTGCTTGGACTCCAAAGCTGAAATTCCAGCACATCCAGAACTTGTGTCCAAAAGGAAAGATTGAATATCTGCTTTTTAGCTAAATGATGGCAGGTCAGATAATTTTTTTTAGTAACACTAGTCTACCTTAAGACTAAAGAAATAGGAAACAAAGTCTACCATTTTGTTTTCATTACTTATTTCAAGGGATGTTAATGCTTATTTTGCTTTTGTTTGAAAAATGAGCATATTTCTTGCATTCACTGTTAGTTATGTTTTCAATTCTGATGACAATTATAAGCAAGAAATAAGTGCTATTCTTCTTCTTGAAAAGTACATCTCTAAATAAAGCAGTATTTCTAAGCCAGGGGCTGCACAGTTTCCAACTCCTGTGCCCATCAAATGGTTGTTCTCTACTCTTTCCCCACCTCAGAGAGTAAAACAAACCCTTTCTGATTGTATTCAGTCACGGCCCGCTGGCAAATTAACCTCTCTCTGTGTTAGTTTGTTTATTGGGAAAATGATTTCAAGAGTGACTGCCCTGTCTTATGAAGGATGTTAAAGTAAAACTTGTAAAATTTGGTTCAAAATTAAATAGCTTCTTGTCCTAGAGAAACAGGCAGATGAGCTGAGCTAGTAGTCATAATAAATATGGAATATCCATATGATAGTAAAGATATTTTTATTTTTTAATTAATATGTAAACTATCAAGAACTACAGAGCTCCCTTGCATTTCAAAAGATATATTGGGACAGAAATAAATCAAGTAGTTGCATCAAATGTGTTATATTTTCGATCACTAAGCTGTAACTAAACTTAAATAAATGATGGCAATACAGTTTAAGGTATTTCGGACACTAATGTGTAATATCACCACAGTAGATCCTTACACATACATTGGAATGTTCAAAGGTCATTTTCACTTTTGAAAGCTGAATCCAGAGTCTCCCAGAAAGTTCTTCCAGGTTATCTAAATATCCTGATACTTAATATACCCACACAATGTGCCACAAACGTTGCCAAGAATTGACAGTAGATCTCGCCCATAATACAACCCTTGTATTCCTTTGAGGAAGAGAATCTGCTTCAGTCTTTCCCACTAGACTCTTTAAGAAAGGACTTTGTGAAAATATGGTTTTCTCCAAATGTAAAATGACTGGTGTCTAGATCACCTATCACTGATCTGACTCTAAGAGGAAAGTCATCACGCTTACAATAATTTTTTTAAAAAATATGCATGCTGTGGAACAGAAAAGATCCATGTACAGAATTTCAGGCTATAACGAAAAGTATTTGAAATAACTCGGTTTGAATGGGACCATTTGTCAAATCAATGGATTTCACTGTGTCTTGGAAAGAAAAATGAAGAAGCCAATAAAGGATGAATACTGCATGGATTGCGAGCTGATTTTTTCTCTCACATGTTATTCCCTCATCCTTAGCCATACCCTGGCATCAGGCTTTGTGTCTACTTCTGCTTCACACTGTGTCTTCATTTCAGACACTTTTCTTCACTATTAAACGATGACATTGTGGTTGAAATTGCCCTGTGCCATGTCAGATTAGATTACATATCTTTCAAGGATAATAACTATGTCATCTTCTTAGTATGTTGGTCTCAGCCATCAGAAGAGGGAGAAGAATAAGAAATATATTCTCCAAATATATATGTTTCATATATGAATAGAAGGACATATGGGTCAATAAATGGATTACGATTTTTAAAAATATTTGAAAACTATTTCAGAAGTAATTTCATACTGAACTTCACATTATCATTCACATACTTTATACTTATATATAGCTCTAAAAGTATGACATGAGTTTTCATGTTTTCAAAGTTATTATATTTTTTCTTTTTTTAACTTGCCATTATGCAAGAGATTCTAATACATTTCTTTAACCTGCTGAAAGTATTCTATGATATGAAAACAGAAAATTTAATTTATATACTGTATATTGATAAGAATTTCAGTTTTGTCCCTAGTCCCCCAATTTTTTTTTTACTTTTAACATGATTATTCCCCTTCCCCCTCACCCCTCTATACACTCAGATTGCACAAGTAAGTGTTTTCTTTAGGGAATGAGTGAAATCGCTATAGCAAAGGACATACATATTCAATTTTACTAGGGATATATGGACAACTCTTCAAAATGGCTATTTAATTTATACTCCTATGAATTCTCATTTTATAAATGATCAGATAGCCACCTACCTGAGTTCCACAAGAAGACAGTCTTTGCTGTCAGGCTTGCTCATGGAACCGTGTCGCCAAAATCCTAAGAAACTGTGTGTGGATGAGCAGGGAATGGGACTCACCATCACTAGAATGAGTTCCAGTGTCAGTTGACTACTTGAACTTGCATTGGTACTTAATGTCTGGGGCTGATTCTGTCCCTCCATGTTTACAGTCCATTTATTGTAAATGTAGCTTCTAGTATAACTGAAGGCTATTATTAGTGGCAAAGAATGCCCTGTATTTATCCAAATTGGTCCGAATTCATAGAACTGATTGTATTTCTGTCATCTGCTTGTCCCTGTCCTATGTAGCAGCATCTTCAGTTTCCTGTTAGTTGTCCTGTGGCTTAATAGAACCACCTGGTGACCACACGGTTGTTAAAGTCTGAGATTTGGGGAATGGGAGGCTTCTACTGTCTTCACAGTCAATCTATCAAATTTCATAATGTTGCAGAATAAATTTTAATTAAAACATAGAATGGTCAGGACATGTTTCAAAAGGAAGCTTATAGCAGACAATCTTATAATTCAGCTCACTACCAAGAACAATTCATCGCAGATGGAACTCTGATCTACGAGTGTATCTCTCTCTTGTAAAAGTTGCTTTTGACTTCAGACTCCTTTGAGAGCTTTAATCTTTCAAAGGAGATGAAGACTCATATAAAATTTTACAATTTTTGTCTAGTTGCTTATTTTCTATGCATGTATACCTGCTTTTGTTCAATCAAAAAAAGATTTTAGATGAAAGTATATATTTGTTGATGTTTATTTAGCCTTAAGGAAAACATTTTTTACTGAATAAAACATGAATATAGAGAACAATCTATTAAGTGCCCAGCTCAATAAATCTTCACCAAGAAAAGGGAGCTTGTGAATAGGCTTCCAGGTTCCCTTTGCCCAAGACTCTTCAACCTCTGAACTAAATGTTTATCTAGGCTTAAATACACACAATACATCAAGCAAACCTTTTATCTATGATATTACTAAATTCCAGAAAGAAAGAATGTATTCAAGGTCACACAGGTGCACATGAGTCAGCACAAGAATAACATTGTCACTTGCACCTTCAAACAGCAGAGAAAAATGGCAGCAAAGTCAAACATGCATCCATCATGGAATCCAATGCAATGTTTTCAGACCCTGTACTGAGAAGACATTTCGAGTTCAAGCAGAATTCTAGCCTTTAAGCTAAAAACCCTTTCCAAGATGCCAGTTGCTTAATATTCTGATTGTGACTTCATTACTTTGTTATCTAACAAAAGGAATCAGAAATATTAGAATATTATTTTATTTCACTATATCCATCTTGTTATCTCAGCTCCTCATGCTGGATTGGCATTTGTAGAATGTTGCATTCTCTATGTCATCTATAGAATAATAAAGATCATCTTAGAATGTTGTTAATACTTTATATTTTTAATTTAAGAGTATGGCTTATTAAAAACAGAATAAATTTATTTATAAAACCTAAAATAGGCATAACCATCTCCCTTGTGATCATTGCAAACCCATACCGTGAATGGATAGAATGCTAATATTCTCTATTCTTAACAACTGTACTATTTATGACAAATATCTGGGATTGGATAAAGGATAATAATGCCAAAAGAAAGTAGCATGGACAAAGGACAACTCCCATCTCCAGGTGAAGGTTAGTTGATAGCAGGTCAGGGAGAGAAGTGAAACTATGGGCGGGTTGTTTGTCTAGGGCAGTGAGGACCATTTATAATAGCCATGTTTGGCTGGAAAACATGTAGGCAATAGCTGACTTCTCCCTTGAATGGTTTAAAAATCACTTTCCTGAATCCAAGTGATAGTCTGAACTGGTGGGTCCTTGAAAACTCTCCTCCCTATCCCCTAAAAATGCCTGACTTCTAGAGATGGTTCCATCGAGAGTTGTCCATATCAACTCCCGAGCTAGGTCCTTGACCCCAGATATTTTCTCTAAGTCCTATCAGTTTTCCTTTCCTCACTTACTAGTCTTCTTCCCACTGAGGCACATTCTGGGTTGGAAAGGCTGGTTAGATGCCTGGTGGAAATCATGAAGTCCAAATATGGACATAGAGTTGTCAAAAAACTCATTGGCAAGTAGAATGATAGATGGACTCACAGTCAGAAGTGGTAATGATTATTTCCCACCTTGGCCATTCCTGCTGATTGCTGTGGTGCACAATATATGACCCCAGGACAAAATAGGTTGCAAAAGCACCACAGGGGCCCAAGTACACCCCCGTCTCTGTTAGTTTTTCTAATGGAGTTCTGAGTATTTGCTGCATGGAGCCTAACCTACTGGTTTCTTCCTCTATTTCAGAAAAGAGAGGGCTCCCCCACTTTTCTGTCCAAATATTGTGTTTCCTTGTAATCTTCTGTCTGTAATTCACCTTCTCCAGACAGGAAAATGAAATGGAAATGGAAAAGGTCTCAAATTTAGACTCTGAGGATGAAGGGTGAATCTCAGCTTTGCCTACTGGGAGAGTGTAATCAACCTCTTTGATCATGTGAAATATTACCATATTCCAACCCACGGGGTACTTAGACAGTGTTCAATGTTGACTATATAAGAGTCTGAAGCACAAGAGGTACCTGAAATAATTATCAATCAAGCCACTACTTTGTTCAAAATCCAGAGATACTTTTCATTACTTATAAGCATGGAGTTCAATTATCTGTGTGATTTTCCCAGATTACTCCAAGCACAGGCTATTTATCTGACCTGAAATTTACTTCTCCCTAACATAGAGGTTCCTCCATTCAGGTTAATTACCTTGCCTGTAAACTACATAAATTGAACTCAGTTCAATCTCACTATCCTGACTCATGCCCCTCTGTGTGGGTGACCCTCCCATTCCACATCCACCCGTCATCCTTCAAGATGCTGGCCAAGTTCCCTCTCGCTCATCTGAATATCCCAGCCGATACTGATCACACCATTCTCTGAAACTTTTGTTTGTTTTTAATAAGGATTTTTTAAAAGACAAATTTATTTTTGCATCATTTTGTACATTTTTTAAAATCTCAATTGTAGTCTCCATGGGTTTCCCATCACCGAGTCACCCGTGTGCCACCACCATAGTCCTGTGCACTTCCCTCTAATAAGGATTCTTAACAAAAAAAAAAAAAAAAATTATCCATTTACTAAAATCTTAACTGGACCACCTAATGTACAGCAGATCTCTAGAACTTACTCATTTTCATAGCAATACCTTTATCCCTGAGCACAATGACGCCATTGTTAGAGTTCCCTTCCCCAAACTCCGGCAATCACTGTTCTATTATGCGACTTTATGAGTTTATTTTATTGGCAACCCCAAACAGAAATTTACTTAATAACTGCTAATTAGTTTAGGTGTGTTCATTTTATCTTCATCCACTAGATCAGGAAAATATATATGTTAGTCCTCTTACATCCACATTTTATGGTAACACCATGGCATGTCTCAGTAAAGCTTAATTGAATGGTTTCTTGACAAACAGAATGGAACATCAAAGACCCCAGTCACTTCAACAGGTAAATGATGTTTCTCCTGCTCATTCAATCACTGCACAAATTTCTTCTAGCTAGTTGTGGCAGACATTCTGCCAGAATAGAGATACGAATAAAATTAATACAACACTTTCTCTCATGTAACCTATAATCTAATGAGGGAAATAAGCAAGTGTAATGAGCTGGAGAAAATGGTATTATTCTAGCAGACATTTCAGGATTGCTCTTGGAGGGAGAAATTTGGTGGAAAAATTTTGGATGAAGAATCAGGGTAAAAGTTGAACTGCCATTACCCCAACCAATTACCAACATGCCAGCAGATACCCAGATTTCACAGGAAAAAAAAATGTGCCCTAAATAGTAAAGGTGGTTAACATGGGCATCGTAGAACAGCAAAGAAGGCAAACAAGGAGAAGCAGAAATAGGTGAGGGTGGGGGGAGACACAAGTTTGCATGCTAATTCTTTCCTGAAATTCTCCCCCCCAAACTTCAACTGAATATGTCACACCACTCATTGCTTCTAGCTATTGCTGTTGCTTTGTTACTAAAGCTGAGCACCAGCATGAACTTCAGCTCAGGGTGCAGACAATCTAGGATTTGTGTCCCAGTTTTCTCACCAACTCAAAACCAGTGTTGTACAGGATAGTAAACCCCCTCTCAATAACACCTCTTACTTCAGCTTTTTTATTAGCAGCCAACATACACAGAGATGAGCTTTTCTAGCTCAGGACACTGACAGAATTGATCTGTGCTTTAGACTTCGAGAGACAAGAAGACCCCAGTTGATTTGGTGTTATGCAAGCAAATTAGCAATTAAGAGTAGAATAAATAAATAAATAATATACATGATGACATAAAAAGCAGAGCCTAATGAAATCTCAGAATTCAGAGACTGGTGGAGTAGGTTGTTGAAAGGAGTGAGATAGAAATGAAATGAAATATAGAAAAAGAAAATTATGTGGAGGTCTGAAAAATGAGTAGGAGTACACAGAACGAAAATTATTTTGATAATTTGGAGTCTTATGTACAGGAGCTGGGAGAGAAACTGAGGGGGTGGAGGGACTACAGGGGTCAGGAAAGAAATACAAGAGAAGGGAAAAAATGGGGAGAATTGAAAGAACAAATTCTCAATCCCAGCCTCCTCCATGGTAGCCTACCCCATCTGGGCAATACAATTCCTTCAGAAAAGTAAAGTAAACCACAGGGACATTTCAATTAGGCTAAGTTGTAAAGAACGCCCCCCAGAGATGGTCTCATGTTTGAGTTACAAGACAGCCAAATTCTTTTAAAGTATCAAGCCAAGCCTTGGAGTAGACTGTCTACATGAGCTAAATATTACCCTCCTTTAATGTATGACTTATTTAGGAGACAGACCAGACACCCAGGAAGCAGTGGTACTGACTAATTGATGAAGTTGGTCTTTGTTTACTTGTTTCCCCTTGCTGCTTTGAAGAGTTCAGGGCTCTGCATTTGTTCATCAGATGCTCAAACGTGCCCTGGTCACAACTTACGATTTCAGATTACCCCCCACTAAAATTCTCTGACCCTTGGCATTTGTTCTCATTGTTAGAAAAATACAGGTAATTTGATAATTACAGACTCTTGGGGACAGTAATAACTCACTAGTATATTCTATGCCACTGATCTAGGAAGTATTAGCTTTCAAATATGCATATCAGGTGCTGGAGTAGAGATATGGAGAGGGATTTTTCAGTGTGACAAGTTGCAACTACACACACACACACACACACACACACTACATACTCACATGTGAATACAGAAATATATGCTGATTTATACTCCACAAGAAACCAGGACACCACCCTCACTTTATAGCAATCAGTGCTGGCTGATTTGTTCTAGGGAGTTCAGACCTAAAATTATGCACCAAAGTTTCCCAGTCCAACTCCCTTTATCCACCACCCCTAAGTAATAATTTGAGAAAAAATTACAGATCACATTAAATAAAGTAATTTATTTCCTAGGCAAACCTCAGACTTTAAGCATTTTTAAACTGGTAATTTCTAATAAAATAATTGTGGAATTAGGAATACATTTTTCACTAGTCAGTAATTATTTAACTTTGAACATATAAAAATGGCTTTTAAAAGAGGGAAATAAAAAAGGGTTATTAAGAATTTTACTGGATCAAATGAAAGCTTCAAGTTTTATTGGCCAAGAATAAAAAGACTAATTAGAATTGGTTTTATGGGTTTACAGGCTAATTTTCAATAGGGGCACATAATGAATTGGTGGGGGAGGGGGCAGGGAATTTAACATGCCTGAATTCTCACTAACTTCTTTATGCAACACAGTTATAACAGGACTAAGACAAAGCTGGTCTTTGGTGTTCCATCTTCCCCTCCTCTATCACAATCAGCCCTCCCTTGGTTGTCAACATTCTGCATCTTCTCAACCCTACCAGCACGCTCGTCACAGACCCTGGTCACCTCTCCTCTCAATTTGTGTGGAAACTGACCTCCTACCTACACTTCCAACTTCCAACCATTCTTCATATAGCACTGTAAGAACGATGATCTAGTCCTGCACAATGGCAGCAAATGAAAACTCCAAGCTTCTCCACAGGAGCATAACAAAACCAAAACCCCTGAGGGAAAAACTGATTATCAGCAGATATAAAAGGAGCATCAGTCCCACTGAAAGGGGTAGGAATAGCTCTAAGTACATTTGTTTAGAATAATAGGGTGTCACAACCTACCTGAAAGAGGAGCTGTCACTTGGGCTCACATGAACATGGGGATCCCAAGAGCTGGCTCTGCCTGGATGAGCAGGGGCGGGTGAGGGACCCAGGGAGGTGCACTGCTGGAGAGCTGCAGAAGTGGGGGCACGGAGATCGGCTACTGCGTGAACCTGAAGCTTCTGAGGTAGCACTGTGTTGGCCTGAATCATTCAGAGCATCTGGACTTCCTTATAGAAGAGGTTGAGATATCTACAACACTTGCCTCCTCCCTCACACACACAAAGACTTTTGATTCCTCACTCTCCTGGAAGAGATCAGTTGCTGATTACTGCCCTTTCATCCTCTTTTAAACCTACTGTTGTAGGGGCTGATCTCCTGAACAAGCCAATGACAAAACCACTGTTGAAAACTGATCCCTACGAAAACACAAAACAGAAAATGAGGAGATGGAAGAACACATTTCAAGTGACAGAACCTAATCTGAAATGAGTCCCTACACTGTAGAGATGCAGACCGTGGCAGAAGGGGAATTAAAAGCAACAGTCATACCAATACTGATGGAAGACAAAAAAAAAAAAAAAAAAAAAGCCATGAAACAAGAGATAACGATAAGGAAAATAAGAAGCAACTTCATTAAGAAATAATGGAATAAAAACACTATAACTGGTTAAAAATAATGTAACTGATGGCTTTAGTAGGACAGAAACAGAAGCAACAGAGAGAATTAATGAATTTGTAAACACAATACTGGAGAATACAAGAAAAGAACAAGGCTGAGAAAAAAGAAGAAAAAGTGAAAACAGTGTAGAAGCTCTTTGGAACAACTCAAAGAGAAATTATATCTGTATCATCGGGATACCAAAGAAAAGAAAGACACTTTGAACAATCATTTTGATGAGGACTACAAAGATGTCATTCACACCTGTTCCTTTAGAGGTAAAACAGTTCACCCTACTTTTCCTAGATATCAGAAAGTTAGACAACAATATTTCTACTCTCTGTTCCGCAGCTGAGATGGAGATATGAGTGGCAAGAAGTGAAAAGAGCTGATATTTTGCTTTAAAAATGTGAATAGAGGCCCTCCCTGGTGGCGCAGCGGGTTAAAGCACAGCACAAAGAAGCTTAAGCCACTTCTGCATGAGTTTGAGCCCCGCTTGCCCGGGAGGAGATCCACATGGCGAGGCAGACCTCTGCTGACCGGCCCGCTGCTCCCCTCAGCAGTGTACTTCGTCGATCTGCCTGTTCCGTGCCCCACTCTGTCTCTGGTGAATCCTCTCACTCTCCGCATCTCTGGCCTGTACCCCAGTTCTGTACGAATAAATAATTAAATCTTTAAAAAAAATGTGAATAGAGTTCTATTAAATTTAGCCCTTCATTGTTATAACTAGTCAACGATGCGCTCCTTATGTAAGTGATTTAAAAGGTATCTAGCCCAAATTGAGAACTTTATGAAAGTAATGTCTAGATTCTCTGTATATTTCATGAGACCCCCAAACCATATTTTCATTTTAGTAATGTAGTAATACAGGCATGGACAGACATAGTTTGTGAATGAGAACGTACAGCACTGTGACCTTCACCCAAGGTGGTGGTGCAGGTAGCCTTCAGAGAGGACCACATAAAGGCCAGGTCGAGGGGCCTGCTAATACCCTCCTTTTCCACTACCATCAATTAGTTATCCCTGAGTTCTCTGGACTCCAGTCATTGAATGCTGGGAATCAGGAGGACAATGCTCTGAGCAATAGTGTATCATCCTTCATTCTTTCATCTATTCATTCTGGTGACAAGAGAAGGAAATTAAGTACCTGCTCTACAATAACTTTCAACAAGGTGAACAGTAAATAGTTAACTCCAGAGAAAACCACAGAAATCACTTAGTCTAATTTCTTCACTTAATGAATGAGAAAAAGTTGCTTTAACTTTCAGGGTCTGTGTCACAGAGCTTATTCACAGTCAGAGCAAAATGAACACACAGATGCCCTCACTATCAACCCACATCCTGCCAGGTGGCATGAAGTGCACTCTGGAGTGTCTACTGGATGAAAATTTAAAATCAATGTCTAGCAGTTGAAATCAGCTATGTGACCTCAGTCACATTTTGAAGATTTATAAACTGATGCTCAAGGAAGTTAAATAATTTGCCCAGTACACAAGGGTGCACTTTACAGGCTGAATGTGAACTTTCTATGCTCCAGCAGGTCATTTTGCAAAGTCCTTAGCACACTGGATGCATTGTAGTACATGTCACTTGAGAAAAGAAGGATAATAACGATATTAGAAAAATTATGTTTATTACAACTAGTACGAGATCAAGCTATCAATTGCCTCTTTTTTTAGTACAGTCAGCATTCTTCAGTGAATTTCCTTTTAAGTTTCTTCCTCGTATTTCCTTCCCACACACATTTGGGGTTTGTTTCTTCATGGTGCCCCATCATGCTGCAGAGTTTCTGCATTTCTCAGTGCTTTTGATTTTCACCCATTCAATGCTAACTTATTGCCATGAGAAAGTGACAAGTGATGGTTTGCAGTCTTTTACCATTAAAAAATCCTCTCTATAAAGACAGAGAAGAGTAGAAAAAACAGGCTTTGGAAATCACAATGAATACAAATACTTATCTACTGTATCAAACAGCCTGTATTTATTCAAGTCTGAGTATCAAGTGTGTTAATGCTAAGCAAGTAGACAGCTTCAGTTAATGAGGCAGATTATTCAGGAAAACAGAATGTCACTGTTGCTTGCCACATAAAACAGTGGACTTGTTATTGTTGGATGCTGACTGCATTAACAGAAATATAATCTGTTCCTGTTGAGATAGCCTAGCTGTGGAGCATCCCAACAGTTTGTATGGCCTCTAAACAAAGGGACTCCTGTAATCTGTGAACAACATTAGCATCCTGAAGTCTAGGGTAGAGTCCAGTCCTTTCTTTGGGCAAGATAAAAATTCTTCACTACATTGTAGCATTTTCCAGTTTTAGCTCATAGATACTGTTAGGGTCCGAAATCACCCGGTTGCCTCCCATGACAAAGGACAGGACCAGAGAAGCACAAGTAAGTGGAGTTTATTAAGCCAGCTAGCTGGAGTCAAGCTTTCCTGCAGGCACGCAGGCTACACAAAGAGAGCAAGACCCAGATCATAGGAATGTCAAAGAATATATAATCCCTTA
This sequence comes from Condylura cristata, assembly GCF_000260355.1. NCBI lineage: Eukaryota > Metazoa > Chordata > Mammalia > Eulipotyphla > Talpidae > Condylura > Condylura cristata. The sequence goes on along the minus strand of NW_004567112.1, from coordinate 13,031,391 downwards.
TCGGCCATTACATACGTCACAGCCGGTGCAAATTCAAAGAGGAACAAACTTCACAGCACTCAAGGATGGGTTTCCAAGAACAGATGTCTCAGTCATGAGTCAGGAGCTGATATCAGGGTCTAGTTTCAGCCGGTTCCAGGAGCTGGCACCAGGAATGCTATCTGCCTGCCCTTCTTTCTGGGCCCAGGGTGAGTCAGAGACCCAGACAGAGGGGCCTAGCCAGAGGGGCTTAACAATACCTTGTGGGAGGAGGATTTGTGGGTCAATTTTTCAGTCTCTCATATGGATATTTGTTAATTCATTAAATTCCTATTTGCTACCTATTACAGGCATAAGCCTTCCTCATAGGTGCAGAGATATGAATGAGAATAACGAATAAATGAGACCAGAGACAGAAATGCAGTGGATATAGAACCTGAAGGAGGAGATGATCATTTTTACCTCTGTGTTTCTTGCTTTGAAAAATGGAAGTTCCCTTCATACTGCAAGTCACAGCTGTGCCTTTTCCAATCAGGTTCGATTTAACCTTCCGGCTAGCTCAAGTATTACTGACTGGCCAAGTAGAGAAGGGCTTGGTTTCTTAGTTACAAAGAGAAAATCAATAAACTTAGGGTGAGTTCTTTGAGTAAAGAAGAGGGCAGGAATAGACTGACAAGGGAGAGACGGGGGGGGGGAGTCTAAAATATTCTGAAAATCAGTTTGTTGAAGGAGGGAAGTGAGGAACATTTTAAATGCTTCTCCAATCAGGCCAATCAGTTTTATTTTGACCTGGCAGTTCTAGAATTTCTACCTTCATGTTCCCTTTTTTTGTTGACTCTCCCAAGGTTAGGTCTTAAGATGCGACTGAGCAACCCAGGGTGCCCAACGGGTACTCACTGCTTCTCAGATGCCAGTGAAGCCATCACAGGAAACAAGTCATCACATGGTGACTTGTTAGAAGTTAGGAAACTGTCAGCATGGTTCTAAGAACAGGCTGATAACATTTGCTAGTCCTGTAAGTTTTTTTTCTTCATTAACTAAGTGCAATACCAGGGAGGCTCTCAATGGGAACAAATTACCATTCCACAGTAACAAATCTACTACAGTATGTGGCAGATGACAGTGATATGCTGTTTTGCTTGATAATCTGTCTCGTTAATTGAAGCTGCCTAATTCTACTTAGAATTAACTCAGTTGATCTGAGACTTCAATAAACACATACTGGTTGATACAGCAGTTAAGCACTTGTATTCACAGTGATCCCTAAACCTTGTTTTACAATGCTTCTCTTTGTCTGTTGAGTCAAGTTTTTGTATCTTAGAATAGGGGCTAGCTATTCCAGTAAGAACAATCACATGATTTAGGGTGGGATTTTTGGACAAACTAGTATCAATCAACTTGGAGACCTATTTCAATCTCCTAAACAATCAATTAATCAGTCAATCATGTCTGTGTAGTAGATACACCCAAACTCGAATATTATTGGACTGCAAAAGTATTCAACAATAAAACTCGAATCAGTTTCCATGGTTGGTACTATTACATGAATATTATCATACATCAGTGCCTGAAAGGTAACATGTCCTGAGAACAGCATTTGGAAACTTCCAGTCTCTGTCCTGTATACCTCTTCCTTGAATTGTATTTGACCTCTTCTTTTCTATGAGTAAAATAGTTTTCAGTTAATTCTAGTTAAATGATTGAAACTAAGAATGATTTTTACAACCTTCTAAACCTTATGGTTGGTTGGAAAGGCGATGAAGAAGTCAGTCTGGGGCCCTTTATATGGAAAGGGGGTTTTTCAGGTACGGTTAAAGACCTTGATATAGGAATGCTCCATTGAAATATCCACAGTAGTCCTTAATGCAAGTAAAGGGACCTTATAAAAGGAAGTGAAGGGGGATTTGGCACAAATCAAGTATAAGAGGCAGAGGATAAAGTGATGTAATTCAAATCAAGGCATGGATTAACATCAGAAGCAGGCAGAGAACAGATTCTCCCTGAGAAACTCTGGAAGAGGCATGCTCTATCAAGATATCTCTTGGTTCTGATGCAGTGATTTTAAACTTCTGACTTGCAGAACTAAACAGAATACATTCTTGTTGCTTTAAGCCACAAAAAATTGTGATAATTTCTCATTGCAACCATGGAGGAATAATACACCAAGTTACCAGCACTCTATTTCATGCTACAGGTTAAACTCTGGTCTCCTTAATCTCCATTATCCCCAAACTTCAATCTCACATTATGTCCAAATGGGACTTATAAAAAGTTATCTCTGGTTATACTATTCACTTTTCCTAGTTTATATAAGTGCATCAATAGTTTATTATGGGCCCTCGCTGATGGTGCAGCAGGTTAAAGCTAACGCCACTTCAGCATGAGTTCAAGTCTCACCCCAGAGGCGATCCACATGGCCTCCACAGACCTCTCTTGACCTGCTGCTCCCCTCAGCAGTGTACTTTGTCATCAGCCTGTTCTGCTCCCCACTCTGTCTCTAGTGAATCCTCTCATCACCCCTCTACCTCTGGCCTGTACCCCATTTTTGTATGTAAAAATAAATAAATCTTAAATAGTTTCTCATTGTTACTGAGAGATTAAGACTTACTATGACAATTACATACTATATAAAAGCCTGTATCATCTAACCAGTGCCTGTATCTCCAGCCTCAATTCATGTTCCTCTTTTACAGAACCATACTAAGCACACCCCATACCCATCTGTTTTAACCCTTTATATTAAAGTCAAACTTTCCTTGGGAACTTAAAATGAAAGCTATATTCACTCCTGCATTCCTGCTATTGTTAACTGAGAGAACATGAACTTTAAGAACATAGGTTTAAAGCAAAGATTAACTCTCTATAAGCCACACCAGGTTAAATTGTGAAAGGATCTTATTTATTCAAACTTATTTACATAATCGACCTCTCCGGTGTGATCATGCTGTCTATGCCTGTGGGATAATGGGCTGGTATAAGGTTTGAATATTTGAAAGGCAATGACCTCTGTCAATTTCAAGCAATGGCAGGCAAACAAGCATAAGACAATGTAAATATATCACTTCAGAGAAGGAAAAAACTTGCATTTTCCTCTATCCCACTCTAGGTTGGATGTCCGATGTTTATTATTCATACCTTAATCCAGACATTATATGAGAAATATCAGGTATAAAATGTTGACTTCCAGGGAACTAAAAATAGGGAATCATTCTTGATTTATAAGCAGTGAATGACTGTCTATAATATTCAAAAGATGGGTAGATTATTTTCTCTTGAAGATGAGACACCCCAGTGTCAGGAGGGATACAGCAATCAGCTGGATGCTCGTGCTTCTATTCTCCCTTTATAGAAGAAAAACAGGCCCAGCATAGCTGTGAATTTACAAACAGTTCCATTTATAATATATCAGAGTTACTCAATATTGAAGTTGGTTAGCAATGAATCCTCTGAAATTTGAACATTTCCTTAATCCTATGAAAAATCATGATTCTTAAAAATATGATAATTGTGCATTTAGCTTTTTTATACTTATGTAGAACTCCCTATAACTTGTTTTTAATTTTTGTAACTCATAGTCACTTATGAGAGTTTCGTTTTAAAAGGTGAGTTTTAATTTCTTCTTATGTGCTATGTGTCATTTCCCCTAAATTTAAAATTTCATTTATCATCTCTAAGACTGTTGTTTTAAATTTAGGTTGTGAAAAAATGAACTGCTCTAAATCATGTAGCCAATTAGCACCGGAGTTATAAAAACCTGACAGGAGGGACGAGAAAAAGAAAAACAAATTAAAACTGCCCTAACCACAAGGTTACAAACACCTCAGCTCCAGTTGTAAAAAGAGTACTCATGCCAGAGTGGAGAACCGCAGCTAACTGTGCAGAGTGAATTTCAAAAAGCATTTTTCTTAATAGTTTTGATTTATCTTCTCCACCACTCACCTGCAGTGGAAAGGAGACAATCATAAAACTTTAAGGGAAATTTTTATTTTTTAACTATTGTAATTAAGAATCAAAATATTTGCAAAGTTGGAGAGAGGTCAACTATTTTGATTTCTTTTCTTTCAAATTACATTTTAATTGCTAACAATACAGAATTTAAACCCAAAAAGGTCACCATTATTGAAAATTCACTTGAAGTAACTGAAAGTAAGAGTAGTTTTAATATAAAATAACTTTTTTTTAAAGATTTATTTATTTATGCATACAGGCCAGAAGTGCAGGCGCGGTGAGAAGATTCATCAGAGACAGGGGGAGTAGAACAGGCAGATCTACAAAGTACATTGCTGAGGGTAGCAGTAGGCGGGTCAGGAGAGGTCTGCTGTGCCATGTGGGTCACCTCCGGAGCAGGGGATTGAACTCATGCTGAAGTGGCTTTAGCTTCTTAGTGCTGTGTTTTAACCTGCTGCACCACCAGGGAGGGCCTATGCTATTTATTTTAATACAAACTAAAATGAAGCAAACATGCAAACGAATAGCACATGGACAAAGATGTCTTTGCTGTGAAGATACAGTAAGTTTCTGCCACCCTACAACAGCTGCTTATACGAAAAGAAATTTGGACACTTGGCGTTAGAGTTGACTACAGATAAGGACTTGATGATGTGATTTCTTCTCTTCGAGTTTGGTTTGTACCTTGGCTACAAAGAAGGATGTGGTCTCAAAGTAAAGTTTCTTTTGTTGAATGTGGAGCATAGGCTGCTAAGGCTTACTTGAAGTTACCCCACCTACTGCTTTGAGAGACATCTGACTGCCTACACTGGGGTATATTTTTACAAAATACTACTATAGCATACATTTCACAATAAGTTATGAACACACATTCAGCACCATAGTGTCTCAATAGTTATCTCCTCTATTAGACCAAGCACCAAGAGTTCAAGAACCATATGCTTTTAATTTTCATTGAACTAAATGGCTATTATTTTCCATGCCTATTTCTTTTTCTAACCTTGCATCAAATTAACACAAACTCTAGTGACTTAAGACAATGTTCATCTAGTAAAGTGTCCCAGATGGTGGAAACTAGTGTGGTGATTACTCAAGAAATACTGCATGCCAAATTACTTCTTCTGGGTAAATATGCAAAACAATTGAAAGCAAGAACCCAAGCTCACAGTAGTATTATTTGCAGCTGCCACAGAGCAAAAGTAATCCAAGTGTCCATTGGTGGATAAATGGATAATAAACAAAATGGGATATATGCATACCACAGACTATTATCAAACCTTTAAAAAGAAGGAAATTCTGACATATGCTACAATATGGATAAATCTTGAAGAAATAATGCTAACTGAAATATGCCAATCATATCAGGAAAAATAATGTAATATATGACGCAATTATAGGAGATACTTAGAATATCCAAAAATTATATAGAGAGGATTGGTGGTCAGGGACTAGGAGGAGACAGGAATGTCAAGTTACTGCCAAGTGAACAGAGTATGTACTGGGAAATAAAAAAGTTATGAGGATGGATTGGGATGATGATTTCCTAAGCTAATACCATGGACCTCTGCACTAAAAAGTGGTCAAACTGGTAATTTTTCTTTATGTATACTTTATGACATACAAATACACACATGCACACCTAACTTTGTTACCTCAGTTTCTGTGGTCTAGACATATACACCTGATTTCACTGGGTGCCTCCTATCTTCAACCTGCAGTCCATGTGGCTGTGAGGGTTAGGGTCTCACTTAAAAGACTAACTGGGGAAGGAAATACTGTCAAGTTCCTGAGGTTCTGTTTGCAAAGTCAGCACCTCAAGGGCTGCTTGATGGGAGGCTCAATCCCTAGTTGATTTCTTCAGTTCCGTGCCATGTAATTTTCTTTAAAAGGGTAACTGGGGCCCTCCCTGGTGGTGCAATGGAATAGGATTTAGCAGTACTAAGATGGCCACAGCTACTTCAGTGCAAGTTTGATCCCTGCCCTGAGGTGATCCACATGGCCCAGCAAACCTCTCCTGACCTGCCCGCTGTTCCCCTCAGCAGTGTACTTCATTGATCTGCCT